>NC_139229.1:130562624-130668139 GCF_977018435.1 Lepisma saccharinum
AACCTGCAACAATCTGGATGTATGAGATGTTTTATTGCTTTTATGTTTCTGTATTTTTCAGGCTCTCTTGTTACAATCTTGTTTCTCTCTGCAACATTGCCATCACTATAATAATATCTGCCACATGTTCTATGATTATATGCTCTAACAACATATCTGTAATCAATAACTTGTCAGTAACCAATTCTAACAAGTTTAATTTTTAATAGGCTCTTCCTGTCTTGTTTTACATGCAGTTCCAAATCCCTGCCCATCAGTGCTGTAGAAATATCAGCCAGGCTCGGGTCTATGTGTAGGAAGAGGCAAGATATTTGTTTGAAATCTGCTTGGGTATAATTTTCTGAAGCCTGTACCTAATAATAGCATCACAGCATAGCTCTGTCAGAGATAGGGACATTGAGTATAAAATTCTTGTCAGTAATCAATTCTAACAAGTTTAATTTTTAATAGGCTCTTCTCTTCCTGTCTTGTTTTACATGCAATTCCAAATCCCTGCCCATCAGTGCTGTAGAAATATCAGCCAGGCTCGGGTCTGTATGCAGGAAGAGGCAAGATATTTGTTTGAAATCTGCTTGGGTACTGAACAAACCTCTATAAGATATGACAACCTGCAACAATCTGGATGTATGAGATGTTTCTGTATTTTTCAGGCTCTCTTGTTACAATCTTGTTTCTCTCTGCATATCTGCCACATGTTCTATGATTATATGCTCTAACAACTTATCTGTAATCAATAATTGTCAGTAATCAATTCTAACAAGTTTAATTTTTAATAGGCTCTTCTCATCAGTGTAACAAATTTCCTGTCTTGTTTTACATGCAGTTCCAAATCCCTGCCCTGTAGAAATATCAGCCAGGCTCGGGTCTGTGTGTAGGAACAGGCAAGATATTTGTAGTTGAAATCTGCTTGGGTATAATTTTTTGAACAAACCTCTATAAGATATGACAACCTGCAACAATCTGGATGTATGAGATGTTACGTTTCTGTATTTTTCAGTCTCTCTTGTTACAATCTTGTTTCTCTCTGCAACATTGATATCACTCTGCCACATGTTCTATGATTATATGCTCTAACAATTGTATAATCGATGCAAACATATCTGTAATCAATAATTGTCAGTAATCAATTCTAACAAGTTTAATTATTAATAGGCTCTTCTCATCAGTGTAACAAATTTCCTGTCTTGTTTTACATGCAGTTCCAAATCCCTGCTCATCAGTGCTGTAGAAATATCAGCCAGGCTCGGGTCTGTATGCAGGAAGAGGCAAAATATTTGTTTGAAATCTGCTTGGGTGCCTGTACCTAATAATAGGATCACAGCATAGCTCTGTCAGAGATAGGGACTGTGTTTCTTCATAATTATTATTCTTGTCAGTAATCAATTCTAACAAGTTTATTTTTAAAAGGATCTTCTCATCAGTGTTACAAATTTCCTGTCTTGTTTTGCATGCAGTTCCAAATCCCTGCCTTGTAGAAATATCAGCCAGGCTCGGGTCTGTATGTAGGAAGAGGCAAGATATTTGTTTGAAATCTGCTTGGGTATAATTTTCTGAAGCCTGTACCTAAAAATAGCATCACAGCATAGCTCTGTCAGAGATAGGGACTGTGTTTCTTCATAATTATTATTCTTGTTAGTAATCAATTCTAACAAGTTTAATTTTTAATAGGATCTTCTTATCAGTGTAAAAAATTTCCTGTCTTGTTTTGCATGCAGTTCCAAATCCCTGCCTTGTAGAAATATCAGCCAGGCTCTGGTCTGTATGTAGGAAGAGGCAAGGTTGAAATCTGCTTGGGTATAATTTTTTGAAGCCTGTACCTCATCACAGCATAGCTCTGTCAGAGATAGGTACTGTGTTTCTTCATAATTATTATTCTTGTCAGTAATCAATTCTAACAAGTTTAATTTTTAATAGGCTCTTCTCATCAGTGTAACAAATTTCCTGTCTTGTTTTGCATGCAGTTCCAAATCCCTGTTCATCAGTGCTGTAGAAATGGCTCGGGTCTGTGTGTATGCAGGAAGAGGCAAGGTTGGAATCTGCTTGGGTATAATTTTCTGAAGCCTGTACCTCATCACAGCATTGCTCTGTCAGAGATAGGGACTGTGTTTCTTCATAATTATTACATTAGTCATAATCAATAAAATATAATTATATTCAGAACAAAGCTCTATAAGATATGACAACCTGCAACAATCTGGATGTATGAGATGTTTTATTGTTTCTGTATTTTTCAGGCTCTCTTGTTACAATCTTGTTTCTCTCTGCAGCCATCACTATAACAATATCTGCCAAATTTCCTGTCTTGTTTTACATGCAGTTCCATCCCTGCTCATCAGTGCAGCTCTGTCAGAGATAGGGACTGTGTTTCTTCATAATTATTACATTAGTCATAACGAATAAAATATAATTATATTCAGAACAAACCTCTATAAGATATGACAACCTGCAACAATCTGGATGTATGAGATGTTATGTTTCTGTATTTTTCAGTCTCTCTTGTTACAATCTTGTTTCTCTCTGCAACATTGCCATCACTAAAACAATATCTGCCAAATTTCCTGTCTTGTTTTGCATGCAGTTCCAAATCCCTGCTCATCAGTGCTGTAGAAATGGCTCGGGTCTGTGTGCAGGAAGAGGCAAGGTTGAAATCTGCTTGGGTATAATTTTCTGAAGCCTGTACCTCATCACAGCATAGCTCTGTCAGAGATAGGGACTGTGTTTCTTCATAATTATTACATTAGTCATAATCAATAAAATATAATTATATTCGGAACAAACCTCTATAAGATATGACAACCTGCAACAATCTGGATGTATGAGATGTTATGTTTCTGTATTTTTCAGTCTCTCTTGTTACAATCTTGTTTCTCTCTGCAGCCATCACTATAATAAAATCTGCCAAATTTCCTGTCTTGTTTTCCATGCAGTTCCAAATCCCTGCTCATAAGTGCTGTAGAAATATCAGCCAGGCTCGGGTCTGTGTGTATGCAGGAAGAGGCAAGGTTGAAATCTGCTTGGGTATAATTTTCTGAAGCCTGTACCTCATCACAACATAGCTCTGTCAGAGATAGGGACTGTGTTTCTTCATAATTATTATTCTTGTCAGTAATCAATTCTAACAAGTTTAATTTTTAATAGGCTCTTCACATCAGTGTAACAAATTTCCTGTCCTGTTTTGCATGCAGTTCCAAATCCCTGTCCATCAGTGCTGTAGAAATATCAGCCAGGCTCGGTCTGTGTGTAGAAACAGGCAAGATATTTGTAGTTGAAATCTGCTTGGGTATAATTTTCTGAAGCCTGTACCTAACAGCATAGCTCTGTCAGAGATATGGACTGTGTTTCTTCATAATTATTATTCTTGTCAGTAATCAATTCTAACAATTTTAATTTTAATAGGATCTTCTCATCAGTGTAACAAATTTCCTGTCTTGTTTTACATGCAGTTCCAAATCCCTGCTCATCAGTGCTGTAGAAATGGCTCGGGTCTGTGTGCAGGACGAGGCAAGATATTTGTTTGAAATCTGCTTGGGTATAATTTTCTGAAGCCTGTACCTCATCACAGAATAGCTCTGTCAGAGATAGGGACTGTGTTTCTTCATAATTATTATTCTTGTAAATAATCAATTCTAACAAGTTTAATTTTTAATAGGCTCTTCTCATCAGTGTAACAAATTTCCTGTCTTGTTTTACATGCAGTTCCATCCCTGCTCTTCAGTGCTGTAGAAATATCAGCCAGGCTCTGGTGTGTATGCAGATAGAGGCAAGGTTGAAATCTGCTTGGGTATAATTTTCTGAAGCCTGTACCTCATCACAGCATAGCTCTGTCAGAGATAGGGACTGTGTTTCTTCATAATTATTACATTAGTCATAATCAATAAAATATAATTATATTCAGAACAAACCTCTATAAGATATGACAACCTGCAACTATCTGGATGTCAGGCTCTCTTGTTACAATCTTGTTTCTCTGTGCAGCCATCACTATAACAATATCTGCCAAATTTCCTGTCTTGTTTTACATGCAGTTCCAAATCCCTGCTCATCAGTGCTGTAGAAATATCAGCCAGGCTCGGGTCTCTATGCAGGAACAGGCAAGATATTTGTAGTTGAAATCTGCTTGGGTATAATTTTTTGAAGCCTGTACCTAATAAAAGCATCACAGCATAACTCTGTCAGAGATAGGGACTGTGTTTCTTCATAATTATTATTCTTGTCAGTAATCAATTCTACAATAATAGGCTCTTCTCATCAGTGTAACAAATTTCCTGTCTTGTTTTACATGCAGTTCCAAATCCCTGCTCATCAGTGCTGTAGAAATATCAGCCAGGCTCGGGTCTGTATGCAGGAAGAGGCAAGATATTTGTAGTTGAAATCTGCTTGGGTATAATTTTCTGAACAAACCTCTATAAGATATGACAACCTGCAACAATCTGGATGTATGAGATGTTTTATTGATTTTATGTTTCTGTATTTTTCAGGCTCTCTTGTTACAATCTTGTTTCTCTCTGCAACATTACCATCACTCTGCCACATGTTCTATGATTATATGCTCTAACAATTGTATAATCGATGCAAGAAAATAATTCTAACAAGTTTAATTTTTAATAGGATCTTCTCATCAGTGTAACAAATTTCCTGTCTTGTTTTGCATGCAGTTCCAAATCCCTGCTCATCAGTGCTGTAGAAATATCAGCCAGGCTCGGGTCTGTATGCAGGAAGAGGCAAGATATTTGTAGTTGAAATCTGCTTGGGTATAATTTTCTGAAGCCTGTACCTCATCACAGCATTGCTCTGTCAGAGATAGGGACTGCGTTTCTTCATAATTATTATTCTCGTCAGTAATCAATTCTAACAAGTTTAATTTTTAATAGGATCTTCTCATCAGTGTAACAAATTTCCTGTCTTGTTTTACATGCAGTTCCAAATCTCTGCTCATCAGTGCTGTAGAAATATCAGCCAGGCTCGGGCAATACTGACATGTATTACACACCAGATGAATTCAAAGCACAGAGACCCATGTCGTCATCAACACCTCAAAAAGGAAACAAGTTGTGGTTAATGACAGGACAAACATTAAAATTTTCTGTGAATTCCACGATACACTCCCTGATGACACCATATGTAGTGTTATTCTCATAGGTGAAAAATCATATGTTTATGATGTAAGAAATGAGAGAGTCACAGAGCAATTCTAGAAGAATTACATTATCTTAATACTAGATATACAAGTTGAGCCTGGTGCCCAATTGAAGTTAAACCGGAAGTGGACCGGAAGTAGGCAAACCGGAAGTGGACCGGAAGTGAACCGGAAGTGGACCGGAAGTAAATATGTGTGTGTGTGTGTGTGTGTGTGTGTGTGTGTGTGTGTGTGTGTGTGTGTGTGTGTGTGTGTGTGTGTGTGTGTGTTAATACATTTGGCCTAGTTTTAAGTGTAGCCAAAAAAAATATCAAGAAGACAATATTTTTAACAAATTTATGGACAACAATCTCACAGAAGTGCCTTTTATAAGTGTAGGCAAATCAATCTGAGGGGGGTCATACTTTCACGGGAAATTCCCGAGGGTATTTTTACAAAAATCTTGGATTAGACAGGGTTCCACACTTGAGCAAAAAGCTCATATGGGCATGTTGAGCTTGTTTTAAGTGTAGGCAAATCTGCCTGAGGGGGGTTCATACTTTCTCGCGCCATTAATAGGTCAAATCACACTACTAATTACGACTGTGGACTCGAGAACGCTTTCACATTGAAGTGTCAACCAGAACCATTCGCCGTTACCTACAGCGATGCGGTTACCGAGTGTACAAGGCGAAACGTAAACCCTTCCTTTCCATGTTGAACAAAGGCAATCGACTACGGTGGGCACGATGTACCGGGGATAGACATTTCGGCAGTGGAACAGGGTTTTGTGGACGGACGAATCCATTTTCAATGTTGTGTACGGGAAAATACGGAAAACAGTCATTTGTCGGAAGGAGGAACAGAATGAAGCAAAATGTTATGCACGTCGGGTACAGAAACCTGCGTCAGTGATTGTATGGGGATGCATGACGGCATCTGGGGTTGGCCCACTACACGTCTGTGAGGGCATTGAGAATGCACCCGCGTATACACGCATACTGGAGCGGCATCTTCCCACAGTGCGAAGGCACCTGTTCCACTAGCAGCGTCTCATCTTTCAACACGACAATGCCAGGCCTCATACAGCGCGGCTGACAAGAGAATGGTTGACTCGCCATCACGTGCGAACTCTGCCATGGCCACCATCGAGTCCCGACCTCTCGCCCATTGAGAATGTGTGGCGTGTTCTTAAGCGACGTGTGCAACAGAGGGGACCCACGACACTGGCTGCTCTTATCGCCTGCCTGCAGGAGGGATGGCACCGCATCCATGTGGAATACCTTGAACGACTCGTCCGTAGCATGCCCCGACGCATTGCCACAGTTATTCGCCGACGGGGCGGCGTCACACCATGGTAAACAGGATCCCCTCTAACAGTGGTCGAACTTCAATGTCACGTGTAGATGGACGAAAATTTTTATTTTGTGTGGACACCATACATTGCTGCGTTGCAGCGGAAATTTATGTTTTCCTTTGTTCCATGTAGCCTGCTGAATAAAATATGTTCAGCATATGCATGTGTTCTCCTTCTTTCACAACGCACTCCTATATTTGTGACTGGTCGAACTTCATTGTCACTAAGGTTGTAATTGGGCGCAAAAAAAATAAGTTCACTGGATACCATGGAATTCTCTCTTTTACAACGTTCTTTCATTTAGATCGCTCGTCATCCATGGTCCCCTCCGCCCTCTAGCGACGGCTATTGACGAGATTGTGAAAAGTATTGCGAGCGAAGCGAGCAACAAAATTTTAAGAAATGTATTTTTATGTGCATAAAATTTGAAATCGAAGAGAGCAATTGGTCCTCTGTGCCCCCCTTGCAGGCAAAGCCCCCTGCCCCCCCCCCCTGTGGTTGCGCCACTGTGACGATGGCCACCGAGGAAAATTCAACAGCAGTGTTCGGTTAACCATATCTTCCTCCATGCTCGACGGAAATTTTTTTATCTTCTATGATTGTGACGTATGCTTTGTTTCACACAGATTACTATCGTTCGTACCCAATTTTTTAACGGTAGAAGTTCAATTTCTCATTCATTTGGTTCATCTAGCTTCTAATGGATTTAAGACCGCATCAGCACCCTTCGTTGATCTAGTGCTTATTTGCTTGATCTTTGGTCCTGGGAAATGGAAGAGTAGGCTATATTGTCCGTAGAATTGTACTGAGCTTTACACAAGAGATCTGGTGAGTTGCTTTCATGAACTACAATAGTGGACACGTATTGCTTCATTCATTAGTTCATGCTATATTTCACCCTCTTTTAGGGAATAGATGTTTTATGAAATCCTACCCCTCCCCGAGCCATACACACACCAAGCTATAGAAAGTCATCTTAGAAAGCAATGCTTCTCGTGATACATGTACAGTCATGGAAAAAAGTTCTTCCCCATAAGGCTTTAATAGGAGCAAGTAATGCAGGAGGGTAGGCAACACATATTACACCCTTCGATGATCGGGTGATTTTGCCTGTCTTAACACCGAGAAATGTGTTCCACGCGAAGGTCAACATGACAGGAAAGCAAAGAGGGTCACGTGACTATTGGTTACGTGGAGTGTTGTGCTTCTCCACGTCCCCAGTTCTTGATCCACATTGCAGAAAAAGTAGAGCTGCATGCAATATATGAAAATAGGTTGTTTTCAACTACACGCTTAATTATGATTTTCCCAATTGTAAATCTATCAGACGTGTCTCCCGATTTAGTCGGGACAGTCTTTTACTTTGAATTCCTGTTTATCATAGGCGTAACTTGACGGGAGCAGAAAGGGCATTTGTAACCCCCCCCCAAAAAAAAATCAGGTTTCTTAAAGCTGCTAAAACAGGAATTAAATACTATCATTTGACGCGTCCAAAAAAAGTATTATATTGAAAGATTTTTCCCAAATACGTAGATAGCAATTTAATACTTTGAAAGTGTCTCAGATTTGTTTATTGTCACAACTTAGTGTGGCACAGGTCTACTACAAAAGTGGAATTTCGTAACAGAAATATGAACCCACTCCTTTTATTTCGTAGCCGATTTCATCTTGAAACTGAAATTAACAATATTAGTTAACAATGTCATTGGTAAACAATAAAAAAATGTGTTAGACCCAATTCTTTAATACCTTATCATAATCTTTATCGCAAGTTTAAATTTTGTTGTAAGTCCACTTTATGCAGAAAAAAGGTAAAGTTCTCACCTGTGCTTGGCGCTACGCCATGAAGGCGTATAGGGGGTGTGGGGGTAACGCCCCACACTTTCTTGATTCGTTCGTGAGTGGGGGTGATGTGATCAGCATCACGCCCCTGACCGCCTTTACCCCCCCAGGGTTTCCCCCAGGTACCCATGTCATTCGACGCTGGGTGGGCGCTGGGGCCGCTTCCAACGTTAGAAAAGTTCCCGGGCTTGAACCGGCCGGGAATCGAACCCGGGGCCTATAGCATGGTAGTCAGACGCGTTACCGACTGAGTCACCGGCACAGATAGACTAGTCTGAAGTGCATACAGTGTAAAGTGGGATCCGAACCACTATGTGCGATCACCTGGTATCGTACCCCAGACCCTTTGATTACAAGGCCTTACCACTACGCCATCAGTGAGGCGCACACAATCTTTGTATTTCGACCTTTTTAAACCTATATGTATCATATAAGAGGTTGTTTAACGTTGCTATGCCTCTATGGATTATATTTAGCCAGTATTCGAGCACATAGCGTCAGGTTTCATAGAATATAAGATTATCTTCAATGTTTATGGTTTCCTGTCTGCAGTAGAAAAACTGGCAGGTTCCCATAGCTTTTCTTTCAATAGTCTTCCAATGGTTGCATATTCACTCACTCAAATTTGATTCACTCGTTTCGAACACAATCCCCGATGGCGCAGTGGGATCGTGGGCGCCTTGTAATTAAGGGATCCCGGGTTCGATACTCGGTGGAGGAACATAGTGGTTCGGATCCCCCTTTAAACTATAGGTCCATTCACGATTAGCCTAACAGGACATAAAGTGGACTTAAGACACCAAATCAAGCAACCAACACAATCCCGTTATTGTCCAGATTATCGAATCCAGAACCTTCGTCGCGAATAACATAAGCAGGAAGACAACGTGAAATAACCGAACAGAAACAGAACCTAAAACCTACATCGGATAGATTGAATTAAGTCGACGATACAGCACGGGTTCTGAAATGAAAAATAATACGAAAGTTGAAGGACCTCTATACGCACCCACTTTTCCTCCACTCAATGGGGAAGATATCCTTCTAGCTGAGAAGCCTTTACGTAGGAGTGCCCTGAGGGAACTTCAAGGCCACGACGATAAAGTGTTATACGTGCAATGACGGGACCAAAACATACGTCAGATAGCTGTGTTCCTCCTTATTTCGTACGCCATTGATAACAGGAACACGTGACCTCGTCTTTGGTAGAGCAGACGCCTGCTTGCTTGCCACCACCCTTTGGTTCAGTGACCTTCGCCCGTAGTCAGCAAGAGCGAATGACTCACCAGATACTTGTTGTCTGTGAGGCTACACGAGAATAGATATTTCGTTAGTGGCTGTAAGTATTGTTTCATCTGCAGTTATATCAGTTAACCTTTCAATAGTTTCCTAATGGTTACGTTAGTAATAAACATGTAAATTAGTTCTCGAGAGTGAACGTTTTATCTATTTGAACGGGGGATTTTTATACAGCCTGCATGTATTATTTTTTCCTGAAACAAGAAGAAATTCGAAGACGCAAAAAGAGTTGTATAAGAGTAGTTAACAAAAGGAAAAAGAAGAAGAAAACGAAAATGTAAATACTGAAATAAATTATGGTAGAGATCGAGTGAATAACATTTTGTCATGGGGCCTCCTCGATGGCGTAGTGATAACGTCGTCGCCTTGTAATCAGTGGATCTCGGGTTTGATACACGGTGGATGCACATAGTGGTTAGTATCCCACTTTAAACTGAAGGTCGAGTCCAGATTGGCATATCTGTGAACCAAACCAAAACTAAGAAAGAAATTGTCACAGTGTAAGAAACTTTCATGTTCAACCAGATACGAAACAAAAGGGAATAATATATTGCAGGTTGGAGTTCACATCTGTAGCATCTAACCAGCACAATTATGAATCGCAACATATCGTATCAGATCCATTTTTATTATACATGTATGATAATATAAGAGAAGTAGAGGAAAGAGAAAACCAAGCGAAACACGGACGCCTTCTCCAGAATTTCAAATCTCGTTACATAAGGTTCTGGGTTGGAGTCCCGAACAGGCATGACTTTCTTGTTCTTGCCCTTTTATCTGCTTCATTTCATCATAATTCATCGTAATGGTTCACCTGCAGGGGAAGAATAATGACAATAATTGCCAATACAAAGCCAATGACAAACAGAACAACTCGATTACGGAGGTGCCAAGAAGATACGGGACTTGATAGTGTCTCCGTCTCTCGGTTTATCGAATTGAAAATTGCTCTCCCGTTCTCGGTCTCGATTAGTTAAATAAAGAAATCGAAAATGTATGTGAATGAATATACATGTATTTTATATATTCCGGTTTTGTAGGAGATTTCGTGAGAGATGAAATAAGTACTCTTCCATCGTATTTATTAGGGCCTCCCCGATGGCGCAGTGGTAGCGTCGTCGCCTTGTAATCAAGGGGTCCCGGGTTCGATACCTCGTGGAGGCACAAGTGGTTCGGATCCCACTTGAAACTGTAGGTCCAGTCCCGATTAGCCTTACTGTGCATAAAGTGGACTTAAAAAACACCAACTCAACAACCATCGTATTTATTTTTATAATTTTTATTCCCTGTTCGATGATCGCGACGATAAGGACGAGTGACCATTACATGAAATGGATGACGAAATAGTCAAACATCCCCGACAAGGACGGTACTCAAACCCGGAAACTTTGGCGACGATATCGAATGTCAATCACTTAATGAGCTTGACCACCGAACCTGCTTAATGTTGTTTCTGTCAGGTAATTCGTAATAATATCCCACATTCACTATCATTTGCTTCATAATTTATCTTATTGTTGTGATTAACCTGAATTCAAAGAATTAGTTGAAAGGCAAAAATGCAAGATTGAATGTCTCTGATGTTACTTCGTGCCGAATAATATGACGTGGTATTATGATATGAATTTATTAATCATATAATATGCCTATTCATTCCATTGATTGATCTCAATTGAGCACACAAAATATGGTATAATGTCCACTCCATGGAGGAGTGGTTAGCACGGCGCGCTACGATGCCATGGGTTCCTGGTTAGAATCTCGACTTGGGCGTGGGTGTCCTTGGTAAGTGTCCCTTCATCAATTTCATCATAGCATCACTCATCTTCATCGTCGCTATTTGCCAAAAGTGAAAGAATAGCAAATCTAAATAACAAACATCCAATCAAATCGGACATCTCTACCGATTTAATTCTATACGGTACCGAATTCCCACTTTATTACTGCATCTTAAGTCATTTTACAGCATCTCAATTGTTTTCCGATTCGAAAACATTTGGAATGTTGTTTTTTGCAGTTGATTGTGCATTGTTTCGTTGTTTGGTTTGTTTAATTAACGTCGCATTAATTAGTTTTAGACTAATCGTGACAGGGGGAAGCAAGAGCACAAAGGAAGCGAAAAACACAAGGAAGAGACCACGGCTTTCTTTAAAGATAGCATCCCGTGAATACAACTCAAGTGACTGCAGAATATTATGAATAAAATTTATTTCGCTTTTTCCTTTTATTTCTGTTTCAGTTATTTTACTTCGCTTTTCTTCTACCACTCGCGTTAATCGTCTCGGTGAGGAAGAATTATAAACTCGTGAAATGGACGATGGTACAAAAAAATATATGCCTCTCCCACGGTTCGAAACTGTCAGTACAAAATATTGTCTTATTTTTAAAATTTACGGGCAAATATGGTTTGTCACGTAGCAATTTTCGCTTATCTCTTTCTCAAGGGGTTCCATTGCCTCTCTGATGTCGTAGTGGTAACGTCTTCGCCATGTAATGAAAGGCTTCCGAATTCAATACCAAATAGAGAGGCATTTGGTTCGGATCCCATTTTAATCTGTAGGTCCAGTGCATGAAATGGACTTAAACAATTAACGTGTGGCATGTGGTCTGTGATGAGAACCATCATTTCAGCGAACCTTCTTGACAATGACTCTAATATCACTTGAAAGAATAGTATTTCCTTACGAGTAGCTCTTGTCAAGAAACCAGTTCCTGAAATTTTCTTCTGGAGGCATCGTAGCACCCAGCTGTTTGTTGTGGCTGGGGCACGAGTCATGTGACTCATGATATCAAAGCTCAATCCTTCCCGAGAACTCAGAATCACCAGGCAAACTTAAGCGAATATTTTGTTATTTGGGTTTCATAAACAACAGGCTTTAAGACGTTACGAAATTCTACGTCCCGTGGCCCAGGTATTTTTTTATAAGACTGTACAGGATGGAGCGCGGGAGTGGGAGATTTTGATAATGCCGTAATGCACAGTAATAATATATATATATCCAGGACATATAAAGGTACATGTATGCCATTTGCAAAAAAGCAGAACATAACTCACGTTTTGAAAATAACGTCCTCTAAATGTCGTATCATGTCCAGGAACAGCGACTTGAACTGGCCTGGAAGATCGCCAGATCTGCCAGTGTGCGATTTCTTTTTATGGGGATATTTAAACGATCGTGTGTTTACTACTCGTCCTCATACACTGGAGGAACTAACGGCTGCGATATGTGAAGAGATTTGGTCTATCACTGCGGACGTACTGCAGAAAGTTATGAGGACAAACATCCATTCCCGAATGCAGGAACGTTATGTCAGGGAGAGACGCCATTTAGAAAACGTTATTTTCAAAACGTGAGTTATGTTGTTGTTGTTTTTTTTTAAATGGCATTCATGTACGTTTTATGTCCTGAATTATGTACAATATATATATATATATATATATATATATATATTATTGTGCATTACGGCATTATCAAAATCTCCCACTCCCGTGCGCCACCCTCTATACAGGCAAGCCCTATTGTCTATTAGTAAGATAAATAAGTGTTTCGTTAATTTCATTGGTTCATTATCGCGATGTATTAAGTCAGAGAAACGCAGCAGCGTAGAGTGGAACAATGGTAGGATGGGTACGCACATAAAATTGCACATTCATGCTACAGGAGCTTTTATTTATCTAATTTTTCTCGACTGGGGGGTGGACTGCACGATTGGGGTATTGTCCCCCTGTCGCCGTAAATGATAACTGCTCTGCTTATTTATATGCACTAAGATTGATAAAATAGGTAGGCCAATGGGCGCTAAACATGAAATTATGATAAATTTTCTTGGTCATTTACACACTTATTGACTTGTAGTTTTACTATGTTTGCGTCACTTTCTCTTACTTCTGGCTAATCGCGACAATAATGATGATGATGAAATGGTGGTTACATTAAATCGATGAAGGAACATTCACAAAACAAGAGACTACGTTCTGTACTGTACTATGGAGAAAGACAGCGGGTATAAGAAAATTTGCATTTTTATTCACGATTATGCAATTAGGCTCGAAACAACATGAATTTAGAACATTAAAGTCTATGTTTTAACATACACAGTGGGAAAATGACCGTAATTTTACTGTAAAATCAGCAACAGCTACAGTGCCAGTGATGTTCACCGTAAAATTACAGTTGTTTCGTCGGAAAAAAAACACTAACTTCACAAATAACAACGAACTACAACTTAAACGCAGTGAAAACAACGCCTCAGCGTTCTTCGCCTTTCATTTGCTCTCAGTGGCAGTAGTGAAAAACCTGTTGTTACTTTTAGGATAAATTATTAAAATTTTAGTAGCAATATGCACCCCTTAAGACAACCAGAAATGTTTTACAAATGTTCTACAATACATTTTAAATTATTTGTCATCATGTACGGTATCTGTAATTTAGAAGTTTGATTCAGTGGTTTTAAGGTGTCTACGCTAAAACTTACGGTGAACCCGAACCGGCGTCAGGGAGGGGCAACTCGGGCACCCGAGGCCCCACGTTTCAGGGGGCCCTGTGCCAAATAGAAATAATTGTTTGTGTGCGATTTATTACGAGCTTAGAGGACGCTGGTGCTTCCAATTCAGCAAATAATTTGATTTTTTCCGACTTGAACTTTTCTGAGATACTTTAAAATATCCAAAATTACTAAAAATCACATTCTAAACAAAGAACTACATAAAAATCGTGTTCAGATATTTAGATCAAAAATAGTTATTATACAATTTTCGTTAAATTATAGAATGAAAAAATGAAGAGATAATATCATCTTACATGAAACATTTTAAACTCACTACTGCGTCAAAATCCAGTGAAAAGTAAACAAAGATGATTATGACACAGAACGCTATTGTATATGCTTAAAAATTGCGAGTTTGGTCAATTCTGAACACACTCAGTTTTGTAGTTAAATTTGAACATAATGAACGACGCACCAGTGACACATGGAAAATGAAAAGAAACACTTTATTAGAAACTTATATTAGCCTCCCATTATTATTGGTTTTAACCTTCAACATGTTCTGCTTATTGCTCTTAGGTAATATTACGAAATATATAAATTAATTGCTTATTAATCATAATAATATTTAACTTGTGACCACTTAGGGTACCTGTACTTCATTTTATAAAAAAAGTAAAGGTAAAGGTAAAGTGTTCCCCTGTGCATAGCACCACGCCATGAAGGCGTATAGGGGGTGTGGGGGTAACGCCCCACACTTTCTTGATCCGGTCGTGAGTGGGGGTGATGTGATCAGCATCACGCCCCTGACCGCCTTTACCCCCCAGGGTTTCCCCCAGGTACCCATGTTATTCGACGCTGGGTAGGCGCCGGGGCCGCTTCCACCGTTAGAAAAGTTCCCGGATTTGAACCGGCCGGGGATCGAACCCGGGACCTTGAGCATGGTAGTCAGACGCGTTACCGACTGAGCCACCGCGGCCACTAAAGAACAAAAATGTAGATCAGTAGATTTTACGGTGTCATAGTGAAATTATCGATTTTTTATAGTGTGAAGAGCAGTGGCGAAGCGTAGAGTTTCTAACAGGGTAGGCACAAAAGTGCGATAATTTCCATTAGTTGCTTAAATATGTAAAAAAGAAGAAGAAAAAGGAGGGACCTATGTCATGGAGAGTGGTTCAATGTCCCTCCAGGCCGCTTCTTTACTTGCCAGTGGCGTGACGTTTTCAAAATTGTTGTTACCGGCCATCAATACGATAATTATGTCTTAGACGTTCTCCTCCCACCCACCATATGTCATCCATTTAGATTTTTGTTCATTTCGTTTTTTTATTTGTTTGTATTTTTTCAACCCCTGATTTATGCACACACCTCCAGAAAGAACTACCAATCATGGGACATCGCGAAAATCCAACGAATTGTGCTCGAGCCCTGTTGTCAATTCTTCATCGCTTTTTTCTAAATGTATTTATATATTTTGCAATTGAGGTGAAAAGGGCTAGAACCCCCCACCCCCATAATTTTCGGGTCAGTCTGACGTTTGTGCCGTGAGCAGACGACAGAATTCCGCACTTTCAGCGAATGTCAGTTTGGTACGTTCTACTGCTGCCAACTTACTTTTTTTTTTTAGCAAGACTTCCTCGCGCCGAGGAAAACACCATTGTTATCTGTTGTCTACCTAAAGGAATGGTTGTAGTTAATTCCAGTCTTGGCTTTCTAGATAAATGAATTTCTGACACCTGTATGTGCAAGTAAACATAATTTAAATTTTGAATATTTTCGTCTCATTTGTTCTGATCTATGCTAATCGTGACGATGAGAATGTATGGAGAATGAATTATAGATGATCAGGAAACATTGACATGACCACAATTAGGTCACCTGGCTTCGTAACGTGTTAGGATGAACACTATGGGGCTTTCAAGAAAAAAAAAAAAAAAAAAAAAACATAAGTAAAGGTGACCTCTCTCATTCAGTGTGTACACTTCGCATCCTAGTTTGTTCTACCCCTTGTGTTAGTAGACACCTTTACGTGATAATAAAACATAGGATCCTTGTTTGGGACACGGCAACACGACAGGTTACTATGTAACATATAAACAGGTTATAATAAATGTAGATGCTTGGGAGAATAGAATCCCAATTTTTAGACGCAATTCAGCTCTTTTCTGCCAATCCAAAGTGACAACACTGGCCTGTTCCGCCAGACCTGAAACAGACATGGCCTCCGCAATAACCCCATAACACTCTTTGTCCTAAACCCAAAAAAGTCTTCCCTTACATTGTACTCTCATTAACCGCCCTCTTCTCTTGTTATCCCTTCAGGGTAAACGAAACTGCCTACCTCTTCGCTTGTGTCGGCTGCATAAAAAAATGTCTGCTTGCAATATCTATTCGACGACAGTGTTAACGCATTAAATAACGTTTCAACAACTTTTAATTTTTTTTAAATTTTGCTGTCACTTGCCACTGCTACTCGCAAAGGAAAATAGAGTTGAAAACATTTTAGAAGAAGGAAATATGAAAGACCAAAAGTGGGTCCTACCTTACCGATGATTACATCTTCACTCAATTAAGAACTCAATTGTTCTTGTTGTTTTTGCATTTTAGACCAGCACTTTCTTGCATAAATCTCATCGCTGCACACGACACGAATCACAAACAAAGCTCTACCGCCAAGAACCTCGCGCTCCGAGCCACGCTACCTTGTAGCGTCCTGAGCAGGAGGCAAGTTTTCACAGAGGGGGAACAAGCGAGGGGAATCCCCGTTCACGATAAAAATAAATTATTATATTTCCAGTGAAAGGAAAACTACTTTGTAAATATAAGGCGTAGCTAGCATTTTAATTTATACATAATTTGGTATGAAGACTTACTTTACAAATATAAGTTCTTTAGACTTTCCGTTTACGCTACGGTGTTGGGTGAATCGACAAGACCATCAGCACTCTGACCAGAAAACGAAGTCGGAACTACAGTACTCCGTAATTTTCAATTTCAATTACTCTCGTCGATGAAAGGAAGGAAAACCTAAGTTTCGTACAAAATATGGAGAATGTACAATGAAATAGAAATCTGTCTGCACGAACACAGGCTAATGTTTATATAAAATGCTGGTACACCACAAATTTCCAACCCTGGCGGAAATGCAGCGTTGCTGACATTCTGTTCGTCCTAGTGGGTAACACCGCGAGGCCGGCCTCAGGAGCACGTTATAAGCATACGTACAGTACTCGTAAGAATAGGCTTCCCGCATATGCGACCGTACGACAGAATGTGAAGAGAAGAGGCCCCAGCAAATGTGCCTCACTCCGTGGAAAGTTCGTATACTGAATAGGGTTAGAATTTTTTTGTAATTATCATAAATGAAAATTCCAAACTTTTCCATTGCATTACATGTGTTTTGACGAAATAAGTAAATACAACTTTAAAAGAGTAATGGCGTGGGTAGGCCCGGCCTCCTGGCCTCATAGGACGCTTCGCCACTGGTGAAGAGTAAATATGGCAAACAGTTAACACTAAGCACCCTACTGGTGACTGCAGAAAGGAATCGAACGGAGAACTTCCTACTGCAAATAATAATAACCATATTCACAAAGGTCTATATTTATCCTTCTCTGCAGTCCCACGACCTACAGCTTCAACTACGCATTTGCTATTTGGAATCGAATTGAGAACTTCTTACTGCAAATAATAATAATAAGCATATTCACAAGGGTCTATATTTATCCTTCTCTGCAGTCCCACGACCTATAGCTGCAACTACGCATTTACTATTGAAATTCACGTCATTGAGTGGCCAATCGTTATTCAGAATCGTGCTTTGTCCTTTCTTCCTCGCGCCTGAAGGTCGCAATCAGTCACGGTGCGTTAACAAACGATCCAGATTCATGTCCTCTAACCAGGAACATTACACAATAAATTGATTGGCTGAGATACGTATATATTATATATAAGCAATTGAGCGCCTTCCACAAGGTGAAGATAGCTAGGTGGTTTTTGTTGAGTTCATAGTGCAGTGAAATCGTCTGATACTGTGTTCTCATACTTCTCACTCTTAGGACCTTCGGTGAGTAGCAATGTTCTTGGTAACGAAATTTACCGGTCTTCGTAGCAGAGTGATCAAGTCAGAGGTCCTAAGTTCGAAGCCCACTCAAGATTGGAAGCATCATTGTGTTTTTTTGTTCATTCACCGTTTAAATCAGATCTTCATCTCCATCGTCGCGATTAAGGGCGATTCTGAGGGAGGCACTGGCAGTGCTGTCCTTGATATCTACTAAATACACGTATATTAACCCTTCGCTCCTAATTTTATTTGCAAAAGACTCTGATAATCTTAAGTGTTGGTATTTAACCTAAATAAAAGGTTTATTCATCGTTCAGTCAAAACGTTTTACAAGGTTAAGAGAACATGATCAAAGTTCATTCTTCATGTTCCTGTTAACATGGCCATGGATATTGTCAGGCTTTTGATAATTTCATTACTTTGTAAATCCCTTTGCCAAGTTCACAAACACAGGTTAGACTATACACTTATCCTTCTGATACTGGTTGTCTGCGACACGTTAAAGAGCTGACAAAATTAAAAAAATGGACGAACTTAAAATTCCAAAGTTAAGTTTAAGAAATATACAGGGGTGATTCTTATAGAACCGGCCTGATGAATTTCCTATGCTGCAGGTGATGCATATAACAGCTGACAATTACGACATAATAATCCGTGGGCTGTGTCGAGTCGAATCGTGTGCAGATGATTTGACAGGTGGCAGCACTTATGCTACAAGTTTAAAGGTGCACATAGTGGTGCATTTGCGAATGTGTTTCTGCGGATACTTTCAACACATACTCTGATCATAGTGAGCAATAAACGGCATACTATCCAAGGTACGTCATGTACGAATTACAATAATATCTGTTTGATATGTTTCATATTACAGCTCACTTTGTCAAGCCCCGTTCTATAAGAATTACCTTGTACAATTTTAATGCAATGTTCAGAACATTATATGCCCTCATACCACACAACAAAGTAAATTAACGAAACACTTTTTGTGTATGAAATTTCCTTTACATATGAAGTTAATAAAGGCTTCCGTTTGTATCCATTAATGAAAATTTGTTTGCGACTTTCGACAGTTCAACCTCCTTGGTCTCCGGTATTCAAAGCCGAACTATGGGGTGTTGATTTTCCCAGGAGGAAGCGCTTGGATTCAGATAATCTGAATCAGATTACTTCTTGCTCTTGTAGATTCTTCGGTTTGCACAGCACATTCCTTCACTATTGCTTTCGCGATTTCTTCTCCAACCATTTCTATAAGGTGTCATTGTGTTCCTGTATCAATTAAAATTCTCTGTGGGGTCTGTGGTCTGTGCCCCGTCCACACTGATTTGTGATTGTTGCTTCATCACTCCAATCTAATCAAATCATTCGTCCTCGTCGCCGTTATCCCTGGAAAGTGACAGAAAAATAATCTGAAGTAATTTCGACCTCTAGTGTTGCCAGTTTAAGGTGATATTCCTCTAAAATGGCACTTTTTCACTTAACCCATATAATCATCAGTCTCAAACCCATCAAATGGTGGGCGTCCCCCATGGCGCAGTGGTAGCGTCTTTGCCTTGTAAGCAAGGGGTCTCGGGTTCGATACCCGGTGGAGACACATAGTGGTTCGGATCCCACTTTAAACTGTAGGTCCAGTCCCGATTAGCCTTACTGTGCATAAAGTGGACTTAAAACAACAACAACTCAAACCCATCAAATGGTGCACCTGACCCCTATTGATTCATTTAGTTTATTTCAGTTAGCTTTTGTGCCACTGTTGGCTAATTGCGAAGATGGGGATGAGTAATGATATGATGAAATTGATGAATGGACACTCACAAACACCCATGCCCAGGCTGGGATTCGAACCCGGGATCCCTGGCGTCGTAGCGCGATGTGCGTGCTAACCACTCCGCCACGGGGACCGGCCCCAATTGGTGGCAAATGATAGAATAACATGGAATCAGTCATCAGTCGTCAAACTATGAACCATCGATAATTTCTTACATATATTTCTCGCCCAAAAGTGGTATTCTGAAGAGAAAAAGAAAGTGATGCTAGCGTGTGCCATTTATTAATTTATAGAATTTTCCGCATGAAATAAACTGATGTTTCTCGTGTTCGATACCCGGTGGAGGCTCATAGTGGTTCGGATCCCACTTTAAACTGTAGGTCCAGTCCCGATTAGCCTTACTGTGCATAAAGTGACTTAAGATATGAAATCAATCAACCAAATCCACATATTCTACGAGCACGTGGAAAGGTTCTATGAACAGATCGATGTATACAATTCATGCTCAATCATTCGAAAAAAAGAAAGTCGTAATACGCCGAAATATATATAAAAAAATCTCTGGCCACAAGCACAACTGTAATTTTCTCCTGACTGCACACCAAATTTTCCCTAAGATAACTGGCAACACACTGAATGTTTCGCTCTTGCGTCTCTGCCTGGTCTATGGAACAAGATGGATTCTCTCAAAGGTAACACGAACATTTCTTTCAGTCTCTTTCAGTTAGCATTTCTGGTACCAGCGATCAAGATGGAGGACGATACAATCGTGATCTCTGGAATATCAGGTCGCTATCCTGAGTGCGACAATATGAACGAGTTCAGGGACAAGTTGATGAACAAGGAAGACCTCGTAACAGCCGATGAAAGAAGATGGAAACCAGGTAAGAGCAAAAATGTATCTGTTTCTCCAGGGAGTCCAGTGAAAATTTCCGCTATTTCTCAATTTGGTACGTGAACAATTGTTACAGCAGTATCAAGAACATTTAGATGTTGGCACATTCTAGCATTTGTATTAGAGAACAGACTGAAAGGCACAATTACAGCCTTTTTTTATTTTCAGCATGATTATATTTTGCTTATAAAGAATCTTCCTTTAATACCTTAAAGCTGACTATTGCGTAAAAGGGCACATGGCCCCTTGAGTTGTGATTGCCCGTCCAGCATGATGAATATTAGAAATCATCTTTCGATATAGGTGCGGACTATTGGGAGTGTGTTGGAACCAATTCCTCACAAACCTTAAGCAAACCATACAAATAGACCAAAGGATATCAGCAAAAAAGCCGAATGGAAAACCTTGTAAAAGAGGAGAGGAAACTAACATTATTTCTTTAGAATTAGCATGTCAAAGTAAAGGAACTCTGCTCCTTTTCTCCATGCCAACCAGAATAGGGTAGCATCAGTGATGCCAACGGCAAAAAAATTATTCTCGCTTCATTGGTTTATTTTCATGTGACTTTGAATAGTTAATCAGTCTTCATATAACATTATCGTTGAACACATTATTACCAAATGTACCATAAATACGAAATGGTGTCAAACACATTACAAATGAATGCACTCGAGCTCCGATACAGATTTAGATCTATCTTAAGTTAGGACAGTGTCGTGTCCTAACAAGGGAGGAGAGACAGGAGGCAGAGAGAGAAAAGTAAAGAAGAGAGAAAGAGTGCATGAAAAGTATGATAAAACAACAGTTCCAAAGTGGTCTGGTAGGCAATACTTCAGGAAAGGTTCCTAAAAGAATAGAGCTGGGAAACGTTACAGCTCCCAACCCGTACAATTCTATAATTCAAACACTATCTCAATCAGCGGACTTTCTTTGTGAAATATTTAACAAATATATGGAGCGCAAGGCAAGGATATTCTCAAATTGAAAATATATCATTTTGCTTTCTCTCTTAAGTATTTCATCACTGAATCATGCATATCATAGCAGCAATTGACATAGTCTTTTAGAAAGAAAAGTAGCTTAAAGAAATACAAAATGCAAATCCGCTGGATATTAGATTATAACAACTGGATCAGCTTTACTTCAAGTAAAGTACTTTAGCGAAAGAAGAACTTGGAAACATGACAGAAACAGGAAGATTGATCGATTGATTGATTGATTGATTGACTTTATTTTACTTTGCTTTTGTGCCACTTCTGGCTAATTTGCGAAGATGGGGATGAGTTATGATATGATGAAATTGATGAAATGGACACTCACAAACATCCATGCCCAGGCCAGGATTCGAACCCGGGATTCCTGGCGTCGTAGCGCGATGTGCTAACCACTCCGCCACGGGGACCGGCAGAAACAGGAATATCAGAAGAAACGAGGCATGGATTGGAGCACGCGAAAAATTGACGAAAGATAGGATTATCTATCTATCTACCTTCACACAATAAGTGCATACGATAAAGAACATTAAATAATGAAGTAAGAATTAAAACTGAATAAGATAATAACGAGGAATTCATAGAAATGTTATCTGCCTTGTACACATAGAAATGTAACAGTATAAAGTTACCAATGAAATCATTGATGCACATAGTTCATTTGTTGTATATAATTTAATTTTTGCCAATATTTTTGCTAATCATAATTTTTTTTTGCAGGCTGCCCGGATACTCCTGATCGATCAGGGAAAATAAACGCCTTGGAGAAATTCGATGCGCAATTCTTTGGCCTGCCAAAAAGCTATGCGGATAGGTGCGACCCGCAACTGAGAAAGCTGCATGAGCTGGCGTACGAAGCCATTGTAGACGCAGGTAAGGATGCATGTAACTGTGACTAGAACATAGTCATTGAGGGGCTAATTGATAGGTACCAAATGTTATTAATTTTCTAAGCTTAGAAACATTATATGGTAGAGATGATTACTGCTGCCTTCCCGTCACAGATGCAGACGACAGTATTGGCGGTAGGAGGAAGGCCACAGAGTTACACTTAAATTCCGGTAACGATCTGTGGCTGAAATTTAAAATCCATTGCCAGTTGTATTTCAGCAAACTCCTTTTCCTCGGTGGGTTCAGAATTCGATCCCTGGTGGAGGAACATAGTACTGTGGTTTGGATCCCACCTAATTGTAGATTCAGTCCCCCCCTCTGGTCTATCTGGGCATCAAGTGAACTTGAAGCAACTTTGACAACTCCTTTTTCAATTGACATTTTCTTCGTTTAACAGATGCGCACTTCTCGAAACAGAGTTTACGTCCTGCTCATGTCATTAGAAGTATGAATTCAAATTCCACATATAGTAGAATATATTTTAATTTTATGGCCTCGTTGCAATTTTTTAAGACTGCGCAGCTGTGCAAAAGTGCATGGGTTTGGAGATGTCTGCCCAAGTTTTGTCTCTGAAGTAGTTACAACGTCCTCTATCACATCCACGGGAGTAATTTCCTCATTGCTCGACACAGGTCTATGTCTGCGAACAGGTGCACGTGTTGCCATCAAAATATAAATACGTTTGTTTCCAGAAGGTTAGTACTTCAGAACGCAGATATCGTATAGTGGATCTACAAAACGGTATTACGCGTTACTATGGGAATTCTTGCAAGTAACTAATGATGACCCCTCTCATATTAAGTCAATCAGTGTTCATGAAAGTGAAACATAATTGAAAAGATCAACTTGTTCTTCACCTGGGTACTAGCGAAAACATTCAGAGAAAAAGATAATTAATATAAAGATGGCAACACACTGCAACGCACTATTTGTGGCACCCTATGTGAATATACGTATATGTGTACGGTACACGTCATAAAATTTACCCTTTTGTTATGCAGGCATCAACCCATCAACTTTAGTAGGGAAGAAAGTTGGAGTGTTCACAGGAGTGTGTTGCTACGACTCCTTGTTATGTGTCACCATGCACGAGGACATAGAGCCGACAGGCGTTGATCTCATTGGCAACAGCAACTCCATGCTGTCCAATAGGCTCTCGTTTTTCTTCGGACTGACAGGTGAGTACCTTAATGTGAACATGAGGTCACACACTACAACAATCGTTCTGAACAATGTATCGTTCTGTACCTAGAGTATAATCACAATAAAAAAAATTAGTTGTAATTCAGACGCGAAACTACAAACACACGCAAGCAAAGTAATGAAATGTTAACGAAAGGTTTTTAGTGATACCTTCTCTGTCCTGGAATCAACTTCGAGTTCTCCAGAACACGTTATTCACCAACAGAGATCCTTGAAATGTACGCGATATGTTAAATTATGTGTTTTGGTTGTGTTAACTTTAGAGCAGTGATGGAAGTGAGGGGGGATGCGAGGGGTGGTATTCGTCCAGCTAGCAAAGTTTTCGCAAAACATTCCCCCAACCTTGCTCAGGCACCATGTTAAACAATAGGAGCATTGCATTGAGGGCCTCCCCGATGGCGCAGTGGTAGCGTCGTCGCATTGTAATCAAGGGGTCCAGGGTTCAATACCCGGTGGAGGCACATAGTGGTTGGATCCCACTTTAAACTGTAGGTCCAGTCCCGATTAGCCTTACTGTGCATAAAGTGGACAAAAAACATCAAATCACATCAAATCAAATAGGAGTATTGCTTGATTGATTGATTTTGATTGGTGGACTAATCCGACTCTGATTTGGAGTAGACCCCTTCCGGTCTTTATCTATGTATATGTTACTGTAAGATTCGTTGTGAAGTTTTGGATTGTTCAAGATTCCAGATGCAAAGAATGATAAGACAATTGTTTTTCACACAGGACCGAGTTTTTCAGTGGATACTGCCTGCTCGTCCAGTAGCACGGCCTTCCATCAGGCAGTGCTGGCTATGAAGGCAGGACTATGCGAGTCGGCATTAGTTGCAGGCTGCAACGTTACCCTCCTCCCTCACGTGGCCATGAGGTTCTACTTGTTGGGTGTTCTCTGCGATGACGGTCTCTGCAAAGTGTTCGATGAAAAAGGTAATGAATCCTCCTGTCATTTCCTTGCACTGAATTCCAAATACTTTAATTCTTCTTTGAAACTATACTATGTTGTACTTTTCGCTGTTTAATTTTTTGTCAAAGAAGCAAGTGCACTCTTTTTATTATCATAGCCCTCATAGTCAATATGTGTAACTTTCTTCCTATCATACTGATATTCTAAGGTGTTCTTATTCTTCCCACATGCCTTGTTTTCAACATTTCTTGCCTATTCCTCGGAATAATGTTGCCATTCATTTCAGCATTTGGTCTTCCTTTCCTCATCCTCCCCTCAAATCCTGTTCGAAAAACATCTTACTGACTCAATGATATAGACAGACCTTTGACTTCCTAATGTCCTTGTTCCTTCATGTCTTTCTTTAAACACATGATTTACTTTCCATTCACTTTCTACTCTAACATTAACATCTCACTTCAATTCTCTTTCTCTCTTAGATAGTACTGGAGATGTAGACAAATTTTATCATAAACGTAACAAATTCTAATTGTTTCCCTTAATGCCTGCAATATCCCATTGGTAAAGTTACACAGTAATGCACGGTAATACAGAAGACTTAAGGAAAAGGCTAGAGTTGGTGTTTAGAATAGAGAATTACACATCCAATAGCTAATCTAAACTTAGCAATTGCACGAGTAAATAGTATTGATTGTTCTCTACGGGTATTCGCTTAAAAATTGAAGGGTCTAGTGGAAAGGGGGGTTGGTGGTATCCCTCACCACGGCCGAAATGTAGGTAGCGATCAGTGTTTGGAAGTAACTAGTTACAAGTAACTCAGTTACAAGTAACAGTTACTTTTTTGAAGAAATGTAACTCTAACTAGTTACTTTTAAAACCAAGTAGCTGTAACTGTAACAGAGTTACTTTTTTCCAATAGAAGTAACGTTTCAACAGTTACTTTTACAGTTACTTTATGACACTTAAGTTGCTATATAAGTGTCGTAAATTATTGGTGATTTAGGACTTAAAGTGAACCAGAACCATCGATAAACTACCAGTTTCTGCTGCGGTACAAATGTCGATCCTTTGTTACATTAATTCCTGCACACAACAGAATAGGAAAAGAGAAAGTTGTTGAACTAAATTTGTTTGATTTGATTTTTGATTTGATTTAGTTTATTTTACTTCGCGTTTTGTGCCTCTTGGCTAATTTGCGAAGATGGGGATGAGTGATGAAATGATGAAATTGATGAATGGACATTCACAAACAACCAAGCCCGACCGGGATTCGAACCCGGGACCCTTGGCGTCGCAGCGCGATGTGCTAACCACTCGGCCACAGGGTCGGGCTTGAACTAAATTTGTCTCCTTTCCGTGGCCAGTCGGTAGGCTCTGGGTTCCAGTCATTTCAGAGTGGCAGGTTTATTGCATGCTTCATCTTCCGTTTGGTAGTTCTCAATTCCAAAGCGATATGCATATCTTGGAAGAGGGGTGGATTTCCCAGAAGCAGGAAGATGAGATTAGGTGAATGATTCTTTCCTGTTGCTGTTAGTTTTCCATTATCAGTTGTGTGGTGTGAAGTGTGTCTAGTTTCTGTAGTTTGTTCATCTGTGGCCTCATAATTGTCCCCCTTGTGTAAGCAGCATCCAATAGTTTATTTCTTTTTTATTACAATTAGTAATCGATTTGTGTAATTGTATGCAAGAAAATTTCCAGTGGAAAGTAACTGTAAAATTGTAACTGAGTTACTTTTTAAAACTAGTAACTGTAACTCTGTTACTTTTTTTAAGCAAGTAATTGTAACTAGTTACATTTTAAAAAGTAACTTTCCGAACACTGGTAGCGATGTACTATGTATGCTCACATCAACTGCTGGCAGTTTGCGAAACGAGCAGAGCGCGGCATAGCGCCAGTCATATCGACGCCAAGTTGTACCACCGTAATCAGGGTTCAACTTCGGCCATGGTGAGCACCCTTCAATTAGTAGTGACCCGTGCCAACTCAGAAACTTCTTCAGTTGAGATGTTTCTTTTAACGAGACGCATAGTTTCCAAATGTGCAACAGTAACACGGATTTCTGTCTTTCAGCTGACGGATACGCAAGAAGCGAAGCGTGCGTTGTCATGGTTCTGCAGAAGAAGAAAGATGCGAAACGCATATACGCAGACGTTCTTCACGCAGAAATAAACTGCGATGGGTACAAGAACGAAGGGATCAATTTTCCCTCCAGGCATCTTCAGAGAAATCTTCTTGCGGAAACGTACAAGGAATGCGGCATCGATCCAACAGCTGTGGAGTACGTAGAGGCGCATGGGACAGGAACCAGGGTACGTGTTGCAAATATTCTCAGCTTGCTGGCATTTATCCTCAGCCGCAGGGGCGTCGGAATCGGGAGAAATAAGGGGCATGTTATTCTTCCTACAACTCAGAAAAATGCCTAGATAAACAAAGTGGTATTGATTGATATTAAAAATTATTATGGGTGCCCCTGCGTACAGTAAAACCTCGTTAATCCGGACCCCGGTAAGCCGAACTTCGCTTAATCCGGACAGGTAAAAGGCAAAATAATAATAATAAAAAAAAAGCAGAATGCAAGGTTTTAAATGTGGCTAGAAGTCAACAATCGCATTCGTCATATTGCTCTTGCCTTAACACACAAATGTTTGTAGTCGAACAACATTCAGCAACAAGTTTGTAAAAAACACAGCCCCTATACGTACTGTATAGTGCATTTAGGCCCATGCCCTTTAAGTACACCATAATAAAAGTGTTTTGTTGCTATAAACGGAGTTTTAATGCACTTTCTACTGTTCTTTTAGGTTATTTCAGTTAATTCGGACTTTCTTTAAACCGGTCAACTTATCCCCCCCCGTTAGTCCGGATTAACGAGGTTTTACTGTAATTTCAGTCAGAGAACTACAAGAGGCGCATTCCACTCAAAGTTGTCCTACTCCATGTAAATAACAAAATGAATTAATCTGAAAATTATTGTTTTTAATTTCATTATGGTTTAAATGTTTGTGTATGCGTATAATTTGCATATTTGATCAAAAAAATATTAGCATCTGCAACCTATATGCTTCACAAACAAATGAAGTCAAATTTTTTGCTATATTTTTAAAATGTCACACAAGTAATACATATCCATTCATGTTTTTCATGCATTCAGGTTATGTCATCACGCTCAAGTTGTTTTAATTTGTTAGCAGACACCACAGAGTATACTTCATATTTATATTAAATCAGTTCATTGTGAATATTTTAACACAATCTCATATCTAGAAACTTACATTTTGTGTGTGAAATGTCACATACGTATAACGCTGGAATGCCCCAAGAACATATACGTTATCTATGACAAATGTTATGCAGGTGAAATGCTTGTAAAGAGAAAATAAATCAAATCGTAGAATTAAAATCACTACTTCATGGATTGAAAAGCAAATAGCCACACAGAGGATTACACTTGCTGCAGGCAACAAGTGCCTCGACTGTTTTCCAAGGTATCCACGAACTTTGTGGTGTAATTCAGGACCATCAGATAATTCTAAAATTCTTGACTTTTTGAAGTTGTGTCATAATTCTATTTATTTATGTAGCCCGTCTAGAGCTGCCACAGTCATCTTTTTAAAAATGTGCCATCACTACCCGAGAGTTTGTATCATAAAATCATTATCATCATATAATCACATGTTCATTTCATTAATAGCTTACGAAATCAGGCACATGGTTTATTCATGAGTAAATAATATGATGTTCATTGTGTGATTGATTGTAGTATGGCACCAAGGCTACTTCCGATTTAGATGTTGAACAAAATGAATAAATGGGACAAGTTAGCATCTTTTTACTGGCTACTTTTTACTACCTTGGCACCATTCTCAAATAAAACTAGCCAAGCATAAGTACACTATCAACCAATCAACAGAGGGCGCAACATGACTCTGAGGGCCCAAGCTAGATCTTAGTACAAGAACTTAGTATTAGGCAATTTGCTAAACCTAGAAATTAGCTAAATCCACCAGAAGATATAATAATATAGCTTAATTTTGACTAAAATAGTCTACTAATATTAATCACCCTAATAAGAGAATTGTATTAATCACCCTAGTACGAGGGTTTTAGAATTCGTAGCATGATTAGACAATTTGCTAGACCTAGAAGATATGAAAATATAACTTCATTTTGGTCAAAATAGACCATAGTATCAATTGGCCTTGAACAAGGTCCTTCGGTGTGTCCACCCGAAACTTCAATATCTTGAAAGTTTATATTTCAAGTCATAAAACGCGTTATTCTGGACAGGACTGAAGCAGAGACAAAATTCACATAGATATTTTGTAGTGCACATCAGAGCCACAGTGGCGTTGTAGGCAATAATTCCCTTACATGGTACTCCACCGTTGTGGTGGTACGTACTCCCTGCATCTCGGAAGATGTTGCAGAAAACGTTCAGAGATCTCTATTGCAGCCATGTGTTTGCCACAGCGTCCTTTCAACACACTCCTGCTTGCCGAAACTGATCACACCAATTAATCATAGTCAAAAATGTCAGGTCATTATTTAAGGTATGGTGGTAGTTTATTTTAATTGGATTGCCTGGTTGTCTTTCTGCGTACCACAATACAACTTATTCTCCCTAGCTCAGAGTGGCCATTTCAGAAAGTCGTTGATTACAGCGCCACTGCAACTCTGATGAGCTTTGTGAGCCTCTTCTTCCGTTACATCAACAATCACTGCCGTATAATCGGAAAGACAAAAACAATAGGTTGAAAATTGTGGTACTCTGCATAGTATTCCCAAGATGCAAAAATGTGAGTATAGGAATCTATCTCCCGTCTCGCTGCACAGGTTGGTGACTTGGAGGAGATATGGGCTCTGGAAGAGGTCTTCTGCGAGAATCGAACCGACCCTCTTCTGGTTGGTTCTGTGAAGAGCAACATGGGGCACAGCGAAGGGGCCTCCGGAGTGTGCTCCATCAGCAAACTTATCATCGCTCTGGAATCGGGTTTGATTCCACCCAATCTGAATTTCGACACGCCTAAGCCAGAGATGACAGGGCTGCTCAACGGAAAGATTAAGGTGAGGCGGAGTATTCTTTACCTTCTTGGCTAAGGGTGTGACCTGAACTGATAACTAGTTAGACATGAGAGAACAAGATGCAGAAACGAAGCGAAGTACTATGTAATTTCATAAAGGTGGTTCATAGAACCTATGTTCTTCATCGAGAAACTATAGACTAAAGAGGAAAGTATAAACCAGTGACTATAAGACATGATATGGCTATAAGAGTACGCGTAACCTATGGTAGATTATATGGACTCATAGTTTACATGATCTACTTAGACAATGTAGCCTACAATAAAAATTAAGTAACAGCAATTCTTTGAAAGGAAAATATCATTTTTCCAATCAAGTTTTGAGATGAGAACAATATTATTACAAAAACAAATTCCCCTATTCTCTTTCATGCATCAACTGTTGGGAAAATGTAAGATGTTGACACGTGCGAATCTTGAGACAAAAATAGTATATTTTTCAATAAATCACGAAAATATTTCATATATTCTTCTCGAGACTTAGTAGAAAAGTATTTGTAACTGTAAGAAATACAACTCCAACCCCCGCCCCCCCCCTGAGATTCGAAATATACAGTTTAAATAAGATTGATGCCACAAGTTGTTTTAGTTCGACAAAAGGAGGACGACCAAAATTAACTGTGACATTACTGTTTTCTCTATTAACACTTACGTGACAAATCAATTCGATCTGTCATGTAACTCGAGTTGATTCTGTAGTGAGTGCAGACAGAAAGCGAATCGTTTCTTTTACAGTGTACAATTTTTAATATCAATAAAATTTCACTCTTGTCTTGAAAAGTAATCAATTTCTCGGGCACAGCCGGACCCCGATGTTGTTGTTGTTGTTGATGATGATTTAGTTTATTTTACGTCTATTTCTATCACATTTGGCTAATCGCGACGATTGGGATTAATGGGATGAGTAGAGCTAGGATTTGCAAATAATTACATATTCTATTCCTTTCTAGATACGTACATACCTTGAACACGAAAATGTCAACGAATTATGTAACTGACATCATTTTGCATAAGTTTTATGTTACATATTTTTACATATTTGCCCGGATATTACATATTTTACATATTCACTAATTTACTTTACATAAAACAACATATTTCGGCAACTTTTTCCTATCTTGATCCTTTTTCCTATATTTTCGATCTCTGAAACATGATGAAGAAAGTTTGTATCTCATGTGATGTCATATTTTCTAATCAATGATATGCATAGTGCTTACGGTCACCTAAAATTAACTGCCAAGTCGAAAGACACGCTGAAAACAAAAAAAAATTACTGGAACTGTTATTTGTCGAAAGATGCTAGAATTTCTCTCCCCTACCCTTTCTGTTTACATATTTTCGTTTCGCTTTTAGGTTTAGGCAAAGCACATAGAATCTTGGCATCGGTGGACAAGAAAGCTACTTTCCTGTGCGTAGCGAGTTACACAATATGTTCCCTTGTACAAAAAAGTACAAAAGTAGCTATGTATTTTCATTCGATTGTTCTTTCTGTACACGCTTTCTTTTTACAATTTGTTTCGAAAGTTATGAAGAGCTCTCGTACATATTTACATATTCTACAATAATTTGCAATGTGAAAAGTAATTAATAGTTGATAAAATTGGTTTCTTAAATATGTGCACGTTGCAGTGCTTTATTGAGTTTATAAATTTGATACAAATTTTAATTTGAACAAGTTATGTCTTTAAAATTACGTTGAATATGTTCAAATAAAATAAATATCTAGTAGAATTCTTCAAATTGCTTGGATACTCGATTATTATTAATATTGCATATTCTACGATACTACATATTTAGCTACATATCCTTTTGATAATAGATATTTTGGTACATATTTTATCAATTATCGTTACATATTTATGTACATATTTTGTACTTTGATATTACATAAAAATCCGGGCTCTAGTGATGAGAGTAATGAAATAACGGCCACAAACAGATATGAATGGCACAAAACAAACCTCCACAAAGGGTTATATTGACTTGTTGGGTCAAAGCACCAGAGCCTCGATAGCGTGTCAAATGCCACCCAAGTGTTATCGTATCAATTCTATACAATTTCATACATTTTATTTATGACCACAAAGGTAATTACTCTCGATTCTTGTCTACCAGAATCACAGCCAGGAAGCAGTCGCTAGAAACCCCAAGTATTGCTGAGTAAAGATATTACTCGTACTTTGTGGGGCACCAGGTTAACAAACAACTTTGAGGAAGTAAAGATGTGCATCGACCTGGTGTTTACAACAGCAATCCTTGGAGGATATATAGTGTGCATTCCGATAGAGAGGGATCAGTGAGATCTGAACAGCGAGCAGGAGATTATAGACACGACTGGAGAGAGAGTGGTCTTGCTACGGACATCGGTCTGAAGGCCTGATGCAGGTCTAACACCAAAGGTAGTAGTGGAGTTACACTCTACCTAACTACGACATCGGAAAGAACGCGTCTATATTCTTCTTCCATACCACGAGACTTTGAGAACATCAGCTATTAGTTGAATCAGGTATTTTCCTAACATCATGCCGAGACAATCATAGTGACACTTAAAATCCAAATTAGAGTGTATTGTGTGTTCATTGCCATTCACTGCTATTCAAGTACAACCTCTCGCATAAGCGTTATTCGCCAAGCGAGTGTCTGAGATGCAAAGTGCTATCGCAACGCGAGGGAATCTAATGGTCCCAGGTTAAGATCCCTGCGTTCCTAAGGGAACGATACGGTATTACGTGGAAGCGAGGTTGACGTTTAAGAGCCCTCAGTGAAGATCTCTCCCCCTGAAGAGTTTACTAAACAGCAAGACCTTTTTCTAATCCTGACGTCTCCAAGTTATAAGACGTTACGTGTTATTTATCAATAAATATGTCCAGGAGCTGATAAAACATGACAAAATATATTTAAATAATTCTTGAAGCTTTCCTGGCGGCGAATGTTGAAGAGGTTTTCTCGGGCAATCAGTCAGGTGATTTCCGGATAGGCTTCCGAGCTTTCGAAAGCTAACGTCACTCTCATCTTCAAACCCTGAACATGAGACTGACGTTAGCTCTCGGAAGCCTATACAGAAATCACGTGGCTGATTGCCCGAGAAAACCTCTTCAAAAGATATTTATTTTTAATTTAAATACTCTCAAATAGTTTTTCTTACGTTATTGCCGGTCTCTGTAGGGAGCTCTTTATGTTTGAGTCCAGGATAAGGAATGAATCTGTGTTTTTGTTTGCCCGATCAGTTCGTCACGATTAACTCAACATGTTTCGTATTTTTTTATCAGGTGGTTACAGAGAAGACCCCTCTGAAAGGAGGAGCGCTGGTAGCTACCAGTTCTTTTGGCTTCGGAGGAGCAAACGTGCACATCGTCATGCGAGGAAACGGGAAGGTGAAGAAGGACACGAACATTGACGACGGAATGCCCCGGTTGGTTCTTCTCTCGGGAAGGACGGAGAGTGGGCTGCAGTCTACGATAGAGGAGGTAATGACAAAACAAACAGTAATGACCTTTCAAACCAAAGCAATACGTTGAAAATGCCAGAGATTCGTGGCAATTGGCACGTGTTACAGGGTTAAGTAGAAGGTTGCAAGTGGTAGGATATATTGGTAATTTACACGTCTTCATAGGACTTTCGAACTAAAGTGATAAATGGAAGGTGGCATGTGGTAAAATATACGTGTTAACTTTCGCGTGTCTCAAAACTTTCCCAATGTCTCCCAGATGACGTAATGATAACGCTTTTGCATTGTAATCAAAGGGTTCCAGGTTCGATAGCCGCTGGAGACACATAGTGGTTCGGTTCCCACCGTAAACTGTAGGTCCAGTCCAGATTAGCCTATCTGTGCATAAAGTGGACTTAAAATACAAACACGAAAGTTCTAAGTGGTAGGTGGCAAATGGTAAGATATATGTGGGAACACGTGTCTCATAGCTTTTACACTGAAGATATAACTTGTAGGTGGAAACTGGTAGGTGACACGGAAAATGAAATAGAAACACACTCAAAACCACTTCAAACTGTAGGTCCAGTCCAGATTAGCCTATTTGTGCATAAAGTGGACTTAAAATACAAACATCAAACACCAAAGAAATGGTGTTGGTGGTAAATGGTAAGATATGCGTGGCAACACTCGCGTGTCTCAGAGCTTGCACACAAGGTGATAAGTGATAAGTAGCACATGGTAATTGGTAAAAGTGTGTGGTAACTGACACGGGAAGTGAAATAGAAAGACTCATGAAGACTGCCAAAATACAAAAAAGAGCCCATCATTTAACAAAATGAGAATACGTGCAGGCGATAAAGGTATTTCCACCGATTTTATGCTCTAGTAATCCCAATTAATTACATGTAACCCTCACCTGTAGAGTTGTATCTTGATTGATTTGCTTTATTTTACTTCGCCTTTTGTGCCACTTTTGGCTAACTTGCGAAGATCAGAATGAGTGATGACATGATGAAATTGATGAATGGACACTCGCAAACATCCATGCCCAGGCCGGGATTCGAACCCGGGACTCCTGGGTTCGTAGTGTGATGTGCTAACCACTATGCCACGAGGGGCGTCCAGAGTTGTATCTTCTTGAACAAATACTGCACAAGATGAAAACTAAACAATTTTGTACAATGAGACCTTTGCTTCCAAGTTCATTCTAATAATAATAATTTTGATGTTCCTTTTTACTTACCACATGAAGATCGAGTCGATGCCACTGGATGATGAATTCCTCAGGATGCTGAGTGAAGTATTCTCCACGAATATCCAACGCCATCTCCACAGAGCTTACTTTGTACTGAATGGAACGAAACAAATCAAGGATATGCAGGTAAGTTGAGTTTTAATATGCACAGACATCGTGAGTCTGAAAATGTCTACTCAAAACGAGCTAGTACTTCCGGTTGCTTATTCTTTCACGACCAGATTATTTCTCAACTAATCGTATACTGGATATGGAAGTTCGATGATCTTGTTTTTATGTTTCGCCTTCTCTTCTAGTAGGATCCAAATCCATACCGTCCTACTAGCAACATGACGTCAGATGTGTTAGATTCAAGAAACTTTACTAACACTGCATAAATGTACCTCTATATGAATTCTTGGTTGTTCAGAAAAAGTCACATAAGTCACACATTGCCATTTTCAATTGCTTTTATTGAAGTCACACTGACTCAAAGAAAATATTTAAAGTATAATATTATATTGGGAATGTGTAAAGATTCTAAACAGTGATGATCCAACATGCATATCATGTCTGTAAAGTTCGTAATTGAAATAATAAACATAAAAAATTGTCTGCCTTGAAATATATTTTTTTACATAAGTGCTTTTTTTCCCGAACAGCCTGGAATTATCATATCGTAAATATTTAAACATCTTACAAGAAAAAGCTACGCGAATGTACAAGACAAGACCTATTCCATGTTCCTCATTTCTTCCAGTTTATTTCTGGTAAAACGAGACCAGTTTGGTTCGTATTCTCTGGAATGGGCAGCCAATGGACTGGAATGGGCAAGGGCCTGCTGAAGTTGAAGGTGTTTGCTGATGCTGTGGACAGGTGCCATAAAGTCCTCAAGCCCCATGGAGTGGACGTCTACGACATCATCACCACCAGCGACGAGAGGGTGTTCGACAACATCCTAAATTGCTTTGTTGGGATCGCCGTGATACAGGTAGGGGTTATGGGCGTTTTAGTTCAAACGTTTGACGAGATATGTTATCGGCAATGTTAGCATATGGTAGTTTGTGAAGAGATAAAACTTTAGTCATATGATATAAAATGGGTACAGATTAAGGACAATATAAGTAAAAGGACGATTGGAAACAATTCGTTTATAAAAAAAAAGTTGAAAGAGTATTGCCATATCGTACATAGGCGTATGATTAACACTGGGAAAAAATACAGTTTTTTGAAGCAACTATAAAATAAGTTCTGGTACATTTCAATTTAGATGGCGTAAAGAAATTTTAAGGTGGGGAGTAAAAGGCCAAAATGACCATAAATCGGACATTTGTGAAACATTTAAGTGGGATTATGCGAAGCAAAAAAATATATAAAGATGTGTGGGTGTGGATAAATCAGTAAGTTCAAGAAATCGAAAAAAGACAGGGAATATGTGTAGTGGCAAAAGAGAGAAAAAGAAAAAGAAATACAAACTGATAAAGGGGAGATAGAAACAAGAGATAATAAATAAGAGACTAAATGAAAACTGAATGATGCCGTAACAAAACAATAACTCAGATTGAAAAGCATGAGAAGTAGTAGTACAGGGAACGAAAAATAAAAAAAAGAAAGAAAGAGGACGAAAGAGTGAGAAATCGAAATATAAGTAATCAACCGAATGCAAGAAAATAGGCACGTAGAGCAGCACGGGTAAAACTGTAAAGTATATTTAATCCATTGTGGACTGATCTGTTAAAAACTTGATTTCCAAACACAGTCTCTCTTCTTTGAATCTCTCTGCATTTGTAGCTCTAAATTGATGTTATAGATCAACAAGAGGTCTTTAAATTGCATTGTATCATTCAGGTTGGTCTGGTGGATGTACTCCACTCACTTGGAATCCAACCAGAAGGAATAATCGGGCACTCCGTGGGGGAGCTGGGCTGTGCCTATGCAGACGGATGCTGCACGGCTGAGCAGATGGTTCTTGCCGCCTACTACAGAGGACGCGCATCCCTCGAGACTAAGCTTCAGAAGGGATTAATGGCTGCCGTGGGTAAGTTGACTGAAAATTTAAGCAGAAGAAACACTGTCCGCACAACACAGCATTATTTGCTTATCTTTGTCTCTGACATTTATTTAGAAAGATGTTATTGATGCTATTTATCGGCATTCATTTAAATGGTTAATTTCGTTCGTTCTTCTGGCTCAAACTACTCTCGACAAATGGAGTGTCTCCATCTCATTTCAGTTTCGGGGGGCCATCATAGATGACAAAATGTAACTATTAATTCCTAAAACAGAGTAATAACATATATTTTCCCACATGAAACAACACAAATAACCTATCAACAAATGAGCAACTCGGGAGAAAACTTGATACGCCTCAGAACTATGAAACCGAGAGAAACGCAGGTGATAGTTCGTCCATTACATTGTGGCTTATGGGTTACTCAGAAGTTCCCGTGCGTTTCTGGCTATCAGCGACTACTGAGGGAACTTCATTCACTATTGTACAGCAAGTAGAGACTGCAGGAACTGAATCCAATGTTAACTCAATTTTGAACGGGGTGTGAGTTATCAAATTTTACTCCCGAGCCGCTCAAATAATTTCGCCAGCTTCTCTCTTCAACTTGCTAAGTCTTAACGAGTCGCATCAAGAACAGTTTTGAGAATTGGGAGAAATTTCTATACACCTTCCACTCTAATTAAATAAAATCTTGAACAACACAAAACTTGTTTTATGATCTCAAATTTTGGAGACACGTCTCGTTCTTGGCATCGTCTCGAAAAGCACTAAAGGTTTTATATCTATCGCATTTTTACATCACTAGATACAAATGTGAACCATTTTGCAAGCAATTTACTCCAAGATACAGAAAGCTTAAAATATCTATAAGCATGGTGTTACCTTAGTAGTGGGAAAGTATATAGGATAAACTCAAGAAAGTATGAACCCCCCCCCAAGCAGATTTGTCTACACTTAAAACTAGCTCAACATGCCCATATGAGCTTTTTGCTTAAGTGTGGAACCCTGCCTAATCAAAGATTTTTGTAAAAAATGCCCTCGGGAATTTCTCGGAAAGTATGAACCTCCTCAGATTGATTTGTCTATACTTACAAAAGGCACTTCTGTGAGATTGTTGTCCATAAACTTGTCAAAAATATGCCCCTCTTGATATTTTTTTTAGCCATACTTAAAACTAGGCCAAGCTGCTTATAAGAGCCACCTACACACACACCCATACATATTTACTTCTGGTTTAAGTTCAATTGGATACCAGCTTCAATTTGTTTATTAAAAAAAATGCAATATGCAGAGACCCCTCTAGAATTGCTCCGTGACCCTCTCATTTCTTACATCATAAACATATGATTTTTCACCTATGAGAATAACACTACATATGGTGTCATCAGGTAATGCCTCATGGAATTCACAGATAATTTTAATGTTTGTCCTGTCATTCACCACAACTTGTTTTCTTTTTGAAGTGTTGATGACAAACATGGGCCTCTGTGCTTTGAATTCATCTGGTGTGTAATACATGTCAGTATTGCCAGTAGTGACCCTTTTGAATGCCGTAAATGCCTCATATAATTTGAGGAAATCATTCTTGGACATGTCTAAATTGTAATTTTCTCTAGGGAATACCTCATTTCTGCCATTTTTAAGATATATGTTCTTGATGTTGCAGTTATCAAATCTACTTGAATTTTTTCCCTGATTATTGTGTCTCCCAGTCTGAAACAGTACCACCACAAAATCAGGCATGTCATATTGAATACTGGAGAATGAATTTGTAGCATCAAACTCATAATAAGAACCAGATGCGGGCTTCTGTACACATTGATATGTATAAAATTGTAAAAGAACCTGTGGATTTTTTATTATATCAGCTTTGTATTTAAGAGCATAACTGGCCTCATATTCAACAACAGGGATTCTTAGCTCCATAGTCTGAATAATGCACTTGCCCTCATCAGGTAGGGTATTAGGCAGAGCTTCTCCTGTAGGGTTTAATGCGCTGTACCTCATCAAAGCATTATTATCATTGGCAGCTCTTCTAAATGTGATTCTTAAACCACCCTTCCACATAATATCTTTGTAATCTGAGAAGAATCCTGGCAACAGGCGCATGGGGAACAGTACAGTGTGGTTCTTAGATATAATTTTCTCACCAGCCTCAAATCCACCTATTTTGTAGTAAGAAGCCTCGGTTTTGGATAATTTTAATGTGGTCAAAGCTGTGGAGGTAATGCCGGGATAATCCACTCTGTTTATAACAACACCATGCTTTCTGATCTCAATTTCAGAGAACAGATGCGGTACAAAATTGTCTACCAATCTTATATTTGAATTTGCCGGATAATCTGTTCCATCGAGCTTTACAACATCAAATTTGATGTATAGATCTGCTCTGTGAGGGTGTATAAATCCATCCCCTACATCAAGATCAACTTCAATTTCTGTGTTGGGTTGATTTAAATTTGCAAATGTCCTCCTGTTTGGGGAGAATGATTGTAGCTCATAACTCTCAATATTTTCCATTTTTCTTGTATGTATTTTTATTTAAATATTAATCTCTATGATAGCAGTTGTTGTGGCTCCAGCAAAATCAACTAATTCTTCTTTTTCATTAGTGACCATCAACTCAATGTAATCTATTCTATTATGGCACACAGGAAAATATAATGTTGGGGATGGAGTGTAGATGATTGGCTCCATGAATTCGGAATTAGGTTTGAATGTTGCAATGATGCCGGTTTGTTTGTGAGTGCCTATGCCATTTGATTTGGTGATCATACCCTCCGCCACATTACAGTGAATATTCAGAGTCTCTATGGCTAAGAATTTGGGTATATTCATAGCAGTGTGTTTGATGGCTGGTTCAAGTTTTGTGTTGTTCTCAAATCCTAACAGTTCTCCTATAGTACCCAGATACACTGTTTCTGTAGCAGATACAATCTCTACTCTGTGAGTGACAGAATTTTGACTTAACACTATACCTCTGGGTAATTGAGCATTTAGAGTGGACAGATTATACTGCCCTGGAGTGATGACAAATTTTTGATCCCCTACTGCAATTTTGTTGTTGTGGTGTGTAATATTAGGGATCAAGTACATGCCATAAAATGCTCTGAGAGCTATTGTTTTGGGATACACTATGTCATCATGCAATTTGAGTTTCAATATTGAATTTTGGCTGGTGAGATGGAATACCCCCATGATGTTTCAGATACCACAAGGCTTTTTGAAAATTTTCAATTGATGGTTTATTTATTTGAGACATATATCTGAGAACAGATAAGCACAAATGTCCGCAATTAACATCTTTGAAGTTTTGAACACGGGCATTATTGTAATAAAGATTAGCTGATTTTAGATATTTTATTAAATTTTCAGGTGGAACACCTCCAAATGAATCAAACACAAATGCCTCATTGTTTAAATATTTAAGATAACAGATCCAGTGAGTGCCCTGATTTTTGTACTTATCCAAATTAACAATGCCACACTCTTTGTTGAGTGGTTGTTCTGGTAAAGAATCAGACATGTACACACCTCTAAAATTTTTGATGCCCAGTGGCTTGATTAAAGCTTCAATATCTTGGTTTGTAAGCGGCTCTTGTTTTTTTTAAACTTATTCATGGCTCTCTTAACACCTTTGCCTTTTTTCTCCATGGCCAGGTTATGGCGCTTCTGCTCATCTAATTCTGCCCTATTTTTCTTGGCATCTATTACTGTTTTTGCTATGGCAGCTGATCCCCCAGCCAAGCTCCCAACAGCCCCGAGAGCAGCTAAGATGGCCGGGATGGTAAATATGAATCCCCCTACATGTGATTTTTTCCTGGATTGTTGTAATTTTTTTAATTGGGGGGTACTAAGCAACAATTTCATACCATGTCCCTTGGCAATACAAGAGCTTTTTTTCTTGCGCTGCTTTTTGGTTAAAAGACTATCAATAGTTTTAAGAGATTTAAGACCTGCATAAGGTATTTGATACATAACACCCTTGGCCTTCATTGTAGGTTTATTATATACATATTCACAGCCCCCACCCCAGTTTTTGTTTGGTGCTCATAGCTATGGTGGTTCCCAATGCTGCTATTTTTTCACTTAAAGAAGCATCTTTGCTTACAAATCTACCAAATGCAGCCTCTTCTAATTTCTTGTCTGCAACATGTCTCTTGTCAAGATCAGAATGTGTGTTGTATGCTATGTCATGGTCTCTACAAGCAGCATCTAGGGGATTAACACCAGGGTCCCCTCTGTTTAATCTATGATCCAATTTTGTGCCTGGACCACAATACTGATAGCCTGGAATGTGTAGTTCAAATGGCAGCTTGTTTATAATGTCATTAACCAGGCCCCGGCCCTCAGAAATATTCCAAAATTTAGGTGGTAGAGTATTAATAATTTTTATAAGATATCCAATCCCCTTAGTGTCATTCACTATAAAATTAGACAATTGTGTGCTTATCATGTCCATAATTCCAACCTTTTCATTGTAAAAATTGTGGTTGCCAGCATTTTCCTCCCCAGCTATCACCAATAACCTATCTACAAGTTTCCTGACATCATCAACCCACACAAATTCTCTAGGCAGGGTGTTGTATTGTTTGATTCCACTGCCTGTCTTAATTTGTGACCATATGGGCTTGATTAAGTTGTTATATTTTGCTCCACTGCTCGACTTGACTCTTTTTTGTGTGGGATCATTGTTCTGGTATAGAGCATCTGATTTTATTAATATTTCTTTGTAATATTCATAATCTTGATCTGTATAGCTGCCAGGCCTTTTCCTAGTCATCAGTTCCCACAACCCAGGTGTGCCGGGGTACTTAACAAAAGCACCTTTTTCTCCGAGACGAGATTCTGAATAAACAATCAGATCATCCCCCATAAATGTTACTCTGAAATTGCCAATTCTATGTATGATACTGCCATCAAGCTCTGTGTCAGCATATAAGCCAAACACCTCATCTTTGTTGTCTTTAGGTGTGGTTAAATATTTTTGAGCAAGAAGACCCAATTCAATAGGATCCTGAGTAGCTTCAATTCTTCTAGGAGCAATAGGACTAGGTGTATGAATACTGGAAAGTGGGGTGATTGGATAATCTAATATGTTCCTTGCAGCTACAGGTACAAGCTCTGTGATCAAATTTTGATTTTGCTCTGTAACAGTTTTGATATTCTTACCTAATTCACTAATAGCATCAATTACAGGCTGTTCTGTTTGTTTGTGTTTTTCATAAATTCCCCGGTTCTCTGATTTCCATCCCTTAAATCTTTTTACAAGATAATCTCTTAATTTAAGATCATCAATTATTGGCCTTTTCATGTTTATTTATTTATATTTCAATGTCTAGAAAATTGTTGATTTTATTTCTGTATTTGCCGCTATTGGGTTTCCTTGTCATATCAATTGTGACAAACCCATAACTGTCCTGGTTCCAGCACCAACTGCAAAACTTGGGAAAATCATTGTAGCTCAAGTCCCCACCTACATATTCATCATGTATGTGTTTGAGGTTGGTATGATCTTGATGAAACACACATATAAAATTGCTGTTGTCTCGGATCAGTTGCTTCGGTATTTTAGAAAAAGTCTGTGCCAGGTAGAAGCAATCAATGTTTTTGTGTCGGCCCTGTGTAAAGAAATTTCTAACCTTGTTTTGATTATCCAGTATAATGTCATCAAACACAACAACAGAATTATCGAGACATTCATGAAGTGGCTTAACATCTGGTTCAAAAGTGGCTATATCCAATCCATCATATAGCTTCATCAGCTGCTGATATTTTAATTGTTCCAAGCTCTTAGAGAAGATATACAAGTGCCTGTTTTTCCAGTCTAACCAGTTGGGTGCCAATAAAAAATTATCAACCATTAGTGTAGTTTTACCACAAGCAGATGGCCCAACAATAAGACACCTAATATTATCAGGTAGCAATTTGCCATTTCTCTTATTTTGTTGTTCAGGTTCTGGCAGCCTTTTTATAACATCCCAGGTGCTCATATTATCACTTTGTCTGCATCGATCCAGCTGTGTTCCGGAAGTCCTAGCCATTTGACAAATAACTTGTTGCCTTTTCTGCGGATGATTTTTTCTATGAGATATGTGTCAGGCTGTTTAGTTTTGCTGAGTTCTTCTTCATAGAATCGGCCTTTGAGAATTTCTCCTCGATGATCTTTTATTATATATGTGTTAAGGGTCCCGGGTTTAACTTGAACCACTGTAAATAATTCAGTGCTCCAGTTTCTTGTAAAGCCTCTTTTGAATAAGTGCTTATATTTCCTGATTCTTACTTGTTCACCCACCCTGTATTTGGCCTTTCTTGTTGTTGGCTGGTATCTAGGATAATAAACAGTCCTGATCAATTTTTGCTCATCAGATGAAGTTACTTCACAGGGTTTCATGTTGATTGTGGAATGGACCGAGTTGTTATATTTATGTAGAAGTTCTGGAAGAATATTTATCCATTTATAATTACCTTGGAGGGTAAATTGTTTATACATAAGATTTTTTAGGGTTTTGTTGAATCTCTCTACAATTGAGGCTTTGAGATCACTGTAACTCGAGTAATGTTTTATTGCCTGGCTTTTAATAAATTGTTGAAACACTGAATTATAAAATTCTTTGCCATTATCTGTTTGCAAATAGCGCGGGGATCTTCCACTCTGATTGATGATTGTCCTGATGGCTTCTGTAACACATTTTCCAGTCTTGGATTTGAGTGGCAGAGCCCAGGCAAATTTTGAAAATGTATCTATGACAGTGAGTAGATACTTGTAGCCCTTGTTGATTTTGTCTAAGTTTTTCAACTGCCCACTTGCCATTTCAATCAAGTCGCTCTGCCATAAATCATCTATGCCCTTTGTGACTACTGGCAGTCTCTTAAAATTATGTCTGGCTTGTCTGTGTAATTCATCAACAATAATTTGTCTAGACATAATATGTGAACAAGAATATTGCAACTATGGGGTGTTCAGCAGCTGATACTGCAGGATTTTCTAAATATAATTTGTCTCCAATATGTATTTTAAATTCCAAAGAGCCATCATCTTCAGTATAGGCTGTTTCTAATGTATTGGGATCTGTAAAATCCTCCAATTCTACACTGGTGATTTTTAATTTGTTCTCAGCATTTGTTATTGATAAGGTAGGGTAGTGGTGTGCCTGTGGTTGAAGCCAATATTTGATCTTGATTGGTCTCAATGTGCCCCCAACAAAAAACTGGTAATAAAATTGTGCAGGGGACAGCATATATATTTTGCCACCTGGTGTAAATGGTGAATCATATTCTTTGTTGGGGATGCTGTACAATTCAAGAATTACTGAATGTTTTGGATTCTCGATTATGCCGGTTATTTCTTTTTCTGCTGTGAGCAATCTGCTTGTTACAGATTCAAGGTGCTCATTGATGGTCCTAACAACATCATCATGGCCTGGCTTAATTTTTATGTCCACAATAAGTTTCTTGTATTGTTGCACAATCTCTTGAAGCTGGGTGGCAAAAACAGACAGAGCATTTGCTTGATTGGATTCCATGGTCCCTAGCTGTTGCTTGATATTAGCTACAATTTGTTGCAAATTTTCAACAACTGCCAATTTTGAATTTTGAGCAGTAAGATCATGGACCTGTCTTCTGATATCCTCAAACAGGGCATGCAGTTCATTAATATGTTGATTAGTTGGTAGAGTGGCCACTGTCTGAGTGAGATGTTTGATCTCTGCCTGGATATTCTTGATATCTTCTGATTTCAATATGCGATTCACTGCCCTTTTTATATTTTTAAGTTCCTGTGATGTGGGAAGATTTGATACTGTATTTTGCAAAAATTCAAGTGCCAATTTCACATTGTTTAATTCAGAAGCATCAGCCACATTTTGCATAGCATTTTGGAGCAGGGCTATATCTGCCTGAGTGGGTGTTGATTGTTGTAAAATTTCAAGCTTTGTTTGGATATCATCGATCAAGTGATGAAAATGAGATAGCTCAGATTCAGTGTTGAGGTTTTCAAGCTTTGTGATTTGGTGCTGGACACTGACAAGGGTATCTACAATTCCAGGCAATCGGGATTCTAGTACATTTGCCAAATCATTTTGCACTGCTGCTATTGTACCTTCAAGATGGGTTATGGAACTTTGAATTTTTCCAAAATCTTCATATGTTTCAAGTTGCAGCTTAATATTTGCTACACTCCGAGTTATTGCATTCAAAGCATCAGAAGATGGCAAGTTGTTCATAAAATTTTCAAGTGTCTCAATTTTTTCTTTAACCTCGGCAATGGCATTGTTCAGGGGGTCCAGATTAGGTATCTGGAGTGACTGAATCTGTTCCTTTAGAGTGGAAATCACTAGATCAAAATCTTCTTGTGATTTTATGCTTTCGACAATTGTTTGGAGCTGTGCCTGGACATTATTTATTTGCTCTTCCAATTGCTGTTTCAATTGCTCGGAGTTGGTGGCCTGGGTCTTAAATTTGGCTTGAAGAGCTGCTACAGCTTCTTCTAAACTTTGAAAATTATCCAATGTTGCCAGATCAGTATATTTCTGAAGCAACAATTTGAGTTCAGAATCAATTTTAAGAAGAGGGTCCATGCATTGTGATTGTAAATTTGTAATTTCTAATTGAAGACTGGCATTCAGTGTGGTTTGTAAAGCTTGTAAATCACTTCTTAATTTCTTGACTCTGACATCAAGCATCAGAATCTCATCACTGTGATCTTCATGTCTTGTATGGCCAAATATATCATTAGGCATTTTTGTTTTAGTGGTTATTTATTATAGAGTATCTGATTCTTAATTCTATAAAAAAAGGTATAAGCTTGTCATATGACCCAGGGACCTCAATATATAAGCAGTCACCAGCAGAAACAGTATAAACAGTGCCAGAAACCATGTTTGAGTGCTTAATTCTATAAATATTTCTCCCTACTGAAATTTTAACATCACCCTCAGGGGTTGTAATAAATTGCAATTGCCCACCTACAGGTAATTGGTAATGATTTAAATTATTGTTAAATATGTACAATATTTTGCCCGTTTCATCATCAACATCTGTAAGTATGCTGTTCAGATGAATAATTAACAAGCCACTCAGTTTAGACAGCATATCAGAAGAGGGTTGTGTTGTTGGCAGATCCATAATAGCCTGTTTTTTGAACCCAAATAAGTTCATAGGCATGTTTATTTATTTCAAATCATGCTCTGTAATTGGGCATTGATTTCCATTTTTCAAATCACAATGCCCCCATGGTAGAGTATGTATGCCACATGATAAAATGCATCTCTTATCATCATGTGGATCCAGAGCCACTTTTCTTACAATATTTGAAGTCAATAAGTGATCCACACTCTGAATTCTGGATTCTGATGTTTTGATTAAATCCTGGGATTTGAGGCAATTTTCATAATCTTCAAATACAAGCTCTTTTTCAACAGTTACTTTGCCAATACCCTTGGCCTTTTTGGCAACAGCGCCACTACATGTTTTAAAAGTATACATCTTGGCACTTAACCCAGCAAATTCCACAATAACATCACCAAGTGTCTCATCTTTTAACTTGCCAGGCACCTTTTTGTTGTGGTGTTTAATTATTGTATGTTCACTGGTATCAAAGTATTGAAACAATTCAGGCTGTGACATATCTTGATAAACATCTTCTGTTTTAATATCAAGAATAAAACTATCCGTGTCCATGTACATCAATTTTATATTATCACCATAAAAAGGTTTCAACACATCATAATACAATGTTAACATATGTAATTTGGCCAATTCCAATATCACAGCCCCTACATAAATAGGTTTATCAAATTTGATCTTTGTTTTTTTCATGTTGAAAAGTGCCATGTGCTCATCATAAATTCTTCTATAATTGAAATTAGGCTTTGCAACCAATTTTTTGCTCAGGCTGGGGTCAGTAATTATTTTAACATCGGTATGTTTTCTGACATTTTCAATTGTTTTGCCATACACTGAATTCACCATCAATTTAAACAAGCCCTTATCAAATTGGCTCTTTGCAGATGTTCGAAGCTCTGTGTTTGTATCAATGTATGGTTTCAACCATTCTGAGTGCCTGAACCTCAAAACTTTGCCAACTTTGGTCACTTGAACACCATGTTTCATCAGGAACTGGAGGTTTTTGTAATATATGACATAGCCTTGTTTCGGCTCCAGAGTCATCATGAGCTTCTTCTGTTTAGAGCCAGGTGAGCACTGAACCTCGGGAATTGGGGGCAGATCAGAAAATGTATTGTGCAAATCATCAGGAATTGTCAGATCAGCCTCTAAGAATAGGCCATAGTCACTGTCATCAAAATTCTTAAGATTCTCAATATTGAAATTTTCAACCCACTCAAGCCCTGCATATGGCAGTTTTTGCATCATGGCATGACCATAGAGGCTGTTTGCATCTACATACGCTATATAATTTGATTGCCGTGCTGGATCATAATCAGGCATATATTTGTTATTTGCTCTGGCATATCTCTGGGAACATTGCACCATCCCCCCTCTTATACATTTCTCCATAAACAGATACTTATCTTGATCGTGGATCAGATCCAAATGCATGTTAGTGTTCAAAAACGTTGCAGACCATGCTAGGCCCGAAACACTGAAAAAATATATTGGATCCAGTCTATAATTTTGCATAGAAGATTTTCTGAATGCCTGCAATATATCAGCTAAGAGGCTGACATCAAGTTTTAAATATGCCATGTGATAATCACCAAATGTCTGGCAATTTAAATTGTTCCACATCAATTGGGCATGGTGATAATCTTCATCAGTGATTCCAGATCCTCTGATTTTGCTGTAAAACTCTTCTTGTGGTGGCAGAGAACACTCATCAAATTTAGAAAAATCTGTAACATAGTCATATGGATATACACCCTTCCGCCTAATTAATTTCAGGTCCTGATTTGGAAACAATGCACGTGTGATTTTGAATTGATCATCAGATAATTGAGTGGCCAGTGTAGCCAGGCTAGCAGATAAAATTCTGTAAGAATCAAGAAATCTTATGTGAATAGGAACACCATTAACTTTAATTATCTTGCTAATAGATATATATTTCTCATCATTTTCAGCTAAAATATTTAAATTCTGCTTGTCAAACCCCTCGTATCTGATCAGATGATGGAAATCATAATTGGATGCTCCATGGCAAAATATGGGGACAAATTTTGGTCTCTTGATCTGAATATTGCAGCTATTACACAGGGCCATTTTGAATTTACCATCTGTATGAGAATGGTGTTTCACCTTGATATTTGTATCTGAAAATTCACAATCACATACCGGGCATTTTTCTGCATTGTTGAAATCTTCAATCTGTTTCTCTGTTAAAGGCAACATGGGTTTTGATTTTAATAAGATGTTAGATGCTATGTCACGGCACTCATTTTCTATTCTATGTGCAAATATTTTGATAGCATCTGGTCCCATGTATAAGTGTGGCTCACTAGCTACACCATCCCGTATAACTATATAACAAAAACTGGAAGGTTCATGTAGCTGGTATGGTGTAATTGCAGATTCTTCAGGATCTGGATTGCAGAATGCAAGAGGTTTGAGATTTGATTCAAAATCACAGACAATATATGCTGGGTGTTCCGACAAGGCTTCAAACTTTTTGAATTTGCAATTTTCACTTGGATTGGGCATCACCATATGAACAGGTTTATGGTTGCCACAGTATTTCAGATGCTCAATTAACTTGTTTTTAGCAATTTCTGCATTCACTTTACAAACCCCTTTTATTATTTTTTTACCATCAAAAACAGTTAAACATCTTCTGCACAACTTGAATATTGTATTGGATTTGTCTAGTTGTGTTCTCACTAAAGCTTCAAGACTGTGTATCAGAGTGTAATGATATGTGCCATCCTTTTCAATTAAGAGCAAATCAATCGGAACAGCAGAATCATCATCAAATGTACTGATTCTGAGAGGTGCTATCAAGCAATTGCCAGTGGAACAAATAAATACATTAATAGATAATTGTTTGCCATTGATGTGCCTGGCCTTTTTTTCAAATTTATCAATATTCTGAACAGACATTGGATATTCTAAACCCTCCATTGCCTCATCAAAATCATTTTCATGTTGTTTGTAATAATTTATTCTCTGAGGATTTCTTGAAACTGGAAACAAAGCAGCTAATATACACCACAAAAAGCATTTCTGGTCGGTATTTTCAATATTGACCACGGCTCTTTTGTTTTTAATATTTGCAGGTAATGGCACATATGTAGATCCTTGTAATGAGCTGAATTCAGAAATATTAACATATAACTTATGTGATGAACCGCATAGGCTCCATCCTGATTCTTTTGCTGCAAATTCAGAGTGTTTAATGTTCAATTGATCCATCAACCTGCTTATTATTTTGTCTGAATTTGCATTTGAATATACCGGTACAGTTTCTGTTATGTGGGGCTGTGTAAATTTTGTGCCATTTGGCTTCTTATATTGTGCAAACAATTTGAGGGACAGCTTATAAGAGCCATTTTGTGCATTTAGAATTGCCTGCAGATCAGGATTTACACTGTTCAAAAAAGTCTTAATTCCACATCTTGGCTCTGATACAAACCGATAATCTCTTAATTGGGCATTAAAACTGCTATGGATGGGTGCATAGCATGGCTGCTTTGCTGCTCTAGCATTAACAGGTGCTTCATGCTTCCTTTTCAGACCAGAAGTAGATGGTTGTGAGGGCAATGTTGATAACTGTGCAGAGCAAGTATCTTTATGTTTATATGTGAAGTATTGCATGTTATATTTTCTATGGCATTTGGGGCATATTTTTGTGGGAGTTCTGCATTTGTCCGGGTTACAAATCTTTTGGTGCTTGGCCCAATTAGGGCTGGATATATTCTTATTGCATTGATTACAATATTTTTGACTTGGCATTTTTGTTGTTGTTTATTATATACAATTTCCTGGGTTTCAAATCAAAACTCTATGCTGGATAAAAATATCAGTTGGGTTCAGCAGTGTGTTTTGTGTGTGTGTGTGTGTGTGTGTATGTGTGTATACACTTAATATTTTTGGCTTTGGTATTTATATACAATTTCCTGGGTTTCAAATCAAAACTCTATGCTGGATAAAAAATATCAGCTGGGTTCAGCACTGTGCTTTGTGTGTGTGTATGTATATATGTGTGTGTGGGGGTGTGTGTATGTGTGTATACACTTAATATTTTTGGCGTTGGTATTTATATACAATTTCTTGGGGTTCAAATCAAAATTCTATGCTTAATAAAAAATATCAGTTGGGTTCAGTACAGACAAAAAAACTGCATAGCTCTATGTCAATTAGTTCTTGAGATTTTGTATTTAGGAACCACTTTGGCGGGAATAAAACTGCCCGGGCGGGGAATATTAATCCCACAGCTCCGCGGGGCGAGAATCTGAGAAACTGCCCCGAATATTGATCCCACAACTCCGCGGCACGGCCAGTTCCTCTGCCCGGGCGGGGAATATTGATCCCACAACTCCACGGCGCGGGAATCTGAGAAACTGCCCCGAGTATTGATCCGTGCAGAGGAACTGGCCGTGCCGCAGCTCCTCGGTGCGAGAATCTGAGAAACTGCCCGAGTATTGATCCGTGCAGAGGAACTGGCCGTGCTGCAGGCTTTTTTTCAGCGGCCTTCAGAGGCACTGACCTAGCACAAATACCTGCACAGACATGCATGTCCCAGAAGGCACTGACCTAATGCCATGTATATTGATTTTATATAACAACTTAGACAGATATAGGCCTGACTCTAAATATGAATAGATTACAACAAACAAGCTGGATGTAACAAATATCAGATTTTGTATAAAAAAATGCAAAATATCCCAGTTTCAATTCAATCCATTTATCTGAATCGAAGAAACCAACAATTCACATATCCCCATATCATTGTATGCTTGCCCTATTAGTACCTCTTTTGCTGTTGTGCTCAATTAATTTTCACTAATTGGCAATTTTCTTGAAGAGGCCTAATAGAACAAGATACGGCGGTATGAGAAATATGTGAATTAAAGATATTTTAGCAATATACGACGTCTTAAGAAAGGCATATTCGGCTCCAAAGTACTTTGTCTAATGCTTACTACCATTCCCTATTACTGCCAAAAAGAGTTAAAAATATTGACATATTGAAAAAAATTGACTTGTTCCCAAGTGTTCACCGAGTTCAGACATTTGCACATAGATGGCCCTGTTGTTGTTGCTTATCAAAAATATATATTTTTTTGGAATATCTCTAAAACAGGCAAATTTTGTTTACTGTTTTCTACAATTGACAATACTGACATGTATTACACACCAGATGAATTCAAAGCACAGAGACCCATGTTTGTAATCAACACCTCAAAAAGAAAACAAGTTGTGGTGAATGACAGGACAAACATTAAAATTATCTGTGAATTCCATGAGGCATTACCTGATGACACCATATGTAGTGTTATTCTCATAGGTGAAAAATCATATGTTTATGATGTAAGAAATGAGAGGGTCACGGAGCAATTCTAGAGGGGTCTCTGCATATTGCATTTTTTTTAATAAACAAATTGAAGCTGGTATCCAATTGAACTTAAACCAGAAGTAAATATGTATGGGTGTGTGTGTGTAGGTGGCTCTTATAAGCAGCTTGGCCTAGTTTTAAGTATGGCTAAAAAAAATATCAAGAGGGGCATATTTTTGACAAGTTTATGGACAACAATCTCACAGAAGTGCCTTTTGTAAGTATAGACAAATCAATCTGAGGAGGTTCATACTTTCCGAGAAATTCCCGAGGGCATTTTTTACAAAAATCTTGGATTAGGCAGGGTTCCACACTTGAGCAAAAAGCTCATATGGGCATGTTGAGCTAGTTTTAAGTGTAGACAAATCTGCTTGAGGGGGGTTCATACTTTCTTGAGTTTATCCTATATACTTTCCCACTACTTACCTTATCTTCGACATACTCGTAATTAGGCAATTTTCAGAATTCGATTTAATGAAATAGCCATTTTAAATTTCATTGCAAAAGTAATTACATAATTACGAAATTTATTACAGTAACTGTATCAGTCGTCTTCTACTACAATTTAGTCAGCAGAAAAAAATTATATTTGCAATCCTATTAATCATAACAAAGAAGATTCAGGACGGATTATGTAGTATTACTTTCAAACACATCTTCCCGTATAAATTGGCACAATAGTACAGAATTTTGGAAATTTGGACTGCATGTCATTGATGGCGATCAATTACCACGCTTTATATTTGTGTTAAATTAGTTCATTTCTCTGACAGGCCTTTCTTACAACGAAGTGAAAGTAATGTGTCCACCAGATATTGACGTGGCATGTCACAATAGCCAAAACAGCTCTACCATCTCTGGACCGGCAGACTCCATGAAACAGTTCGTAGCAAGTTTGCAGGAGAAAGGAATCTTCGCTAGATTGGTCAACACAGCAAACATAGCTTACCACAGCCGCTACATTGCGGACGCTGGGCCGAAGCTCAGAGCATATTTACAGAAGGTAAGTCAGTTCATCTAACAAGACGTGCACTCGAGTTCCGTTGGTTTCTGTACTACCCGTCACCTTCTAGCTTAGGCACCACGCAGCATAGATGTCGCAATGTTCATTTTGACGAAAGTAGGAGGCATGGTTGGTTGAAATCTGGATTATGATCTAACAGCCAACGTTTCAGATTAGGTTGTCCTTTCAATGTAAGGTTCGACAGTACAAGAGACTCACTTAATGTTCAGGTGTTGAAAGGCAGCACGTTCTCTGTTTTCCAGTTTTAAATCCCTATACTCTATTTTTAATTTACTCAAGATAAGAATACGAAGTACATGGTATACATCATAAACCTGTGTAAAGAATTAATTAAAAGTACACTAACTTTCAAAAGTAAATTCAAGTAAGGGACGAGAAAGATGTACAATACGCCATTCATTATCGAAAAAATCCGTAAAACTTTCCATGCACTCCTTCTGTCACACAAACATTATAATCCATTCCCTTGGTATGCATTTCCTACAATTTCATATGTTACGGATGCGATGATGGTGCATACACACATGAAGCTTCTGGAAGCCAAATATTCAGGTACCATCACACATGACCTTGCCTGGATGTTCTCCAAATATTAAAAATGCAGAGATCTCTGAATCTGATCATACGTCAGACGAAGAAATGTCGAACAACTGATGGGCGGCAAAATTTCAATGCCAGATTCCAACTTCTATTTCAAAAATATGTATATTTCCTCATATTGCAAAAACAAAATTTACATGTGACGCTGCATTTGAACAGCTGAATTCGTTGCAGCATTTCATTAGACCTACTGTGCTAGCTCCTATTTATAAGACTACACGACTGCAAAGTTGTCTGTAATCCGGAATTCAAAGCATTAATAATATCAATTTTTATCTCTACATGCGAAACTTGCAAATCATAAAATCAATCAACCTTGCCTCAAAGTTGAATTCAAATGTCTTGCTTTAAAAACTCCTACACACGTCGGCTTTCCATGTCCTGGTTCGTTTACAAAACGATAAACAAAAAATCGAATCATTTCTTCCAGGTACTTCCAGACCCTAAACCACGATCTTCCCGCTGGATCAGCACATCCCTGCCGGAGCACCTCTGGGACTCTCCCTTGGGCAGAACCTGCTCCGCGGAATACCAGACGAACAACCTGCTGTCTTCGGTCTTGTTCGAGGAAGGCCTGAAGTGCATCCCGAAGAACGCCATCACCATTGAAATTGCTCCTCACGGTCTCCTGCAGGCCATACTCAAGAGATCTCTCCCTGAAGAGTGCACCAACATTTCCCTCACCATGAGGAACCACTCCGAGAGTCTGGAGTTTCTCTACTCCAGCATCGGAAAGTAAGTGAATCTTGTATTATTCTAAAAGCATAATTCCAATGGCTGATTAGTTTGAAAATCATCCAATGGAAGCGACTCACAGAAACGTCCTTAATTCTTCATTTCTGACTTTCCCTTTGACACGAACGTAGCTATAAACTTTCTGACGAGCATCGCTACAAGCTACTATGGACCCTCTCAAATTGTGGGTCTCATTTTGATTTTAAAATGTATTATTATGTATCTAGCTTATTTAACAATATAACCATTCGAAATATGATTTCACCTTGAAATGTATGAACTCTTATGAAGAAAAGTGATCGAAGTTCACATTCACTGAAAAGTGGCTACTTTAATTTGAAGGTGACAGAACACTCCAAGTATACAGCATTTACTGATAACACTATTAAACCTTGTTTTCATGTTTAATAAAAAACCAAAAATTCTGAGAAATAGAGAATTCGTTGTAAAAACGCACTAAAAAGTTACATTTCAATTTACAACAAGGTTGACAACTGACGTATCTTCCTCAGACTCAGTGTCAGTTTCTTTATTTCATGTTAGTTTGGTTCAGTCTGATGAAGACATTGTTGTAAGGTTTTATAGTGTGTTTTTGCAATAAATTCTGCCTTGGTCAGCATTTTTTAGTTCTTTATTAAGATTTCACTGAAAATTGTTGGCTTGTAACCACTCAGTTGAAAATACATACATTGAGCTGTTACAATCCAGAGACATTTGAGTCTGTTCACTGGAATAAAGGATTTGATTTTTGCATAGTTAAATACGTTGAGTGACAGATTCTACACCTTTTAATCTCTTGAACGTTTTGAATCTGAACGTCTAAAGTGTACCTTGCTCGTTCTTTCCTCTTTAGAACTTCCACAATCTTCTATCAACTTCTAGAGGAGTAAACAATATCAACTTCAGTTTTTATAGTAAGCATATACTCAATTCTCAACTTCCTGTAGCAAGTAATCTACAAGCAGCAAATACATAGACCTGCTTAAATTATGTTCTCAGTATCTCAGGTAGATGCACAACACGAGTGTGGTCGTTGTTTTGTGCTGATTTGGCTGCGTTTATGAATGGCCTTGTATGGGACAGTTGTGGAAAGTTCGTAAACGAAAGTGATTAAAGTTGTAAGCCAAAGTGATCTATGTTAAATTTGTCAGTTTCCATGTCACATTGTATTTATTTCTAATCCCCTTCCCATTAGTGTTAAGCTCATATTCATACCTAATGCATTTTCCAGAATGTACCTGGCTGGTTTACAACCTAAGACAAATGTTCTGTATTCACACGTGACGTTTCCTGTGAGCAGAGGAACACCTATGATTTCTCCTCTCATAAAATGGGATCATTCTGAGGATTTTTTCGTGGGGCGGAAGGATATTGAGGTAAGTGCACATTGATACACAATAATCACTGTCAAGAAGCGTATTCATAGCAAAGCCTAAGAGAACAGCAAGCCAGATAGGTTTCACAAGAGTAAACATAGGACTTGAAGGCTCTAAAAGTATATAGTTGGAAGACACTTCTGTATTTTCTTTATTATTTGTAGCTCATTTACATTGAGGTCCAATGATAAGTGGTTGAAATTGAGGAAACGACAGACACAAATTCCCTTGATTGAAATGAAATGTAGAATTTTTGGTAACGAGATTGTGATTCGAACACTCAAACGCAGGCCGAAATATGCTGATAGTGCACAACAGTCAATCAGGAGGTCAGGTTAAGTTTGGTTTAGCTTAAACATGCATTATGTTTTTGACCCCCACAAAAGATATGAATGAGGTACAAATGAAAGAAAACCAAGAAACAAAACTAACAAAATTGCTTTGAATATTATACCAGAATAAATTACACTTACATTTCGAACTGGCGTTTGCTTTAGTGCCCTTAAAAATTGCGCAAGTTGGGTTTGATTGAATAATTGTTTTGATTTATTTTACTTCGCTTTTCTGCCAGTTTTGGTTAATCGCGAAGATACGGATGAATGGTGATAGCCTAAGATAAGATGAAATGGATGAAAGGACAATCACAAACATGTATTGACGGCAACACACAGGCCCGCCCCCATTAAGGATTATATAGGCCATGAGTCCAGACAGCAGAGCCTCGCTAGTCTGCAAATTGCAGTCCATGATGTACTACGTGAAAGTGATGTTTATTTTAGATTTTCGTCTCTTCATACGAAGACAAATCGTTGTGCAAATTATTTTCAACAAATTAGAATAATATATATGACCCTCGCCATTACCAGGGTTGTTCAAAGTTCCAGAAAGCCATAAATTTTGATGGGTTCTATTGGGTTCCGTAAAAGAACCGGAACCTCTTTTTGTCTCACAATTTCAATTCGGTCCAAGTTGCGTGTTGTTTCATTTGAATACCGAACTTGGACCGTATTTAAATTGTTCCGGAACAAAGGTTCCGGACGGAATTGACATATTTTACACATAAAAGGCCCAGAACCCATTTACGCTTGCTGATTTTCTCTCCCGGACCGGAATTGAATTTATATACAATTCCTGGTAACTGAAAGGTAATTCTGGGTTTTATTTCCGCTTGTTCATTGACTTTCTGCTTGTGGTAACATCTCTCTTCACGATTTCTAGGGCGCCAGCTCCATTCGACCTGTGAATATTGACCTGAGGCGAGAGGAGCACAAGTTCTACATGGGCCACACGATTGACGGGAGGATCTTATTTCCTGCAACAGGTTATCTGGTAAGTACACGTTCACTCTTTCACGTGTATATGATGACTGTTTGGGGCATTGTGTACAAGCAAGGTTAACATTTGTATTCTCAACATCCCTATTCAATCAAGTGTCACTAGGACATTTCATGCAAGTCTACGTACAGATAATACTCTTCAGTCTTCATAACTTGGGACCGCATTTTTAAATATAATATTTTTCCTTTGCCTGTACCCAAGCAAAAATTACAATTGTCGACGTACAATGTTAGGAACGATATACATGAATTTCATGTTGCATAAGCTTTGGAGAAATCATATTTTAAAACAAATATTCTGGCACATATTTTGGATGGTACATTACATGCACCCTTTCTCCAGTTTATACTGAAAAATGGAGGTGGAATAAAGATCCAAAACATGTGTCAGAACAAATTTTTAAAACATGATTTCTCCAAAGCTTCAGTCATTTTTGTCTGATATGACGGGCCTGTCACTTTTGCTTAATCTTATTTTAAGGCGAAGTACACACCCCAAAAAATCAATGCTGGGGTGTATACTTTCTTCTTCACTAGTGCCATATTTTGCAAATAACACTTCCTTATTCTGAGAGCAGTCACTATTTCCAAGTAACTTCTAAAATAAAAAATATGTATTGATAAATACTGGGTGAGTCTTTTAAAAGAGGCCCCGTGGAAAATGCGCTCCTTGCATGTAGGCAACCCTGGTACACCGAAGAGAAGAGAGGGGCAGAGAACAGTCCAGGATATGTCATGTCATGTCATGTTGTCGAATATGCTTGGCACCGATATCCTGGACTGTTCTCTAACCCGCTCTTCTCCTCGGTGTACGAGGGTTGCCTACATGCAAGGAGCGAATTTTCCACGGGGCCTCTTTTAAAAGACTCACCCAGTAATTACTGCTTACTGTCAATTTCCGAAACCATTAAAAATATTGTTACACATTTTAATATATTTACATATTTCAGACGTTTATTTCTACACTTTATGTACATATTTCTCGTGTCTTGGTACATACAAATCCAGGCCTTAAACATCACTATCCGGATATTTCCCGAATCCGCAAGTATGCAATAAAACAACTTGAAACAATGGCATATACAATTGTATAGCTTAATGTTGATTGAATTTCAGTCTGCCGCAGTTGTGGAGTCTCTGTTCCACACATTAAAGGAATTGTTATTGTGCCTGAAAGCCAAAATATTCCAGAATCCCCCCCCCCCGCAAATATCATGGTCATGGGTGTTGTCACTTCTGCTTAAAAATTCTTGTTTTAAAAATAATTTTCCATACATTTTAAATATTTTAGTATGTCATTGTTGAGACTGGAGAGGCATAAAAACTCTTATATAGCCCCCACAAAATTAAATATTAAGTAGATGCACCACCAAAGCGTAAAACTTCACCCTTCAGTAAGGATGCTGAGGTAATGCGAAACAAAAAAAATTGTTATGCGTTTGACTTTTAGACAAATAAATGATTATATCTGAAGGGGTAATAGTACATTTTGGTTCACCTGTATTTCAAGAAGATATGATGAATCGTAACAAGCACGATTAAAACTGAGTTTGAAAACTCTATATCTGCGTAACATTATTTAATACAAATCTGAAAATAATCTTCCACTTGTCATTTCAATACAGTTCCTTGTGTGGGAGACTATTGCAAAAGTCGGAGGTGAAATGGTGGCATCTGTGCCACTAGTAATGGAGGATATAAAATTTCTACGAGCGACTATGCTTCCTTCTAATGGTGAGTAAATGTGTCAGATATTAGTTCTGTAATGGAATATCAGCTAACAGTTTAGAACATATGTATGCATGTAATGAAAACAGTGAAATTTATTGCCAAGGATTATGCAAAACGAACTGTGTGCAAACGGTGGCATCTATGTCAGTAACAACTTAATTCCTTACAGTGGAGATTAACAAATATTTGTATAATTTGGTAGTAACTTCGCTATTTGAGACTACATCTTTATGTAAAGTTTAATGCCAGTATAGCACAAAATATCCGATGATGAAAGGAAATGTTTATATATCATGATTCATTCCTATTAAAATAGTTAACTATACGATATCTAGTGTACAAGTAAAAACTTAGATATTGAATGAAAGGAATTAATATCATTATGTTACAATGAAGCACCTTAGGCTACTTTCACGTTTCAGCAGTAATGAAGAAAATTGTGCTTTTATAAGATAAATAGAAATAAAATGTTAATATTCATGTATACCTTTGTTACGAGCAAATGTTTGAAGTTGTTTATTTTTTTAACACTAAGTGTTACCTTTGAATTCTCATATATTCTCATGTATTTATATTTTCATATTTAAACCCACATGAGGTATATTGTTAACTTAATCAAAGATTATGTTAAATTTTGATCTTATCAGTAAAGGAAAGAATAATGTATACGTTGTACGAATTATACATAGCCCGGACTAAAGTAATCGTAAAGCTTACAGTTACTTTTAAATTAAGGTTGCAGTAACAGAGTTGCATTTACAAAAGGATTAACTTCCTGAGTTACTTTTTCATTCTTCATGGCAGATTTGGTTAAGTTTGTGGTCACTCTGATGAGTGGTTCGGGAGATTTCGAAGTGACCGAGGGCGGAGCAGCCGTGGTGACGGGCAAGTACTACATACCGACCAATCCAAATAAGGAGATGACAAACCTACCTCCACACGAAATACCTGAAGATGCAGAGAAGGTCGACACGAAAGACATCTACAAAGAATTCCGTGTCAGGGGATACAACTACAGCGGGCTCTTCAAGGGTATCATGGAAGCCGATATCGAGGGTGCGTTATTTAATGTTTCTCTACCTAATGTAGGATCTTTACAATACAATCAGTGGCGTGGCCAGGGTTTTCGAAAGCAGGTGGGGGTATGTATACTTCTTTCTTAGTAGTCAGCCATCATTTTTATATCTACTCCTGCCTTTTAACGTTCTTCTTTTTCTTCAGTAATACTGGCCAAATTGGAGGTTATAGTCTACACCTACCCCCCTCCCCCTTTCTCCTTGGGCACGCCACTAGACTCAGACTATGATTATGGATGCACATAGTGGTTCGGATCCCACTTTAATCCAGTCCCGATTAGCCTTACTGTGCATAAAGGGGTCTTGAAAAGAAACTCAATCAATCAATCCGACTATGATTAGACCGACTTCAGTCCTGTGTGGTGTAAACTAGGAATCAAATGTATTGCATACCAATTTCCTCAGTCCTATAAAGCGTAAACTGGGAATCAAAGGTATTAGAAAAAAAACATTTCACCGAGTCCTGAGAAATAAAAAGTATCATAAATCTGTTCCCTCCGTCATCCATGGCGCAAACTAGAAATCAGAGTTATGAAAAACTACTTCCTTCAGTTTTGGATGGCGTAAACTAGAAGTGAAATGCATTAAAAACTATTTCCTTTATACTCCGTCCCGGGAGTCTCTGGAGCGAGTAAGCAAGTCTCTGAGCAAGAGAGAGCTCGACCAAACGCATGCGAGGGAACGGGATTTCAAGGAGGAGGAAAGCGACTGCAGTTACCAGTCCTTTCAGCAGAGTGTACTGCTTCGTTCGGGCCCACTCTCTTTCTCCCCTTGTCAACCTTTATGCACGGCCTTGCTCCAGAGATTCCCGGGATATAGTATAGTCTTACATGAAGGTAAACTGGAAATCAAAAGTTTTAAAACGTCTTCCTTCAGTTACAGTTACTTTTACCGCTCGTATTATACCAATAACTCCACAGCGAAAGCCGAAGTTTCTATTGAAGAGAGTATTTCCGGATCTAGGTATCCCCTTTTTATCGCTAGTAACTGTACATAGATGACCAAAAAGGAATGTTGAACTGACATCTAAACTATCGATGTTATTCAAAGAGCTGTTTGTTTCCTTCTTTCTTCAGGAAGACGTGCGATTCTAAAATGGACAGCCAATTGGATCACTCTGATGGATAATATGCTGCAGCAGAACATTTTCCACGACCAATCCCGAGGACTGCTTGTGCCAACGGCCATTGGACGGGTGGTCATCAACCCGCAGAAGCACAATGAGACTGTGAAGCATCTTCAACCTGATGAGGGTGAGTGGCAGCAGTGTTGCCACTGGTGGGTGGGAAATCTCCAGTTAATGCTATCGACGCCTGGAGTGAAAGGGCGGATCTTTGTAAGGAGTCTTGAATGTAACAACCGCCGACTTGATTTAATTTTGTTATTTATCGTCGCTTTCTGCCAGTTTTGGCTAATCGCGACGATGAGGGTGAGTTATGATGTAATGAAATTGATGAAGGGACAATCGCAAAGAACATCATGTCCAGGCCGGGATTCGAACCAGAGACTCCTGGCAGCATAGCACACTGTGCTAACCACTCCACCACGAAGCTCGGAGCAACAAAAATGTTCAAGGGAGAGGAAAATGAAAACCTTCATTTGATTTTGTTTCTTATCTAGTAGATTTCTGTATGTAGGATTGTACAAGTTTGCTGCATTTTAGCACAGACCTATTGCTGATCTACATATGCAATATTTTCAACTTTTGAGTTAGTGTCTGTATACCTTAAGAAGAATAAGTCTTTGGGGTCCACGTGCAGTCACTTATGAGCCACTGTGAAGGCCTTTCCTCCCATCTGTCTGCGAACTGAGGCCATTGTCGAACTTTCTCCTCCATTACTAAACTTGCTGATGCACAGAGATATTGAATTTTCATTTGCCAAGAAAGTTCTGTACGTTTTAGGCTGACAGAGGGCAAGAACCACTCCTCTTCTCTGGTGCAAGTGTGTATAGGAGGCGCCATTTTTAAAATGACAAAAATGGAGTCTTGCAACTCACTTGATTAGTGTTGCAGCCTTGAGGTCGTTTTGTAAGTAACAGTTGTACCTCATGTCAATTTGGGCTCTATACAGTCTGCCCTACAAGTTTTATTGGACTTTTAACGTTTTCATTTGACTCATAATGGTTTTAAAAGAAGATATTTGGCCGAGTATCTGCTATATACCTTGATATGAACTCGCCCGCCTCCCTCTGTGTTACATCAAAGTAGCTCCCACTGACATTCTATACTAAACATCCCTCCCCTTCACAGAGTTTGTCGCTATGACACAAAAGCGAAATTTGTAAGTAATCTAAAGCTCAACATCACTCGATAATCATTTGATAGCTTCATCACAAGTACTGAGATAATACTATCTTCAATTTCGCCTTTCGGATTCTTGTTTCCAATGAGCTGAAATCTTCTCATTACAGTTTCATATCCGACTTTCTTCTCGTTTCTAGGTATCCCTTCCTACTCTTACAAAGGACTGAACATAGTGAAGTGCGGAGGGATTGAAATGAAAGATCTCAAGGCTAACTTCATCGCACGGAGAAAGTGGAAACCGACGCCCGTGCTGGAGAAATTCCAGTTCCTCCCGTACGCTACTCCTATCTCAGAGACTGGAGAAGATGCTTACGCTGCTGCCGTGAGAGTGTGCGTGCACGTTCTGCTGGAGAACGGCTCCGGATTGAAGTTCAACATTGCAGAGATCTCAGACTCGAACGACGAGTTCGTGTCACCCACTGTTGCTGATGTTTTTAATGATATGCCGCTGGTGAAGGTAAGGGATCAAGTGAAAGTCCAAGAACCCAAACCGAATGCTGTAATAGACCAGAAGAATTGAATTGTGGAGTGGAAATTTTACACTTGATACCTTTGCAGAAGCCTTGTTTGATTTGGTTCATTTTACTTCAGTTCTCTGCAACTTTTTTGCTAATCGCGAAGATGAGGATGGGTGTGATAAAATTGATGAAGGGGCACGAACAAAGAACGCCCATGCCAGGCCCGGGTTCAAATCAGGGCCCCCTGGCGTCGTTGCGCGCTGTGCTAACCACTCCACCACGCTACAGAAGCTTTTTAACGCTGGTAGTGTAATATATTGTGAACGAGACACATTACGCTCGCTCACGCATTCCGGTTAATACTAGATAAAGTTTTAGTACGGCACGCAATACTTCTGTTATGTTCTTGGAACTTCCAAAATTACTTATTTGGGACTTAGTTTGAAAATACTGAAAACAAATTGATCAAACATCTAGTTCTATGTTACTGTAACAGCTACAGACTTGTAATTAGAGGCAGTTGAAGCTTGTGCAATAACCATTGCGTTATGAAAAACAACTTGGTTTGAAAAGAAAATTATATTTTGAGATTACCCAAAACCTTCATTTTAAAATATATATATATGTTTTAAAAATACGCAGTGAAAGTTGTCTCAGTGGGTTCAACTCACCCTCTCGTGAACATATTTGCTTCATACTATATTTATACAGACTATGGGGAGTCATTGCGAATCATTTCCACCCATAGGAAGAGAGGATTCACTTAAAAATGGAGTTAGTTCTCAGTTGCAAGAGTTACATTCCATTGAGTACTTTTCTCAACTCACTTAGCCTACATCTCACAAACATTTACTTTATTCTACTTACCTTCCAGGTTAGTTGATTTTCGCATTCAGGTATGAACCATCTGCGTTCCAAATCTGGAAGGAACAAAGAAATACATATTAATTAGAAGCACGTTAACACATTAAAATATAACTCAAAATAAGAATTCCTGAATTAACAAGTGTAGGCAATTGTCTCAAATGTTCACTTCTCTCATGCTGAGACGGAATACATGCAATGAACAATGAACAACTACCAACGAAAGTATTAAAGCAGAGAGAAAGAAAGTCAAACTAAACAAGAAGAATTACATAACCGTGTTGCTTATAACAATAAAAAACACTACTTAGCCCATATAAAGTGCAGATAGAAGTACATAATTAGTGCAAGTTCAGAATAATTGAACCAATCATGAATTATTGTAGTTGGTAATAATTATGCTTCAAATCTTTATTTGTCTTTCTTAACCGATGAACAATATTATCTCTAATCAGAATTTAATTCGAGTATTGGCCCAAAGAAGTTTCCCAGAATTACACTGAAACCAAAAAGAATAGCACATACAAATATAATTAAGAAATATCACCAAATTATGTAAATATATATTACTATTGATGAAAGGAAATGACCGAAGACTATGAAAAATGTTTTCATGAATACTTACATATTTTACATGATTCAGTAATATTTGTACATATTTATGGACATATTTTCCATAAAAGTCCGGACCTAAATCATGATCAGCGTTCAGTTGCACTGATGGCGGGGAAAAAGTACTGGTGATAATGCATTATATCAATGAAGATGGTCATTAAAAGTTTTCATTTGTGGCTATATTTTTTTTAAAAAAATTAAGTTGGCAATTCAGTAATATTACTACTTCAAACCACCTACTTGAATAGTGATTAGAGGTACTTGAAAAACCAGGTTGTGTTTGTCTTTAAGGTCAATAATTTCTGCTTGCAGCCGGAGATAACCGTTTACACGAGAAGATCGCTGGAGCCTGAGGTGAGCCAGCTGCTGGAGGACCACTCCATAAAGCACTTGGAGACTGTCGGAGTCGACGTAGACGTCCACCTGTTGATCATTTCCGAGATCTCAACCAAAACGGAAAACCTGATCAAAGGGCTGAAGGACGGCTCCTTCGTTCTGTACACTGGAAGCGACGCAGCACACTGCCTCCAGGCTCTGGAGAATTTGCAGCTAGAAGGCGTCGTTGAGCAAAGGATGGCGGAGAAGCAGCTGCGTTTATTGAGGAAGGTAAGGAAGACCAAAGTAGTGAATATCTTTAAATGACACGTTTCTTCTTTATAATAAAGAACATACAATTTTAATATGTTATAAAATTAATGGATAATCTTGCGTTCATGGTTATGAGCAAATTATAATGCTGGGTGGCATTTAAAAGCGCTATCTACACAGGTAATGAAATAGTAAGAATTGAAATTTCTCTACGACGAACCTTTACATTTTCCTAATTTCACTATGAACTAAGAATCACTTCCGATTCGATCGGTGAAAAAACTTTGTTTTTCTTCTTCTCTCTGAATTAAGACATAACACCAATTACGGAACTGTCTTATCTAAAACTTTAATAGAAGTGTTATATTTGCTCCATTCCATAAATTTCTAATTTTTTTTTTGTCGGTCGACAAAAATTTCCCTTTCTATGTTCAACAGTGTTAAGGAAGAAATATCTCGCCCCATGGTTGACCTAAGCCGTGATTTAATATACCGTTTAGTTGTGGCCGAAGACTCTGGTAGAAACTGCAATATTAGACATTTTGTTCAGATTAAGGAATGTTATCTTATCTATAGTATACGGGCATTCATTCTTCTTGGATGAATGTACAGTTTTTCTGGAACTAGATTTCGGCTCTGAGAATATCTTTTTTTTAGAGTTGAAAGGTTCTGAGTCGATGAAAGATGTAATAATATTTCATGAAATGCTCTACAGCACGAACAGTGCATATGGTGTCTCCTGAAAATCGCATTTTCAAGTAATTGTTGACGATATCTAAAAGTCTGTAGTACAGTCATGGAAAAAAGTTCGTCCCCATAAGGCTTTAGTAGGAGCAAGTAATGCAGGAGGATAGGCAACACATATTGCACCCTTCGATGATCGGGTGATTTTGCCTGTCTTAACACCGAGAAATGTGTTCCACGCGAAGGTCAACATGACAGGAAAGCAAAGAGGGTCACATGACTATTGGTTACGTGGAGTGTTGTGCTTCTCCACGTCCCCAGTTCTTGATCCACATTGCAGAAAAAGTAGAGCTGCATGCAATGTATGAAAATAGGTTGTTTTCAACTACACTATCAGACGTGTCTCCCGATTTAGTCGGGACAGTCTTTTACTTTGAATTCCTGTTTGTCATAGGCGTAACTTGACGGGAGCAGAAAGGGCATTTGTAACCCCCCCCCCCAAATCAGGTTTCTTAAAGCTGCTAAAACAGGAATTAAATACTATGATTTGACGCGTCCAAAAAAAGTATTATATTGAAAGATTGTTCCCAAATACGTAGATTGCAATTTAATACTTTGAAAGTGTCTCAGATTTGTTTATTATGTCACATCTTAGTGTGGCAAAGGTCTACTACAAAAGTGGAATTTCGTAACAGAAAAATGAACCCACTCCTTTTATTTCGTAGCCGATTTCATCTTGAAACTGAAATTAAGAATATTAGTTAACAATGTAATTGGTAAACAATAAACAATAAAAAAAATGTGTTAGACCCAATTCTTTAATACCTTATCATAATCTTTATCGCAAGTTTAAATTTTGTTGTAAGTCCACTTTATGCAAAAAAAAAAAAACGTAAAGTGCTCACCTGTGCTTAGCGCTATGCCATGAAGGCGTATAGGGGGTGTGGGGGTAACGCCCCACACTTTCTTGATTCGTTCGTGAGTGGGGGTGATGTGATCAGCATCACGCCCCTGACCGCCTTTACCACCAGGGTTTCCCCCAGGTACCCATGTCATTCGACGCTGGGTGGGCGCCGGGGCCGCTTCCAACGTTAGAAAAGTTCCCGGGCTTGAACCGGCCGGGGATCGAACCCGGGGCCTATAGCATGGTAGTCAGACGCGTTACCGACTGAGTCACCGGCAAAGATAGACTAATCTGAAGTGCATACAGTTTAAAGTGGGATCCGAACCACTATGTGCGATCACCTGGTATCGTACCCCAGACCCCTTGATTACAAGGCCTTACCACTACGCCATCAGTGAGGCGCACACAATCTTTGTATTTCGACCTTTTTAAACCTATATGTATCATATAATAAGAGGTTGTTTAACGTTGCTATGCCTCTATGGATTATATTTAGCCAGTATTCGAGCACATAGCGTCAGTTTCATAGAATGTAAACTTCTCTTCCATGTTTATGGTTTCCTGTCTGCAGTAGAAAAACTGGCAGGTTCCCATAGCTTTTATTTCAAAAGTCATACAATGGTTGCATATCATATCACTCAAATTTGATTCATTCGTTTCGAACACAATCCCCGATGGCGCAGTGGGATCGTGGGCGCCTTGTAATTAAGGGATCCCGGGTTCGATACTCGGTGGAGGAACATAGTGGTTCGGTTCCCCCTTTAAACTGTAGGTCCATTCACGATTAGCCTAACAGGACATAAAGTGGACTTAAGACACCAAATCAACCAACCAACACAATCCCGTTATTGTCCAGATTATCGAATCCAGAACCTTCGTCGCGAATAACATAAGCAGGAAGACAACGTGAAATAACCGAACAGAAACAGAACCTAAGATCTATAATGGATAGATTGGATTAAGTCGACGATACAGCACGCGTTCTGAAATGAAGAAGAATACGAAAGTTGAAGGACCTCTATACGCACCCACTTTTCCTCCACTCAATGGGGAAGATATCCTTCTAGCTGAGAAGCCTTTACGTAGGAGTGCCCTGAGGGAACTTCAAGGCCATGACGATAAAGTGTTCTACGTGCAATGACGGGACCATAACATACGTCAGATAGCTGTGTTCCTCCTTATTTCGTACGCCATTGATAACTGGAACACGTGACCTCGTCTTTGGTAGAGCAGAAGCCTGCTTGCTTGCCACCACCCTTTAGTTCAGTGACCTTCGCCCGTAATCAGCAAGAGTGAATGACTCACCAGATACTTGTTGTCTGTGAGGCTACACAAGAATAGATATTTCGTTAGTGGCTGTAAGTATTGTTTCATATGCAGTTATATCAGTTAACATTTCAATAGTTTCCTAATGGTTACGTTAGTGATAAACATGTAAATTAGTTCTCGAGAGTGAACGTTTTATCTATTTGAACGGGGGATTTTTATACAGCCTGCATGTATTATTTTTTCCTGAAACAAGAAGAAATTCGAAGACGCAAAAAGAGTTGTATAAGAGTAGTTAACAAAAGGAAAGGAGAAGAAGAAAATGTAAATGCTGAAATAAATTATGGTAGAGATCGAGTGAATAACATTTTGTCATGGGGCCTCCTCGATGGCGTAGTGATAACGTCGTCGCCTTGTAATCAGTGGATCCCGGGTTTGATACACGGTGGATGCACATAGTGGTTAGTATCCCACTTTAAACTGAAGGTCCAGTCCAGATTAGCATATCTGTGCACCAAACCAAAACTAAGAAAGAAATTGTCACAGTGTAAGAACATTTCATGTTCAACCACATACGAAACAAAAGGGAGTAATATATTGCAGGTTGGAGTTCACATCTGTAGCATCTAACCAACACAATTATGATTCGCGACATATCGTATCAGATCCATTTTTATTATACATGTATGATAATATAAGAGAAGTAGAGGAAAGAGAAAACCAAGCGAAACACGGACGCCTTCTCCAGAATTTCAAATCTCGTTACATAAGGTTCTGGGTTGGAGTCCCGAACAGGCATGACTTTCTTGTTCTTGCCCTTTTATCTGCTTCATTTCATCATAATTCATCGTTATGGTTTACCTGCAGGGGAAGAATAATGACAATAATTGCCAATACAAAGCCAATGACAAACAGAACAACTCGATTACGGAGGTGCGAAGAAGAAACGAGACTTGACAGTGTCTCCGTCTCTCGGTTTGTCGAATTGAAAATTGCTCTCCCGTTCTCGGTCTCGATTAGTTAAATATAGAAATCGAAAATGTATGTGAATGAATATACATGTATTTTATATATTCCGGTTTTGTAGGAGATTTCGTGAGAGATGAAATAAGTACTCTTCCATCGTATATATTTTTATAATTTTTATTCCCTGTTCGATGATCGCGACGATAAGGACGAGTGACCATTATATGAAATTGATGACGAAATAGTCAAACACCCCCGACAAGGACGGTACTCAAACCCGGGAACTTTGGCGACGATATCGAATGTCAATCACTTAATGAGCTTGACCACCGAGCCTGCTTAATGTTGTTTCTGTCAGGTAATTCGTAATAACTGTCAATATCCCACATTCACTATCATTTGCTTCATAATTTATCTTATTTTTTTGATTAACCTGAATTCAAAGAATTAGTTGAAAGGCAAAAATGCAAGACTGAATGAATGTCTCTGATGTTACTTCGTGCCGAATAATATGACGTGGTATTATGATATGAATTTATTAATCGTATAATATGCCTATTCATTCCATTGATTGATCCCAATTGAGCACACAAAATATGGTATAATGTCCACTCCATGGAGGAGTGGTTAGCACACCGCGCTACGATGCCATGGGTCCCTGGTTAGAATCTCGACTTGGGCGTGGGTGTCCTTGGTAAGTGTCCCTTCATCAATTTCATCATAGCATCACTCATCTTCATCGTCGCTATTTGCCAAAAGTGAAAGAATAGCAAATCTAAATAACAAAAATCCAATCAAATCGAACATCTCCACCGATTTAATTCTATACGGTACCAAATTCCCACTTTATTACTGCATCTTAAGTCATTTTACAGCATCTCAATTGTTTTCCGATTCGAAAACATTTGGAATGTTGTTTTGTGCAGTTGATTGTGCATTGTCTCGTTGTTTGGATTGTTTAATTAACGTCGCATTAATTAGTTTTAGACCAATCGTGATGGGGGAAGCAAGAGCACAAAGGAAGCGAAAAAGACAAGGAAGAGACCACGGCTTTCTTTAAAGATAGCATCCCGTGAATACAACTCAAGTGACTGCAGAATATTATGAATAAAATTTATTTCGCTTTTTCCCTTTATTTCTGTTTCAGTTATTTTACTTCGCTTTTCTTCTACCACTCGTGTTAATCGTGTCGGTGAGGAAGAATTATAAACTTGTGAAATGGACGATGGTACAAAAAAATATATGCCTCTCCCTCGGTTCGAAACTGTCAGTACAAAATATTGTCTTATTTTTAAAATTTACGGGCAAATATGGTTTGTTACGTAGCAATTTTCGCTTATCTCTTTCTCAAGGGATTCCATTGCCTCTCTGATGTCGTAGTGGTAACGTCTTCGCCATGTAATGAAAGGCTTCCGAATTCAATACCAAATAGAGAGGCATTTGGTTCGGATCCCATTTTAATCTGTAGGTCCAGTGCATGAACTGGACTTAAACAATTAACGTGTGGCATGTGGTCCGTGATGTGAACCATCATTTCAGCGAACCTTCTTGACAATGACTCTAATATCACTCGAAAGAATAGTATTTCCATACGAGTAGCTCTTGTCAAGAAACCAGTTCCTGAAATTTTCTTCTGGAGGCCTCGTAGCACCCAGCTGTTTGTTGTGGCTGGAGCACGAGTCATGTGACTCATGCTATCAAAGCTCAATCCTTCCCGAGAACTCAGAATCACCAGGCAAACTTAAGCGAATATTTTGTTATTTGGGTTGCATAAACAACAGGCTTTAAGACGTTACGAAATTCTACGTCCCGTGGCCCAGGTAATTTTTTCTCTGACTGTACACAGTCTCTCGTCAATATTCTAACAACGTCTCTGATTTTGTATCTTGATACTCTGTTGCACCCTGTGGTTGCTAACACAGCATCATATGCGTTCGAGGGAGGGCACTTAGCCCATCACCCTATCCCCTACCAAACTACTGCACTTTACCAAACTTCTTCCATGTTCCTTAGTCACGTGAGTTTCCGTAAACTGAGGAACGAGCAGTAAAAACAAAGACTCTACGTACTACGAAACAAATGCCGTGTTGCACCCATTTCTTGTGACAAAAGCACATGTTCAATTGCTCTGTTGTAACAGAGATTTCCCCTGAAATGACTTCTCTAACATGAGTTGCAAATATTGCCTTCTAGCGGAATGTAAATAGACATCACTATACTCGCCTTGTACATTTTTTTTTCTGATTCTATATCCGTAGGCTGCAACTCCTGCTGAGGTGAAATGCATCCACATTACTGAAAGGAACCTGAACTGGCTGGAAGAACTGAAAGCTGCTCTGAAGGAAAGCGAAACGAGCGGGCAGAAGGTCCTCGCTGTCGTTCAGAACGAGCCGTTCAACGGAATAGTGGGGCTGGTCAACTGCATCAGGCAGGAACCGAACGGGAAGTGCCTCAGGTAAGCTTCCTGCACTTCATTGTCCAGTATGGAGGGTTTCAAAATAGCTTCCATAGTGTGGTTTTGTCTCACGAAATACCTCGATCTCTTCAGATGTTCATTAGCAGCTGCGTTTTGGAGCTGCAAGCAGGGTCGAAATGGAAATTTTCATGAAATAGAACCTTTTACTTTCCTTAATACGGCGTTGTCCCTGTTTTCTTCTTCCTCAGCCTACTACAGCAACCACATTAACAAATATTGAAATTACGCCCTGTATTACAATTAATAATAATTAATATTATAATATTTACTTAAACGGGCCTCCCCGATGGCGCAGTGGTAGCGTCGTCGCCTTGTAATCAAGGGGTCCCGGGTTCGATACCCGGTGGAGGCACAAGTGGTTCGGATCCCACTTTAAACTGTAGGTCCAGTCCCGATTAGCCTTACTGTGCATAAAGTGAACTTAAAAAACCAAATCAATCCAATCCAATATTTACTTAAAATTATAATGGTAGCCTTTTCGCTAAACCAGGCTTTTTAAAAATTCAATGCACGTATCCTCAATACTTTGTCTTAATAATGCTTCTTAAAGTAATCAATTTGTATAACTGAAAAATATATCCATATTGTTATTTTGCATATGGTCAAGGATTGGGTCTATTCTTCAGAACGTCAACAATGCATCTGCTCATGTTAAGAAAAATGAGTGACCATAAAAGGGAATTCTTGTGTAAAGATCTTGTGCAGACGGAAACCTCTGTCAAAACAATCGAATCAGAAGACACGACAAATATTAATGATTGAAGCATAAAAAGTAAAAAAGAGAACCACAAGGCACAAAGGATGAAGGCAACATAGACACCTTCACCCTCTGCTAAGCCCCTCGCAGCAGCAACACATCTCCACGTAGAAGGGAAGCTTACATAAATGCTATAATATGTACTATTAAAGAGTATTAACAATTTACTTCAAACTGAAAATGTAAATGTAGTGAAATATGTAAAAAATAATAGCAAAAGAACCGGAACGATCCGTCGCCATTTCTGACGAGATGGAACGGGAAGGTTCCAGATATTTCAGTCCATTTCCAGCCCTGGCTACAAATGTGTCTTGCAACTTTTGACCCACCCTGTGTTTCCCAAATTTGAAGTACAAAAGAAGAGGCAAAAGAGGGCGAATTTTTTCTTCTTTTTCTGGGGAAAGTCAATCATAAATAATATACATGAAATAAATATCTCGACTAAAGGAGCTATACCAGAGTAATACACAATTCGTACAAAAACCGTAGTGAAAATGCTGTTTTGTCCTCCACAACAATAGAATTCAATAAATGTTTATTCCCGCAAGTAGTTTTGAGAATGTATTTCATGAAACTTGATGTTCACTCGCTGCTCCATGTGACGACACCCTTCCACCTCCTTCACGGCATGGCGGCATAATTCCTAGCATGCCCATCGCAAGTTCATGAGTTGTTGCCAGGTTGTGGATTATGGACCACGCTACTTCATCAACGTGTTACTTCACAGACAGAATGCATACGTGGGAAAATATAAAATCAGTCTCATCACTTAATTGTTTGACTGTACATATTAATAAATTTGGTGTATGGAGCTTCTGAGACAGGAAAATCTACACGTATTTCCTTCTTAATTAGAATAATTGCTTCTTCATTTCAGATGTTTCTTCATCCGAGATGCAGGAGCTCCGATATTCTCATTGGACAATCCGTTCTACAAAGACCAATTACGTAAAGACCTGGTGATGAATGTTTACGATAGGAAATCTTGGGGAAGCTTCCGCCATCTGCTTCTGGAGGACAATCCAGCGGCTGAGACGGCACACGCCTATATCAACACTTTGGTGAGAGGAGACCTCTCCAGCTTGGCCTGGATCCAGGGACCTACACGGTAAGGCACGTCAAATGACGGGAGTGTTTTCTGTTAGAGAGAGAAGGACAAAATAGAAAAAACGTCGAGAGAAAATTAAGTAAACTCTAAGTAGAAAGAAAGAAGAAAATTGACGAAGCTAATAAATAAACTCTGGAAATAGAAAGAAGGAAAATATACAGCAGAAGGTTGAGAGATAGAGAATAGAAACTCGATAAAGAGAGAGACAGAAATTAAGCTCGAGTGAAGTGAGATAGAGAAAGAAGTAGAGAACAGAATCGAAAAAGAGAATCTTCCACATGTTCCATGAAATCCGAATTTTCCTACTATATTTTCAACTTCTGTTGTTATTTTGAATTAAAACAACTCCATAATATTTTTTCGGCATTTTTATATGGCACACTTTCTCTCCTTTTTTAAGAAAACTGTTGGAAGTTTTTATTTAAAAAAAACTTTTCGATGTTTCAAACGTGCAATTTTTCAGGAGATGCATTGTTTATACATAATTGCTATAATGTATATATTGTACTGTGTCAGTTGTGACAATGCTTTCATACATGCACAATTCTACGAGTATCCAGAAAATATTCATATCCAGCCTTCCCTATGTAACAACATAAAATATTTATTTTAGCATGTAGGTGAGATAACAACTTTAGCCGATAGAGTGCAGCATCTCTCTGCTGCCTTGCTGCACTCTCGTGGCCAAGATCTCAACTTCGTGTACAGGCAGGCAAACTGTAATCACTATTTGTTCGTGATTGCCTGTTTTGAAAAACAATTTGCAAAGCCCTGAGTAATCATTCAATCATTTGCAAGTTTACTGCTTTTTAATTTATCAAGTCATATCATGACACTGCCATTTTTAAGGTGTTATGGTTTCCAATTCGTAATTGATGCAGAAAATTTTGTTATAAACCGGAAGTGGAACACAAATTTACCAGCTTCGCCTACAGGGTAGTTGACAACGGTTTGGTCTTGTAAACAAGGAGTCCTGGGTTCAATTCCCATTGGAGGCAAGATTCGATGTTAGGATCTCACATTCATAGAAATCTTAAATGATCAAGAGTGACTGATCTTTTAATGGAGAATTCACACCGAATCGACAAGCGGCAAGCGACACGTCTCGCTTGGGAACGAGCCAATCAGCAGCTATGTTTCACACCGTAGCGGCTTGACAGGCCGCACAAGCCGTGTATTAATGTGTGTACGAAGTGTTCCATGTTATGTATGCAACAACCCTTACCTGTAACGTTTCCACATATTTGAATGTTTTTCGAAATCTTTCAACACAACATTCCTGCTTTCAGGTTCAATAACGACGACAACATGGAAATTTGCGACGTTTACTACTCCGCTTTGAATTTCAAAGACATCATGACAGCAACTGGTAGGCTGGCTGTGGAGGATCTCATGCAAGACCGCATTAAACAGGTATGTCCGATAATTAGCGGCATTATATATACAGGATGTCAGCTACAAACGTTCACACGGTATAGAGAAGACAAAAACTAACATTTGTTTTGTCAGTCTGACCTAAACTGTCTGATTAAATACCGCATGTATCATTTCATTGCACATATTATTTCGAGACGCAGTTGTATGCCTTTCCATTTTACTTTACAGCATTCCAGTTCCAGATGTACCAGTACTGCACTACAAAGTCAACGATAATGATAACCATACATTTTGGGGGTCGATTATATTTTCTGAGGGCCCCAAACCCGAGGTCCCGCTTACATACACAGCTCAAATTACATACACACATATCCACCTCATAACTTCTTGTGAGGATCAGAGATAGTTTTCCACCTACAAAATATACATACACAAACTCGGCAGGAGGCTCACCTTGTTTCATACTCTTCTTTTCAAAACAAGACGTCGAATGCTGGAAATATTATCAAAATATATACGCGACCGCTAAATTGATCGACTGACTGGATGTACTTCACTTTTCTGCCACTTTTGGCTAACCACCAGCGTGAGGATGAACGGTGACGACGAGATGAAATTGATGAAAGGAGAATATTGGAATGAATAAATGATCGAAAAATAGTGCTTCTGCGTAAGATACTTTCTAAAAGAAATCCTTTCTACCTCACTAAGAGATTGCTTCCACTGTGAAACCCCAATCTATGAAGCACACGGTTTCAATCTCTGATGAACACGATAATAATACATAAATTTCGAGACTGGAATGCCATCTAACACGATGTACGGAAATCTCAACAACAATGAAAAATATTTGCAATAACCTTAGAGTGTGTGTGTAGTTTGTTTATTGTGAAGGGTACATGTATGTATGAGGGTGGATCATTAAGTATCACACAAAATTTTTTCCCGCGATGTTATGCTGACTGGGACGTTGAAATTTTACAGATGTATAGTTTGAAGTTTGCGCAAGAGACGGTATTTGTTCGATCAGGTATAACTCTTGCGGCAGAAGCGTGAACTACTTAACAAAGATGGCGCGCATGTTATTGTCGTCAACGTGTGAAAAGCAAAGAGCTGTAGTTCGTTTTTTGTGGGCGCAAGGACAAAACCGTAGTGAAATTCTCAGGGAAATGTTGGGCGCGTATGGGGAAGACTGTTTCGACCGTAGCAATATCTCCAGGTGGTGCACATTCTTTCAAGGAGGCTGTGCGAACCTTGTTGACTCGTCACGTTCCGGGCAACCAGCAACAGCTGCAACGGAACGGAATGTTACAGCCATTGAGCAGGCAATTCTCAACGATCGGCGGATCCATCTTAGAACCATTTCAGGGCGTTTCAATATTTCAGGCTTTCATCTGTTTGGCCCAATGAAGAAATTCCTAGGTGGCCAACGCTTCAATTCCGATGAAGAAGTGCAATCGGTTGTGCGCAGATGGCTGTATTCCCAATTGAAGGAGTTCTATGAACATGGTATATTAAAACTAGTGCCACGATGGGAAAAATGTGTTGAAAGACTTGGCTCCTATGCCGAAAAGTGGCTAAAAGATCTGGTTTCAATGTGTATAATTTATGTTGTCTTATCTATTAAACTTCTTTTTTAAAAAATGCTGTGTGATACTTAATGATGCACCCTCGTATTATATTTATTTATTGGTTTGTGTTAATTATACTATGATTTAATGAAGACAAAGAAATGAGTTATGGTTGAATGTAAGACAAGGCTTAAGCCTTAATCGCCACCATATAAATTAAGAATTAACTATAAAAAAATACATTCGTAATCACATATGGACAGGACACCTTTGTTAATCTGCTCGAATGCGGTCCACGGTTCATTACTTGGAAGCGTCTGTTAAAGAGTAAGACATAATCCACACTTCCTGCGAACGCCATGCCCGAAACAACACACTCATCAGATTTGTCTTCAATTTTCAAACTTGAAATTTGAAACATCCAATGTGATTTGCTTATTTTGAATTCTTTCTCCTTACAGGAGTGTGCCCTTGGTTTCGAGTTTTCAGGAAGAGACTCCCATGGCAGAAGAGTGATGGGAATGCTGGAATGCAAAGGACTTGCCACTGTTCTTCAATGCTATAAAGATTTCTTGTGGGAGATTCCGAAATTCTGGTCACTGGAAGATGCAGCCACTGTCTGCTGTGTGTACACAACTGTTAGTATAATTACGATCGAATATCAAATTTTAGTTGTGTACTGGCTTTCATTATCTAAAAATAAAATTTTACAATGCTATAAACAGATAACAAGTTGAGGATATTCTTTTTACGTGCGTCTTGAAACCATGCTCTGGTTGATACCGTGCTATAATTGGCCAAAAAAAAAAAAAATAGCTGAGCGCTTTAGTTAAGAACTGAAAATCAAATATTGCAGCAGTTAACATAACTGAATTGTACAGTAGACATTTCGAACATGTTTTCTATGAACACATATTGTCACAGTTTGCAATGCACTTGTGTTACGTTAGCTACATGATATTTTCCATTTATTTTCTGCAATGGGTATTTGCAAATCATTTAGTAAAGAAGGAGGACATCAAATGTAGTTTACGAAGTGTGAAAAGAGGGAATGGGCATTAGAATATTCCGTAACACAATAATACACTAGTTTTATATCTGTTGAATGTACACTCGTCGGCAATAAAAATAGGACACCTAGATCCTGAAGTTCCCGCTACCCTGTAATGTGGTATGTGTGTTGCCTAACTCTACGGTGATATGTGGATGTTAATATTAAATTTTCAATGGCAACTTCTACAGCCGCCGTAGGATCTAGTGTCTCATTTTATTGCCGGTGATTGTACATGAGCAATGCTAATTTGTGCTAATTTAAAGAATTAGGAATAATTTTGTTTCTTGATTATTGAAATATATGTTTGTATAATCTTTAGGTGTATTACGCTCTTATTGTCCGGGGGCGTATGCAGCCGGGAGAGTCCATTCTCATCCACTCCGGCAGCGGAGGGGTGGGGCAGGCAGCCATCTCTGTGGCCCTCCACATGGGCTGCAAGGTGTACACAACAGTTGGTACTCCTGAGAAGAGGGAATTTTTGAAGAAGAGATTTCCACAGGTAAGCAAATCCCAGACATTGGGCCGTCGTTAATTTTAACACAACGTGGCGAGGAAAATCTTCCAGAGGGGTTTTCATATGAACATTTTTCATAAACGATACACACCACACTAACACACAGAAAAAGTCAAGAATTAGTTAATTTTAATACATGACTAATCGAAGTGTCTGTTTGGTATCCCAAAAAGCAGGATATTATTTTCCGAAACCGGGATCGGGAAAAGATTAATTTTACCCAATCCTGGTACTGAAATTTCGGCATCAGCACACACATAGCGATTAAAAGAAACTTGAAATGTGTGTTGACTCTATCTGTCACCAATTGTTGGACAAATTGTTTTTCATTTGTTGCAAGAAAGCTGGTAGAATTTTCGAACACCTTTACTTGATTGAGGTTCAAGTTTTAAGGTAGTTATTTCATTACAACACAATCCCGTCAGCTGTTTATACAACACTTCAAATCCAGTGTAAGCAAGAAATTTAGGACACTTCCATAGAAAATAAAGTTAATTTTTAATGCTTTTTAGAACTTCTATTTCGAAGATATTTGGGGAACATCAACCCCCAAACACTCTTCGCACGTTTTCCCACAACATGAAAACTTGAGCAAATATAAAATAGTCGTGTTGTGCTTTTGTTGAACTTCGTTGGTTCCATTTTTGTATTGAATTCTCACCGACTGACTTTCTCTTCTTCCAGTTGCTAGATGAGCACATATTCAATTCCAGGGACGTGACATTCGAGAATGCTGTTAAGGCTGCCACGAATTATCAAGGTGTTGATCTGGTGCTGAACTCCTTGGCGAAGGAAAAACTCCAAGCTTCGGTGAGATGTTTGGCCAACCATGGGCGATTCCTTGAAATTGGAAAGTTTGACCTCGCTAGCGACAATCAACTAGGTATGTGTTTTAGCAGAAATTATTATTGAAAAAGCGTTTTTAGAAAACATTTTTGAAATAATTCCAGCTAGAATGTTTATGCGTTTTCATTCTTTGATGCATTAACTAGCGGCTAGTTTGTGGCTAGTTTGGCAACAATAGAAACTTTCTAGATTAGAATCCCGGGCAAAGCATGCATGTGTCACTATATTTTTAACATCATCAATTCATCTACCTAAATGATAGAAATGCGACAAAATAGAAATAGAGAATACCAAAGTCAAGCACAATTCTACATTTTCTCACGAAAAATTATCCAATTAATGTGTCAGTCAAAATGTCCCTGACACACACATGTATCACAATGTATATAAATTTAAGTAAACTTTACCGAACTTCTTACTAAAGTGTTTAAACTAAATAGTTGGACTGGATATGTACACATTTTTGGTGCTAATGATAACAAATATAAAACTGCAAAGATTAGTATAGATTGTGTATTCACTGTGAAGTGTATTTATTTTACTATTGGTCCCATTACTTGTAAAACAAAAGCATGGGAATAAATAGCAAATAAAAGTTCCTGCTTTTAAGTCATCTTGATAATGAAACACAAGTGTACCCATTGTAAGTATTATAAGTTTTCGAGAATCAAATTCTGTTGTATTTGCAGTATGGCTATTCTACAAATGTCTCAACAAACTTCTAGTACAATTGTTGAGTTGGTTGATTGATTGAGTTGGTGTTTTAAGTCCACTTTATGCACAATATGGCTAATCACGACTGGACCTACAGTTTAAAATGGGATCCGAATCACTATGTGCCTCCACATGTTATCGAACCCGTGACCCCTTGATTACAATGCGACGACGCTACCACTTCGCCATCGGGGAGGCCCCACTAGTACAATTGTATATGTTCTACGAATCATTTTGCAGATTTCAAGATTGAAATTACCGTGATTTACTAAAATTGATCCACAATAGCCTCTGTGCTGTTATTACATTTAGACCTGCTTTAAGTTTCACACTAATTAATATAGTTCTCGAATTCGATTGAACATGAGTTAATGGCGTATTGATCAGAATTCCCACAGAATAGGTTGCAAGTTAGTTGCAAAGAAGGTCAAGATATTATATCTGTTGTTTGAAATTTTATGTAGGTAAATTTTCAGCCCTGACAACAGAGGGAAATAAGAATCAATTATTAAGATGTATAAGAATGTTTAGTGCGACTAACAACGATAAGATACCAGTACATGTAGAAAAATGACGTTCAAATCCCACATATTCCTGGTATTCAAGAAATATTCGGCCACTAGGTACACAAATTTATATCCTCTCATATAGCTACAAGTTCTTATTGAAATACGTTATCTCTGTAATAGTTAATTTCCTTACAAGAAACCATTTTATGAATGATTTTTGCTTAAGCTTACGTACTCTGTCAGTCAGTTTGGTATATAAACTCAAATATAATAGAATTTCGAATGTATGTAGAAGGGTATTATAAAAGTATCGTACCGGTAAAATTTTAACGATAAACCTGTCAACAATCAGCGCTACTATATAGAGGATAATTTGAATAATTTCAAAAATTACCTGAATCAACTTCATTTCTTTGATATTGATCTAACTTTGGTGCTAGTAGCTCTATCAAGAGAGTATTGTCAGTTTTCTTAATATCTCAGGCATGAGGTTTCTGCTGAAGGACTGCTCTTTTCATGGTGTCATGCTGGATACCATTATAAATGAAGACAGTGCTATTAGAAGAGAGATACACGATCTGTTGGTCGAGGGGATCAAGTCAGGAGCTGTGAAGCCGATCGGAAGGAAAGTGTTCAACTGTGATCAGGTTGAGGAAGCTTTCAGGTAGGTTGAAAATAAGTTATCTTCCACGGATCGAATTCATACCTTCAGTGGTATGTCTTAAAAGTATTGACACCTGTGTAACAATTTCGCCCCTTCTGTGAGGATTTTCCGGATCATGAATTTGTTACATGATCATTATGAGAAATTAATGTCTGCTAACAACAACTACAGCAAAATTTTGCATAGATTAAAAAAAAAATCCATTTATATGTTAAACTTTACAAATAAAATTTTGTTACGATCCTTATCAAATTTACTTACCGAATACTCATGATATCTGGGCAATGATGGATCCAAACTGACTACACCCTGAAGCCATCTCAGGATAGGGAGAAAGAAAATTCAAACTTTGAAGAAATCCGTTTGAAAGCCGTATACTTTCTTTTCTGTTCAGCTACACCAGACTACAAAATAATGGCCAATGGACCTTCTCCTATTAATCTTGAATTTTTAATCTCTATCTTCGTCTTGGCCTTCCTACAGGTCTCTTACCATCAGGTTTCCCAACAAGAATCCTGTAAACTTCTCTTTCCTCTCCCATTCGTGCAACATGGCCTGCCCAACTAAGTCTTCTTGATTTAAATTATATAGTCCTAAATTATGTAACCTTCTCCCCTTCTCCACTCACCTGTCTCCTCATCCCTTTTAGGTCCAAATATTTTCCTAAGGATCTTATTTTCAAATACTCTCAATTTATGTTCCTCTTTCAATGTATGGGACCAAGTTTCACACCCATATAATACTACAGGCAAAATTACTGTTTTGTATATTTTAACTTAGTTTCTTAGATATTAAACGAGAAGACAAAAGTTTATGAAGAGAGAAGTAACATGCATTTCCTGAATTAAGCCTACTTTTTATTTCCTCTATATTAAAATTTTCATTTGTTAATATTACTCCTAAGTATTTGAATTTGGAAACTGGTTCAAACGAGTTGTTATCAATAATTAGATTTTGATTATTACCTAACACTTGGTTTCGGCCTGTAAGCATATATTTAGTTTTCTCTACGTTAACTTCCAAACCTATCTCTTTAGCAGTTTTGAAAAATATTTTAGCATTATTCTTAAGTCTACATCATCTGCATATGCTAACAACTGAGATAGGATCTCTCAAGAAAGATTACGCTGTTATCCCTAAGGTAACTTATTCTTTCACACCATTTAATTTTAGTCCTTCTTTAGTTTCTTTTACCTTCCTAACAGCATATTCTAAGGCAAAATTAAAGAGCAATGGAGATAATGCATCTCCTTGTTTTAACCCATCATGAATTGTAAATTTGTCAGACATATTAATACCAACACAAATTTTACTATCTGTTTCACTGGTTCATACTTTTATCATACTAACAATATTCTTAGGTATTCCAAACTCTACTAATATATTATATAATTTCTCTCTTTTGACCGAATCATGTGCTTTTTTGAAATCAATGAATAGCTGATGGACATTTTGATTATATTCCCACTTTTTCTCAAGTGTCTGTCTAATGTGAAAAATTTGATCTGTAGTTGATCTGTTACGTTTAAATCCACATTGATAATCACCTATAATTTCATTAGCATATGCGGTTAGTCTTGTTAAAAGAATATTAGATAATATTTTATATGTTTTTGAGAGTAGAGAAATTCCACGGTAATTATTGTAGTTCATTTTATCACATTTTTTAAACACAGGAATAATTAGGGATTCTTTCCGCTGTTGAGGGATTTCTTCTTTATTCCATATTAAACAAATTAATTTATGAATTTGACATATTAACGAATTTCCACCAAATTTAATTAACTCAGCTGGTATTAAATCAATGCCAGGTGCTTTGTTATTCTTTAGCCTTTTAATAGCATCTTTAACTTCAGTCAGATTAGGTTCTGGAACTAAAGGTTCTGCTGTGTGTACTTCATTTACTTCTGATTTTTCTCCTACATAAACATTTATTATCCATCTATTTATAATATCGTTTGGGTCAGCTAGAAAATCACCGTCTTTATCTTTTATCAAGTTTACCTTAGGTTGCCACCCCTTTCTAAATTCATTTACACCTTTATATTAATCTTTGATATTTTTGTTTTTGTTGTTTGTTTCAATTTCGTTAATTTTGCTTTTCAAGTAATCTCTTTTTTTACTTCGAAACGTGCGGTTAACTTCTCGCATTATTCTTGCTTAGATTATAATTGCTTAGATTTGTATCATCAGAGTTATTTAACCACCTAAGTCTAGCCTGATTTCTTATTTCTATTAGATTATGACATTCATTATCAAACCATGGCTTACTTTTTCTTGGTTTATGTTACCCTATACTTTCTTTAGCTGCTGATTCTATTGCATTACGTATGGGCTCCCAATTCTTATTTATCTCTGTTTCATTTATATTTTCATCATCATTTAAATCCTGCAAAACCTCAAATCTATTTGACAGTTTAATTTGGTAATCTTTCTTAATTCTTCAATCAGCAAATTTTCCTGTATTAAATTTTAGAACTTTTAGATTTTGTTGCTTATGATTTATCACTGCGAGTCTTTCTCTTAATTTAGCAAATACTAAATAATGGTCACTGGCACAGTCAACACCTCTATGTGTACGAACGTTAATTATACTAGTATGCCTTCTCTTATCAATGAGAATATGATCTATCTGATTATGAGTTTTACCATCTGGAGAAGACCAGGTATATTTATGGATATCTTTAATGTTTAAAAAGGGCCTCCCCCATGGCGCAGTGGTACTGTCATTGCCTTGTAATCGAGGGGTCCCGGGTTCGGTACCCGGTGGAGGCACAAGTGGTTCGGATCCCACTTTAAACTGTAGGTCCAGTCCCGATTAGCCTTACTGTGCATAAAGTGGACTTAAAACAGCAACTCAAACTCTTTAATGTTTAAAAGTGGTACTTTTCACAATTAAATTCTTTGAGGTTGCAAAAGTAATCAATCTTATAGCAATTGCGGAAGTGAGGATGAATTAGTTGAAAGGACATCTATATCCTCTTCCAGGCTAGAAACTGGTTGTGTTACAAGTAATAAGGATATTTTCATTTGCTTGGATTTGCGCAAGCACCCCTTCATTTTCTTCCGCACCCCCTTCAGCACCCCCCTTTTCAAAACTTATTTTCAACCTAATAAAATGTTATATTACATTATGCTATTAAAACAATTTCGTCACTTTGAGCGTAGAATGTTAGTTATTGAAGCGATACCACCATTATTGTATTCAACAGGTAAACTATTGTTCCTGAAAGAGAAATCGCATTTATTTTCCTGTAGTGGCTGAGATCATACAAATATCGGTGGCTGTTGTATTCATCACAATTGTTGTTAACAATTGTTTGTATTTTTGCTTATTCCGGTGGCGTCTTCGATTATTGCCTACAGCTCAGTGTGATTGTTTCATGTTTTTTTAATTTATTTCTTATTATCTTTCGGCATTGTTGATAAAAAGTATGTAATTTTCCGCCTACTTGTTCTTCTTCTACTCTCAAAATCGGACTGCAACAACATTTTAGTTGGTTTCAGTAAATCATCGGGTTGTGCTCGGAATATTATTTAATACGAGTTGTATCGAGATGGTTGATTTTTACAGTTGTTATTGTTGTTTATGTTTAGGGAAGCAGTGTAATAATTACATGCAACTAACTACATGATTTCGTATTTCTTGTACGTGTTATTTTATCTGCAAATAGCTAGTAGAACTTCAGGTTGCATAGCGATTTTCCTTTATTCAACGCACACAAATTGAACACTCAGCAGTGGTGTCTGATATCTGTGCATCATGAAAAAGTACGAAAATACAAAGAACTGTTTATTAACAAAATGTTAGATGTTTGTAGAAAGGAAGCAAGGTGAATCCAGTTTCTATCTAAATAGTGAGCTCAAGTCTGAACTTGGCACCAACGCCAAAGTATTTTCAATTCAATTTCAATGTTATGATTTGTATAACAACAGGAACAATAATAAAGGTAAAATTTAAGTTCCTGGAAAGATATGAAATCTTACTCTCCCCACCCCACCCCATAGGAAAACTCCTGCTGGCACCCTTACATGCATGTTTGACGTTTTCTATATTTACAACATCGCACCCCTAAATTTCATTCCGCAACCCCCTCAGCACCCCTAGACGAATAATCCTGGCACCGCCGCTGGTTTCAGAATGTGTTGTTATTCCTTTCTTTGTATTACAGAGCACAAATGTCACACTCTCATTTCAAATGCCAAGTGAAGGAAAAATAGAGAAGAGAAAATATCACGCGGATCACATTTAGACGCTACAATTGTATCGCCCCTTAGCCAAGGATTTATACTGAGCCTAAGCCATCATTGTTGGTGAAATGAGTTTGAAACTAACTTACCGTTGACATTTCGTTAATTAGTTCAGTATTGCGTTTCTGGAATTATATAACAACAGTTTTTTGTGATTCACTTATATGACGTTTCTTGCTGTTAACTTCCATCATTTTAATATTAAATTTTAGTGTATATCGCGACATTTTTCATTCTATAATATACATGTATGTAATCTGTTTTGTCAACAAGTAAAGAACGAGAATCTTTACTTCTACAAAAAAAAATATGCCTGGGCAAATACCTATAAATATATTGTCATTTTCTCTAAGAAGTAACTTAAAAAAGTATTATTTACGGAAACTGGAAACAAACATTGATTTTACCTGTCTTTGAAATGACAAAAAGAGTCCCTTGCAAATGTTTGGTTCAGTTAATATGCATGAAGAACATAAATGGCTTCTATTGGCATATTCAAGTCGACGTTAGTATAAAAATCGTACTGCGTCATGAGTGAAGATTCTTCTTTTTTGACAATAGGTACATGACAACTGGGAAGCACATAGGCAAAGTAATTCTGAAGATCAGGGACGAGGAACGAAAGATTACTTGCAAACCAACACCAAGAGTGGTGTCAGCCGTTCCAAGATTCTTCTGTCATCCAGAACAAACTCACATAATTGTTGGTAAGCTATTGTATTTTAAATCTGTTTTACTACTCCTTAAGTTCATTGTATGTGGTCGTTCTACGATTTAGCCTACGACCAGGATTGGCTCCAAGTGCGTTGTAAGTAGGAAATGACATTTCACGGTCAGTTTTACATGTTCATACAGGCTTCAGACGATTCGTGTCTTTATGTTTTCTGGTAGTCTATGAGCTTTAGACCTTACACTGCTGTATATTTGTGCATCGTCTCGGAGAGTATTGCACTGCTTTATATTTTCAGGTGGGCTCGGAGGGTTCGGTCTGGAACTAGCTGATTGGCTGATACTGAGAGGAGCCAAGAAGCTGGTACTTACTTCGAGGACGGGAATCAAAAATGGCTACCAGTCACTATGCATCAAGAGATGGACCGATGCAGGAGTTAAGGTCGTCGTGTCTACAGCAGACGTGACAACAATGGACGGTGCCACAACACTTATCAAAGAAAGCGAAAAACTTGGTCCCATTGGCTCCATATACAACTTGGCGGTGGTAAGATCCTCTGCAGACTATCGTAAATAGATAGCACGGTGGTTACTCTAGTATCACATAATACATAGGATGATTTTTTTTGTAGTGGCAACTATGCTATACCGACGCCGTGCAACGGAGCCAGGCAATGTCGTTTATACCAAAGGTTAGTTACATGCGTACCCTCCCTCAGAGCAAATGAACTCCCGCTTCCCACTCCATTCGCATGCGCAGTGACAACAAGAACAGAGCAGTTGCGAGCGAGCGATCGCGGAGTGCAGTCACGATGCTTACGAAGCAGGAGCAGCGAAGCTGGTTAAAAAATTGAATGTGCTAGAGGTCGCAAAGGACGACAGTGTCACTCACCATGGACTGCAACAGGCTTGCGTTGCATCTGCATTACCGTACCGAACAGTAGCAAGGTGGATAAGAGCCTTCAAAGAAGGACGCGAAAACGTGTCAGACATGCATCGGTCTGGTCATCCCCCGATAAGTAACGAAGACGAGCAAACTGTGTCCGCGTTAGTGGAGACGAATCGGAACTTCACGATTCAGAGACTTCGACCTAATCCCTAAGATGAAGGAACCACTTCGTGGGATTCGCTTCCGAACAGTTCGAGATATTCTTCTGGCAGTAGATCGCTCTCTTCACACTATCAACAGAGTAGGTCGTGCCAACGGCATTCGACGTGTTCCACATCGCTGGCAACACGTTGTACGCAACGCTGGGCAAGGCCTGTAAAACTTAGAAACATGTATGTATGCTACAAAATAAATAGTAGCCACTACTAAAAAATCAGCCCTTGTATATAAAGTTCTAGTTTCGAGACTTTCTTCTTAAGTGTTCAGCCCTGAGAATTGTTTGCTCAAGCTTCTTTCAACACTTGAAAGCTGTACTTGTCTTTCACTCATTATTTCGCTGCTTATTTTGCATTTCGATCTTTCCTTTCTTCTTTGTAACTTGTTTCTCTTGGCTTCGTATTTATAGAAGGGAGTTGCGAGACTTATTTATTCGCACTTCATATTTCCTTCTTCTCTTCTATCTTCTTTGTTCCACGGTTGCTGTGCCTTTGCATTTACCGAAGCACGCTGTGGAACTTGCTTGTATTATGTTCTTCTAGCTTCGTTGCATTTCTTCATTTATTCCTGCCTTCCGCCAATGTCTTTGTTTCTGTGTTGCTTTTGCAATTCACACCTTGAGGAATTTTCTTATCTTCCATCCTGAGTCTGCCAATCTGGTGTTTGTCTTCTATTCATCTTTCAGTTACTCCTTTCATTATACCTCCATGTCTCAGGATATGACCTACCATCCTGCTTCTTCTCTCAGCGATCGATTTCACAGGCTTCTAACATCTTCGTTTGCTCCTCATTCGATTTTCAACATTCTCCTGTAGCACTACATTTCGGAAGCTTCCACTCTATTCCTTTCAGCTTTAGTCACTATCCACGTTTCCCTTCCATATAGTGCTGTGCTCTACACAAATGCCTTTAGGAACCTCCTTACAGCGAAATCTGTATTCCTGAGGTTAGTAATTGTTTCTTCTGGTAAACGCTCTTCCTTGCCTGTGCTTTCTACAGGGTGAGTCAAAACTCCCTTAACACCCCATATAATATGTGAATGAGTTATGCTGGGCACAATTGAGACTATACTGTTTGAAGTTCATTGTACTGGTTTCTTTATTCATCTCCATTGTGTGGCATGATTCGAACGTAAAGTTTATTAAAGACCATCTCTTGCAAAGGGAAGGACTGTACTATTTATAATATTCCTACACGTTCTAAAAATTGTGGGAGATTTAAGCAAATATCGTATTTAAATATTTCAGGTACTGCGCGATTCTATCTTCGAAAACCAAACGGAAGAATCATTTAGTACGTCACTGGGTCCGAAGGCGATAGCAACGAAGCACCTGGACGTGTTGTCCAGGAAGCTATGTTCAGAGCTCCAGGACTTCGTGGTGTTCTCCAGCGTGAGCTGCGGGCGAGGCAACGCAGGACAGAGCAACTACGGGATGGCCAACTCCGTCATGGAGAGGGTCTGCGAGCAGAGAAGGCGGGAGGGCCTCCCGGGGCTTGCCATCCAGTGGGGGGCCGTGGGGGACGTTGGCCTCGTGGCCGAGATGCAGGGGGATAAGGAGATGGACATAGGGGGAACTCTGACCCAGAGGATCTCCTCCTGCCTAGAGGTCCTCGATCGATTCCTAATGCAGCCTCATCCGGTCGTCGCCAGCATGGTCGTCTCTGAAAAGTCTGCAAGAGGGAGATCAGCCGGAGACGATGTTGTCAGTGTGGTTGCAAGCTTGTTGGGTGAGTTGAACAATCATTTCTTTCATATTGTACTATGATATTTGTTATCAAACTATCAAAAAGGTGTTATGGAAAATTGTATTCAAAACTCACCACTTGCCACTTTCCACCCTATGGATAATGACAGACTGTGGATAGCGTCTTATGTTGGAAGACGTTCGACATTTTCGTACCTCAAAGCCTATAACTTCACTCATCCTGCTCTCATTTTAGTCCAAGATTAGTCTCTTCTTTCACATCTTCGATTCCTTCGTATTCCTCCCATCAAGAGATTTAGTTTCTGTTCGAATAGTCTGTTATATTACCTTTTTAAAAAATCCCCGAAATTCTCAAATCATTTTGGGAACTGATACAAGCACTAAATGAAATTCTATCTGTCAACGATGATACTTACGTTAGTTTTTTTTAAATATTTTGCGTCACTTTTCTTTCCCCATAGGCTAATCGTTAAAATGATGATGGCAGATGATTAGATGAAATAAGTTAAGTGGGAATTAATACATAAACACCCTTGTACAGACCTGAACTCTCATCTGAACCCTTCCCTGTTTAGAAGGCATGGGATGTCCAATATTGGCCGACCATCTCTTTTGTGTACCTTTCGTATGTAAATTTCCTTTGGCTACATACTATTTTCTATATATTTCCAGGAATCAAAGATCTGAAGAGAATAACGCCCGACACCACCCTTCCGGAGCTTGGTATGGACTCTTTGATCGGGATGGAAATCAAGCAACTCCTCGAGAGGGAATTCGAGATATTTCTCACGGTCAACGACATGAGGACCATGACGTTCTCTAAGCTATCGGATCTGGCGAAGACCAAGACAACTGACATTATAGCAGCAGCAGAACCAGCGCCGACTATTAAGGAACATGTTCATGAAATCAGAATAACAAAGGACCAGAATCAGAACAAAACGGCACTCGTGGAATTGCCGTCCATGGAGTCTGATGGCCTGAAACCAATATTCTGCGTACCAGGAATCGACGGCCAGTGCGACATACTTGCAAACCTTGCTAAACATTTGAAGAGTCCATTCTACGCTCTGCAGTTTACGAAAAACTGTCCCACTACGAGTATCAAAGAAGCTGCAGCCTATTACGTTAAGGTAAGTCGAAGCAGTGATTAGCATGAGATTTTTTTCTGTTTTCTAAAGCGTTAATTATCAATTATATGATAATTTAAATATGTGTAGTTGCCCAGCATGCTTGAGATAACTGTTGTTAATGTAAAGTTAACTTATTTTTGGAACCACCATGCAAAAGCGAATTCAACTCAGTGACTGGATAGATATAACATTTTTTGTCCAAACTTGTTCAAATTTCTTTTAGATGCCCATAAAGGCTAAAAAAATCAGCAATATTCATATTTTGACATTTCGTATTGATAGTACGAGCCTCCAATAAAAGGAAATGTTTATCCACTCGGTAGGTGTGCAAGTGGCGATCCAAATGTCACCCACCTTCCCATCCACACTTCACTGCATTTTGCAGAGTAGCAAGCTAGACTCTCAGCCATTCTGTGAGGTTTGTGTTCTGTCCATGTGCGTTTCTGGCTGTCCTTTTATCAAATCCATCTTACATCTTCACGATTAGTCAAAAGTGGCAGAAAAGCCAAGTAAAATAAGACATATCAATCCAGAATTATAGATGTTTATTGCAATAGAATACCACACTAGGAAGACGATTACATCTCAAGAACTGAGCAAACAAAGTGGCTCTTCGTAATGTGCTTCAAAGTAATACGAGTTAATTGTTGTCTGGGTGTAAGTGAAAATCTACGGATAAACTGTGTACAGGAGCGTACACGTGTGTCTATGTACGTATTTATATGGAGAGATGTTCAGGCAGGACAACCCACATATTCATAAGCTTGGCGATATTAGACATCTAGTTCACTGCACGTTTTGACACCAGGTGTGGTGCAGGCTCAAGGAAACGACGTTCAACCAAGTAGACGCATAGCGGTGTTCAAGTTCAGATGATTCAACGAATGCCTGTATGCTGCTTTAAACGTTCATTTAATTAGTTAGCACGCACCGCGTGATCATACACAACACACTACACCGCTCCATAACGTGGTGCAAACCTAACCTAACCAAACACTACTTCACACCAAATCAACGAAGTAGACGAGTCGGTGTTGCATCGCGTAACCAACTAGACACGTGAGTGCAGAGAGAGTCAAAAAGTGTAGCGAACTAGACGGGGCTATTGTCGAGGTGACGTAATCAGCAACACGCTCAGGCCGCCTTTAACCTCACCCAGGGTTGCCCCCAAAGTTATTTAAGGCTGTAAGGCTGGGTGAATCCAAGAGCCGTTCCATACAGACACATTTGTGGAAAAATTCCCGTCTGACATCGCCCACTCCGGGCATCGACCCGGGTCTCTCGTGTGACAAGGACGCAGTACCGACTGGACCACCTCGGCTAACCCCAAATGTAAAAAAAAATCTGTGCTGTTGCAGTAGTTTTCGTGGCAATATCGAGAGTTGCAAACACTCAACGGTCGCCGAGGCTTCCATTGAGATAACTGAACTGGTAAATAATGAAATACATAAGACTGACACATTGTTACACGCCCGCCCACATAATTTATAAACTTTAGTGTTCAATATGTTAATTATGCAGGGTGGCGCAATAAGAAAGCATGTTTTTGGAATAAGTGTAACGTCGTCGATTTTCAAGATGCAAGCGTTTTATTAACACCAAAACCATCGTTATGAAATGCAGTTTGGATTGGTATACAGTGATGATTTAAATATGGAAAGATGACGTCATTGTTGCTGCACACATCTGGAGCCTCTCCTCAAAGTTCCGCATTGCCCTTCCCAACATTTCGTCTGGCACAGCTGTAATTCCTTCACGAATGGCAACTTTCAGCTCGTCGACTGAATGAGGTTTTCGACTTGAGGTAATCCCACAGAAAGAAGTCGCAGACAGTCGTGGGGGCCAAGATACATCGCCGAAAACGTGAGCTTACGTGGTGGGGACAGTAACAATAACGTCATCTTTCCGAAAAAATCTTCCATACTTAAGTCATCACTGTATACCTATCCAAACTGCATTTCCTACCGATGGTTTTGGTGTTAAGAAAAAGTTTGTATCTTGAAAATCAACGACGCTACACTTATTCCAAAAACATGCTTTCTTTTTGCGCCACCCTGTATTAAATAAATACTTGTGTCATTGTATGACGTCATAATTTGTTTGACTCAAATTTGTAGTCTCTTTCAATGGTTATTGACTAACGTTAAGATTTTTTAGTTCTGGTTAGCTAGGCGATGTGAATTATTGATTTTGATGTAAGTTAATTTAAAATGAATGATTGAGTTAGTGTACTCAAGCAATATTTTCAAGATTAATAATACAATTTTAACTCGAGCAAGATTTATATTTGTCAATGCAATCTTGTGAAATTAAGTTCAGCAGAAGTTTTATCAATCCTGGCTGCACAAGATTAAGATGTTGTTTATTTTTAAAAAAACTTAAGTGCTTTCCACATCTGAGGTGATCTCATTGTAGGCTGGAATGTCTTGTGTTCTCCGAAAAAGAGCAATAGTAAGTATATCAAGTGAGTGACAAAATTTTACTCAGAAATTGTTAAATTCTTGTTCTTCCAGGAAATCCAAACCATCCAAGATACTGGTCCTTACACGTTGATTGGATACTCGTTCGGAGGAGCGGTGGTTGTTGAGATGGCGCTTCTATTTCAACAGCAGAATGAGCAAGTTGCTTTAATTCTGCTGGACGGGGCACCGGATCTTCTAAAAGAGCTCGCTGAAAGGATATTTCTCAACAATGATCTTCAACTATCGGAAGAAATGTTGCAGATTAACGTTCTCTGTAATATTGCGTCCACCTGTTCCACAGCAAAGACTGAAACTGTAAGTGTTCTTATAGGATCTGTATTTGGATTAATTTGCGTATCTTTTCCGCCCATTAGGCTCTGCCTCTTGGACTTAAACCCAGAACCTATGATGGTGAAATCGTGAGTCGAACCCTCAACGCGCTTTGCAGTGGCACCGCCAAAGGTGGACGGAATATATTTATTTGGACTCTGCGTACTAAGGTTTTAACTCTATCTGTCTGCCTGTCTTTCCACTTCCTTCTATACTGCTTTCTCTCATTTACTTCTTTTCAAATATCGATGCACGCTTTTAGAAGCGATATCGGGCGGGGCCACGCAGAGGGTGTGCGTGGCGATCAGCCAATGGCAGGAGTGCAACGTTGTACAGTGAGGAGACTGCGGCGCGGAAGTTAAAAGCAGTGTTCTGTATTTTTCTTGCGCGCAAGAAGTTTTCATAAAACTCGCCACTTTAAGGTTCATCATAAGATGGGGAAATACATTTTGAACCTGACTGTCCAAGTCCTATGAATTTCCGTCGCCTACAGCCGGAGTTATCGTTCCTTGAAGAAACAAGGGAAACATCACCTTTCATTTCCTTCCGCCTGTTTTTCTCGTTGCCACCGTGTTGACGCAGCTGAGTTGTTTGTTTGTTTGAGTTGGTGTTTTAAGTCCACTTTATGCACAGTAAGGCTAATCGGGACTGGACCTACAGTTTAAAGTGGGATCCGAACCACTTGTGCCTCCACCGGGTATCGAACCCGAGACCCCTTGATTACAAGGCAGCTAAGTTGTTGTGTCTAGGGAAAACTGTGGGTGTTAAATTCGCCCCGATATAAACAATGACCCTTCATTGTTCTGGGCGTTCTCGAACATTGAAAGTCTGGGTCAATTTGAGTTCAGCGTTTTCGTAGCAAGGCCGGTGTAAAATTATTCGCTTATCGTTCACTCGTGCGCCACAAAGAACAGTTTGTGAAAAGATTAAATACAGCCCTTTCGTGCAATAGTGTGTGTTCCGTGTGTTCTTTTTATTTTAAATAATGTCACTTTCAAAACCTAGCACCAGTAGTACAGGCACCAAGGGCGCAAAATCTAATCATTAACCTCCAGGAGAGTGACTCTGAAATTAGTGAAATCAGTGACACGGAGACCGAGGAAGACGACGAGAGCGGTGATGAATAAATACCTTCAAACTTCTTTCAGGTATGGGTTTCTCGTATATGCTACAATGATATGATATTATAATCCTGTGTAGAAATATTCACTATATTATTTCACTGTACTCATATATACTGTGCATGCATTATCAAAATAATGGACACATCGCGAATTTTCTGTCCTTCCCTTGCGCTAGCAGCAGGCGCGGTTGGCCCTATAGCGCACAGGATCAGTGAACCCCCAGTAATATACGATAATCACCTCGAGAATGAACAATGTCTTTAAATTTTCACATTATTTCGCTAAAAATTCTACACAATAAGTCATGTATTTGTGCCCGTAACACGGCGAACTCTCTTGCTGAGAAGAAGAAACCGCGAATCGGCCGCCCTGATACAGACCCTCAGTTGAACCCCCACAGGACAGCTCGTGCCATTGTGAAAGCTTCGTGCGGGAGCAGAAGCGCGAGGAGGGTATAGGACAAAATACATGGGAGATGAGATTCCAGAACCTATGTCTCTACCCAACGGTCATGCGCAGTTCGTTCTCTCGCAGAAGCCGCGGGACAAGGCTCCTTTCTCGCTGCTTCCTCCCTTCCAGTGTTGCTGTGTGCGGTTCAAGTTTGAAGCGCACACATTACATATTCAATCTTCTCTTGTATCATTTTTGCACCGAACTTCTTGGAATAAATGCAAGATTGTGTCAGAGATGGATGAGTGGAAACAAATAGAAGCTGGAATTAGATGCGATGAATTAAAATAAAGGAGATACATTACCAAAATACCTTGTGCATGCATTCAGAGGTTTTTCCTTAAAGGTGGAAACACTTCGGGTTCGCGAAAGAGAAAGAATGGCGCGAAGACGTGACTCGCTGTCGCTCGGTGTCAAACTCTCAAGTTTTTTAGTTTTTGAAGTGCTTGGATACTTGTTGGAAAGTATTAAGTGATGCTGCGAGTGAAACGAGGAATGGACTTTACCTAGGTTATGTCATTTGATGCAGTGTAGGCGTTGCTGTCCGCGCAGGTAAGAAATGACCGATAGAAATGCACATAATTAACGTAAACAAACTTCCTTGTCCACTGAAAAAAAGCGTGTGCTGGTCGACCAGCAGCAAATTTGAACAAACCTGTCGCGTATAAATGAAAGGGTCTCAGGTTCGATTTCTAGTATGCGCATGCCATTAGTTGCCATTTCCCTTTAACAAATGTAGGACCAGTTCTGATTAGTCAGCATGGACGTCCGGAAGGGGAAAAGGGGGCCGCCCCCCCATGGAAATTGAATGTAAACCAAAAATTATATATTACACGCATATAATTTAATTTCAGTCACAGTAATTTTTGGTAATTATTATAAAAGCGTTGCAGTAACTTCAGACTGAAGGAGTGTTTTTTGCTCCTCGTGGGGAAAAAATATATTACTTGCCCCTACTTGAGGACGTCCATGATATTCCAACAAAACTCAACTTTTTTCATAAAGGCACAATTTATTGTAGTTTCAGCCCTAAATTTATTCGCACACCCCTACAACAAAACCTTATACTCCCAGATAAAAAGAATTCTTGACAAAGCTTTTAAACCCTCCCCCATCCTTTTGTTGGGCGAAGGAAGTATATTTTGCGGAAAGTGAATATATGTCACATCACTTCAGTGAACCCCCGGGTAAATAATGCACGAGCCGCGCCTGGCTAGCAGTTAGTTTGACAACAGCGCAGTAGCACTGGCTTTGTATTGGCCGAACTCACGTTCCTTCTAAAAGCGTGCGCCGTATAAATCTAATTATTCCTGTTAATCCTTGTTCATTTTCCATCGTCTGCTTCACTATCACCTGCTATCAGGGTGGATAAAATCATGATTTTTTTTTCAATTTAAATCTGATTTATCTTATTTAAATCGATTTTTTTAATTCTTTTTTAAAGAAACCACTCTTAAAATTGCTTCTATATGTTTTCCAAAGAAAGGCTTTTTCTGTAAACGGCCCTGTAAAGAGTGTGTTAATGAAACTATGATTATTCAGTAACTTTTCTTCCAGTGAAAATAAAACATTCTGGATGTAATCTATAATTGTAACTTTAAATATTTTTATAGTCTTTGTAGCTGAAGTTTGGCAACTTTTTAATGATAGTTTGCAAAATATCAGCTACCATGTTTATTTACAGTTTAATGAAAATGACACTATTTACGTTTAACATGATTAGTATTATTAGTATTTTGTATATTTTTCTACACAAAATGTTTGCTATTTTTGTCCATAAAAATTATTGAATTTTAAATCAAGTGTGTTTACAGTTTACATAATACATGTATGAGCTTCACACCATCGGTACATATATTTTGTTTCTTTTCTTCTTCTTTCTTAGAGCCTAATAAACACCATTAAATGATTACAAGATTAATGCACTTTCACGGAAAATGATTCTGATATCAACAAAATCCTTATGTACATTACTCTATAAATTATTTATTTAAAGTGATTTAAATTCAGTGATTTTTTTTTAAAAAAAAATCAATTTTTTTCCTTGCCATTACGTATTTGGTGAAAATTTTTCAAGCGGTTTGGAATTTACAGCACCACATTTTAAGGCAAATAAACGTTTATCGATCGTTTCAGGTGAAGAAGCAGTTACTTGCATTGCCAGACTGGGAGAAGCGTGTCAGTTGGTTTGCCGATGTCACCGCCGAACTAGGCACCTTGAGCAGGGAAGATGCCACTACGGCAATTCAAGCAATGTACGAGAAAATCAGAGCGATCTTGAATTACGAAGTGACCTCGAAGCTTCATGGACATGTGTTGTTAATAAAGCCATCTGAGAACACCATGCACATGGAAGATGATTTACATGGCCTCAATAAAGTAAGTGAAAATACATAACCAAAGTGATCAGGTGATGTCCCAACTCAGGACGTCCCAAATTCAGGAACTATGGCGAAAGGCTCCAATTGAGGAACTGATATTTTCATGTGGAATGTTTGAAGTGGTATGTTCCTAACTCGGAAGCCGCTGCCTCGCGATGGAAGGGGGAGATATAAGGACCGGTTCTTGAGAGGTCTTATCGTCACTGCAGGTTCTCCTGGGATAATAAACCTTTTCGAGCAGGCCTCATCTCCAGGAAGCTATCAACTCGGGGCAAGCCCCGGCACTTAACGACCTGTTGGGTGAAATGAGTCATGGCAAAGGTTTTGCTTGTAGGTTAGATTAGGTTAGCAGTAACACAGGTGTGTGTAATTTCAACTATTTCAAATGCCAATTTATCCTCCCCGAGGCAATTAGTAGGACGTCCTGATTTGGGAAGACATTTCATTGAAATATCCAAATGGTATAGACCAGTTTCTCAAATAGCACTGTTTTCCTTGGAATTTCCATAGTTCCTGGGTTGAAAAGTCCTGAATCGGGAATAAATCAGTGTCAAGTGAAATCCTGCACTTCAAATGCCTCCCCCAAGTTCCCTATATACGCCTACACAGGGAAATCTCTTCTTTGTTTCATAATTACAGTCAATTTTTGAGTTCAGCTGTGAATCTGGATCGAACTGTTCCGATCCTCTTCATTCAGGAAATCCGTTATGAATGGTCGGGCACGGCACTGCACGCATCGGCTCGGCTCGGCACCTCACGGGTAGTGTTGCCCACGGGACGAGACGGGACAGGCTTTTAAAAATTCGAGACGAGATTGATCATGTGTCCCGAGACCAACGAATATTTTCGAGGCGAGACAGCATTTCACAGCATTTCCACGAGACGAGACAGGCCAAAGTCTCGTCTCGTGGGCAATACTACTCACGAGCGGGTACGATTCACGCATCGCATGGAGAACGAAAGCAGGCTGCATGCTTTTCACTCTCTGTGGGATCCACGTGCTTCAACTGGCGTCGTGGGCTCACCTGAGTGGAAATGCACGGTTCGTACGAGATTTTGAGCGTGGGCTCACTGTAAGGGGATCATTTGACAATAACTGAAGAGGCGGTTCAAAATTATCAATAAAACATATATAATTCGATTCAGCGTAAAAAGGCCTTTGGAACGAATATTTCGAGCCCCTTTCCAGCATAAGAGAAAGTATTGTACAAATGACACAAGTAATGCGTTAAGAAGTATAACTCTCTGCCCACACATACGAGATTCTAGTAATCCTGAATGACGTCGTGCCACAATCTGATTGGCTGACAAGCCCGAGGTCTAGTCTTGAAATAGACCCTGGTGGGCAGACATGCTTAAAAAAAACCACATACATTTGCAGTAGAGTCGAGCCAGGAACTGGTGTGCAATCACAGGGCTGAGCGGTTATTTTGACAAAATCCTGTTTCCCTAATGGCTGCTTCGGCGAGGACGGTTTGAAATGTTGCCGCTTTTCGCCCAAAGAGGGGGGCAGCGGTTGGGCTAATAGGCTGTTTGACCGCAAGTTCCTTCGCAGGTAAACCCGGCAACAGAGGGTCACTGCCAGAAAGGCGGGTCCCGCGAGGGGTGATACTGTGATTTTACTCTAGTATCAACACGTGAATGGTGGGTACATTTTTTTGATTTCAGATGCCATTGATTGGTGTTCACAATGGTTTATATTTGCCTTTTTTTAATCAGTCAACTTTTGAATTACTTTAGGCACGTCCACTTCTAAATTCATATGATTCATTGATTTATTTAGCATATTTAACGTCCCATTTCTGCAACGTTTGCATAATCGCTACAATATATCCATGTAATTGTATCTTCGTTCAGTTAGTGGAGATTTATTTTATTTGCGTCCCAAAATTTCGAGACTCTCACCACTCAGCCTACACCTTTCTAAGTTGTACCAGATATTTAAAATCGTGGTAAAGAGGATCTACTACAGAAGTATGTGGAGCAACGAAGTGCAACGTTAGAGAAAGAAAGAAAGCGAGTGAGCGAGCAAAGCAAAGCAGTGTGAGCTGCTGCAAACTGCTGGTACCTGTAGTCGCGTTACTCCCTCCATGCAGTCCCTCCTCTTCTCACGCGTTCATTTCTGGCGCTTCCTCCACAGACCCTGTATAGAAAAGTTGACACAGAAATTGAAGCAAAGTTTAGGTTTGATGAGACAATAGTTACGTATTTAAACTGTACAAAGAAATAATGGTATTAGTTCAGGCAGCTTGTAACAATCTTCTTTCGGTTATTATGATAGTCAAGGAGCTAACATCTGTAGGGCCTCTAAAACCGAAATTGGCACAACCCACACTACATCTAAGGTTTGACACCACAGTTTGGTAGAATGGGTTATATATGAACACCCTAGGTAGTATGTCACGTCAAATTGTGGTATCATTAATTTTATGGACGCCATTTTGTGTTGTGATCACGGGACTTAAGTCACGTTCGGATATGCATAACTCCGGTTAGAATGGACCGATTTAAATAATATTGACACCAAATGGAAGATAATGAAATGCTCTACAGAAAAGGTTTTATTCAAATCCTATGTAGATGTGTTGGTTTTGTTGTAAATATAGATTTTAGCAACACATTCAATAATAAGAATTACAATTATATGACTTTCTAACCTCAGCCTTTTGTTTTCAGCGTTCCTGAATTGTTGAAGTGACAGCTATCAAAATCAAATTGGACACGTTAGAAGCAGATGAGCCAACTGTAAGTCTTGTACCACCCTCTGCAAAACGGAAGAAATAGCTATACAAATTTTGATCAGTGCATCATATGCCAGACAAATAGTGATGAACGTTTACGAAAACCACGAGACAGTTCTTTGAAAATTCTGAAGTCTGCTTTGGAATTACGTCACGATGAAGCTTATCAGCGCTTAAAACCGCACCTACACCAACTCTCTGACCTTAGCATTCAATGGCATTCAACATGCTATGAATCATGCACTAGCAAACATAACCTAAGTTTGATTACACGACGACAATCACCTGCTAAATCACAGGTAGATGCAGATGATGCTAGTGTTAGTGGATATAGTCAGTCGTTGATGGTCTACCGATCTCAAGTAACAGGCACCGACTGGTCGAAGTGTTTGTTTTGCAAGAAGAAAACTCACAAGAAGATTAAGGAATTGGTAATTGCTAGTACATTTAAAGCCGGCAATGCAATCTACCATGCCGCTGATTAACAAGGAGATGAAGAGATGCTGTTACTGCTTCATGGAGTTAACAAAGATTTAGTAGCTGCAGAAACGAAGTATCACAAAGCATGCTATTCTTCATATGTCAGCAAGACAAATCTTCAGTTTACTGGATTCAAAGAGGGATCACTGGAATCGACGTATGCTTCAGCCTTATCTGCTCAGATAACAACGGATATTTTAGCCGGAAAGGCCTTCAGTTTGGATGTGTTACTAAGAATTCACAAGGAACGTTTAGAACAAAACGGTGTGCACTCTCAATCATACGTGAGGCAGAAGCTGAAACTTCGACTGAACAAGTACTTTGGTGAGGGGATTGTTTGGCATCAACCATATGACCGCTCCCAGGCTGAGTTTTTGTACTGTAGTTCTATCTCTGTTCATGATGTTCTTAATGCAGCTCACAAAAAGGCATCAAAGACAAATACAGAAAGGTCCATTTACCAACCTGAAGAAGCAGCAAACCAACACAGAGACGAGCGTAAGAGACTACTGCATATAACAGCTACAATGATAAGAGCGGATATTGATGCTAGCAAAGGCATAAGTATTAAGCCACCGGATGTTACTGAGCTGACACTGGCAACTTCAAAGTCTCTCGTACCGAATAGCTTGTACTGGCTGTTGCGTTTGATCGTTTCTAACCCTGAGAGTGAATATGACGAGTCTTCTCCACAATGTAGAAACTAGGCAGATGAAAGGCGAATTCTCATGTTAGCCCAGGATGTTGTTCATTGTGACTCTCGTGGTCGCATTAAAATGCCTAAGCATGTAAGTCTGGCAGTGTTAGTTCGCCATCTAACAGGTTCAAAACAGCTTGTAACTATTCTGAATATAATGGGTCACTGCGTCTCATATGATGAAGTGCAAGTTATAGATACCAACCAGCCTTGCAAAGGAAATCCTAGCTAAATCTGAGCAAACAGATGTGGTTGTTCCAAGTAACATCTGCCCAGGTTCCTTTGTACAAGTAGAAGCTAACAATAATGACATCAATGAGGAAACTCTAAACGGAATGAGCACAACTCATGCCACCACGTTAGTAGTGTACCAGAGAGGTAACTTCGGTCCAGTACCACAGCAAACAGTTCATGCTGATCACACAAAGAGACAACGATCTGTTGAATCAAGAGGTCGTTGCCAGGCCTTTCTGAACTTCAGTTCTTCTGGGAGGCGACCCACTACTATGAAGGGAAAATCTTGGATGAATGGCTTTTTCCTAGGAACCAACAACATTCATACCCTGCATAGATGGATCTCGCTTGGGCACTGGTTCGTCTATGTCCAACTACATTAATCGAGGTTGAAATAACTCCACCAAGTCCAAGTGCACAAATAACGCCAAGTTGGAGTGGCTTTAACGCTATTGTTCATACCTCCACACCCGACCCCACCAAGGTTGGTTTCTGCCCTATGTTACAAGGATCGCCAACGGAATACAGTACAGTTTATACTGTCGTGAAGAATGTTGTAGCTATGATGAGCAGTCTACGGCACAAGGATAGTGCTATAACTTTTGACCTTGCTATCTACGTGAAGGCCAAAGAAATTTAATGGCGACGACCGGAAAAATTTGAAAGTTTTGTGATTCGCTTGGGTGGTTTTCACATAGTTCTAAATTGCCTATCCCTAATGGAAAAGAAGTATAGTGGCTCAGGGTTGGAAGATCTACTAATTGAATCTGGAGTTTATGGCAGCAGTTCAGCTTCCTTGCTTCTACAAGGAAAGTCTTACAATCGTGGAGTGAGGGCACACAAACTAATTATGGAGGCTTTCTATCGCCACCAGTGGGCAGAGTTTGCGAAATGGTTGCTAAAAGCTGATAAGCTTCATCGTGACGTAATTCCAAAGCAGACTTTTCAAAGAACTGTCTCGTGGTTTTCGTAAACGTTCATCACTATTCGTCTGGCATATGATGCACTGATCAAAATTTGTATAGCTATTTCTTCCGTTTTGCAGAGGGTGGTACAAGACTTACAGTTGGCTCATCTGCTTCTAACGTGTCCATTTTGATTTTGATAGCTGTCACTTCAACAATTCAGGAACGCTGAAAACAAAAGGCTGAGGTTTGAAAGTCATATAACTGTAATTCTTATTATTGAATATGTTGCTAAAATCTATATTTACAACAAAACCAACGCATCTACATAGAATGTGAATATACAATTTTCTGTAGAGCATTTCATTACCTTTCATTTGGTGTCAATATTATTTAAATCGGTCCATTCTAACCGGAGTTATGCATATTTTAAGCCGAACGTGACCGAAACGTGATCACAACCCAAAATGGCGTCCATCAAATTAATGATACCACAATTTGACGTGACATACTACCTAGGGTGTTTATATATAACCCATTCTACCAAACTGTGGTGTCAAACCTTAGATGTAGCGCCGGTTGAGCGAAACTTTTTTTTTTCCAGATATTAGCTCCTTGACTATGACTGGTAAAGTTCGCGTATCATATTTCAAATGAAATGCTGATATTTGAGTTTGAAATATCCACGTAGTTATCTATAACTTTGTATCTGGAGCGTGCAAGTACATTTTCAACGTAAAATATTAAATTTAGCTCCAAAATGTTTGCAAATTTGACCTTGATGTACAATTTTAAGACAAAGGTGCAGAAAATTTGCCCCGTGAGTTGAGGAGAGGAAACTTTAAACCCAGTGAACTGGAAATATTCGTTTATTGTAGTATGAATATTAATTTTGAATCTATCATTTCAGATTTGTAAAAGAAAGCCTTCAATTTACATAGCCGAAGGTAACCATAGGACAATCTTGGACAACAAAAAAATTACTGAAGTCATAAACAATACCGTGGACATATGGCACATGGAAGATAAGATGGGCACGATAGCATAACTTATTCGTCTGTGGGGTGAATTACCCTTCTTTGTCTAGTAACACACAAATGTATCATTATTTCTAATAAACAAATTTGCAAGTAACAGCCTGCTTTTTTAAAAAAGAATTCTTTATTGAAATAACGGGTTAAAATTAATGTGTATATCAGCATATGTGGCTCTTTTGGAATTGATTTTGAGCATATCCACTATGAAAGGGTGTAAGGAGTGACCCTTTCCGAAGACATCCAAGTGTCAGTCTCTTTCACGTAGTACACTCTGGGCTGTATTTTGCAGATTACCGAGGCTCTGGCGTCTTACTCGCAGCCGGTATAATCTCCTGCAGAGCATGTGTTGTGTGTTGTCCATATGCGCTTGTGACTGTCTTTTCATGAATTTCATGATATCATCATTCATCCCCATCTTCGTGATTAGCCACAAGTGGCAGAAAAGCGAAGTAAAATAAAAAAAATGAATCAATCAACCTTCCATAATCACGCCTAATATTTCAAAAGTATGTATTGCCTAAATGAAGCGCAAGTGACGTCCTAACAGTCGTGTGGTATTCGTTTCATAAAGTACACATATGCAATCGACACAGGGTGGCAAAAGTGTTAGCACTACGCCGTAGCAGCGCGTAGTTGCGATGTAAGAACTCCCTGAGCACAGTCACGTAAGCGAGATGGGTGTTGGAAAAGTGACCGCGGAGTCCATGAAAAGAGTTGCTCTTGCATATCTTTTCTGATTGAGTTCAAGTTAAATGCAAAGGAACCCGTTTCTTATGTCTTGTTTCCAAGATAGCTCGAATAATTTAAGTTCACCCTGAAAAAACCTTTAATTCTTAAAAATAACGAAACGATTTTATCTACGTATAACTTCCTGAAAACTATTTTGCAGGCGACTACAAAAAAGAAAAGCTTCCTCCTAGGAGATGCATCTTCCACCGAATGTTCCAGATCGAAGCCCTGGTTTGGACATGAGTGTTTCTTTGGAGTGACTCTTCATCAATTTCACCTAATCATTATTCATTCTCATCGTCGCGACTACCCTCAAGATGGAGAAAAAACGACGTAAAGTAAGAAAAAATACAAATTCACAGATATAAATAAAGGGAAGTTACGTTACAGTCTCAATGTGACAAATATGCTTTGTGAGCAGTTATAGGAAATTATATTCTACGTATAAATGCCCTTGACATTTGTGGTGCATTAGTTCAATGCGATGCATTTAGGCCTCAATCAATTACCATCACGTATTCTGTTATGCTTTTTACATTGCCTGTTGCATGATACAGGGTTTCAGACATAGCTTGAAGACATTGGTGGAACGGTTCTAATACGTATCCTGTGTTGCCACATGCCACTATCGATTTCTTACAATGAAATCCGCACTTGGTTTAGAGCTATTGCTCCTACTTGTTATCTTTTTGAACGTTTCTCGGTGCAAGATATGCCTACAACTGTGTCGTGTCTGTTTTGTGCAGGGGAACATTGACAGCCTTCATTGTAAGAGCAAAGAGATTCAATGTGCGATGGTTGTGGTCTAAAAATTACGCTGAAAGTTCTCAAGCTTTATATAAACGAGTAGTGTGATCAGTTATCCACATACCATAATTTACCATAATACGCACTCCAAATTTCTCGAAAAAGCGAGATATACGGTCATTTTGGCGCTAAATTTACGCTCATATTCCCTAAAGACGACCTTGGACTCCTACAGTTCTGGTTCAAGTCCTGAGTGCGAGAGCGTGAACTGGTTTGCGAGGAGCTGTTTGAGCCACAGGAAATAGGGAATGGAGGTACAGAGTGGAAAGTGGTCATTCTACAGTGCGTCCATTTCGATCTGCAGCCGAGAGATCGGGACAAACGTGGCGGGCGGCGCTGACGGAGATGCCGACATTTGAGGCCTGTAATGCCCGCTTATTTGTGTGGACATCTTGCAAAACGAGCACTAACCTGTGTTATAACACGCAAAAGTTCTTCTGTAATTCTTCCAAGTTCCACCCTTATATACACAAATAAATATGCTTTAGAAATTATATTAAGAGCCACAGATAATACTCTGTAAAACATTTTAATCATAGTTTTGACCAGTAACGTCCTGCTTAAGTTTATATCCTTGAAAGAGTTTTGTGTCGATGGGGATCGTTTGGAGGTTTCGAATGTGCAACACTGTATCAAGATTACGCTGCAGACGAACCGTTAAAAGCTAATGGTGTTCGTGAGCTTCCTTGCAATCCGAAATCTCCTAGTTCAAGTTTTTTGTTCCTTCGCGACTACAGAGCTGTGAATATAGTGGCAGGCAGATGTAAACCAAGAGCGTGTTAATTTCGTACTGTGCGTAAGAGTGTTATTCTTGGTTACTTGCCGTTACTTGTTTGTGTTATTGCAGTGTGTATGTGTGTTGTGTCAGTCAGACGATTGGAATGCCAGCCGCAAGGTTCACGTTAGAACAAAGAATTTTTATGTATGACACTTACGTGAAAACAGACTCGTGTCGAGACGTGTGTAGGCAATTTGTACAGAAATTCCCAGGCGTGTAGGTGGACATCACTTTGAACAACTCTTATAACACAGGTTAGTGCTAGTTTTGCAATATTTATATAAATGTCTGCATATGTCCATAAAAATATGCGGGCATTACAGGCCGCAAATGTCGGCACCTCCGTTAGCGCCGCCCGCCACGTTTCTCCCGATCTCTCGGCTGCAGATCGAAATGGACGCACGGTAGTTTACTTGAGGTCGTCGTTAGAATTGGCTTCCAGCTGTCGCCATTCTCGTGCGCTCCTGCGGACACACAGTGAGGAAAGCATATATTGACGAGATTCCTTTAAAGTGCAAAGTTCCTATTTAATCCTATGTTGTGATAAGTGAGAGAGTGTGAAGAGATGGCTTCCCATCCCAATGAGAAGCGTGATATTTGCCACACACCGTGTGTTTTCTGTGATGCTGAAGTAGAAGATAACTTGACATCAGCGCATCATGGTATCTGCACAGCTTTTCCCGTCCGGTGCGGGAATAACTGTGACGATAAATTACCAAGGAAGAAAATTTCCAGTCACATGATGGAGGAATGCCCAGGAGAATGGTGGCATGCCAACACTGCACGACACAAAACGAGGCTAGGCTCCTGACGAGGCATCAGTCGGTGTGCGATAAGTTTCCTGTGGCCTGCAAGGAGAACTGCGGCGCCACTATCAAACGAGAGAACCTTTCGAAGCATTTGGACGAATAATGTAAGAAGCTATACAGCCCCTGCACATACGAGAAGATGGCATACAAGTTTGAAGGTTGCCCAGCTGATCTACGAAAGCATCTGGATGAGAACAGTGCTTTGCATATGAAACTTATGAACAGCCAAATAGAGGAACTGGAAAACAAGGTGAAAAGTCTGCAGTCAACAGTGAATGTCCTTCAACGTGATTGTACCTGCGAATATGGTGTTCATGTATGGAAGATCCCTAATACTCGTATTAATGCAAGAATACGCGAAGCAAAAAAAAGGATTCAATCTATGCATGTTCGGCGCACCTTTCTTCAGCAGCAAGTATGGTTACAAGCTACGTATTACTCTATATCCTAACGGGACTAACGACGACTGCAGTGGCTACTTGGGGGTGTTCATTCAAGTTATGCCGGGAGAGTTCGACTCCATATTGGAATGGCCCTTCCAGAAATCTCTGTACTTGTCATTGATTGATCAGAATGGGGAGGAGAAGGAAAATATTGAAAAGCACTTCAGTTTTCCTGATGGCGAGAGCAAAGATACACCTTCAAAGAAAGCCTTCAAAACTGAATGCGGCTTTCCTAAATTTGTATCACATGCTAATTTGATGAAGCGATCATATATTGTCAGTGAGGCAATTTTCCTGGAAGTCCGTGTCTCATTCAAGTGAACCTACCGGCTACCCCCAAAACGAAGAAATTTTAATATGTACTGATGATGACCAATCACCTTCATCCCCCCCCCCCTCTCCTAGCACAAGTTCTCCAAGTGGGTATACATTACATGCACATAAATTATCGTTTCTATCAATCTTGTTCACCCAAAATATATTTGAACTGGAATACAATTATACTTAAGACGCTTGGTACTACTTGTTAGCCATGTTGTAGAACTTTCTACACATAACACTTTGTGATTATAAGCTGTTTGTAATTTAACAATTAATTTCAAGAAGCTTGCAACAAGGTTTCCTTGCCTAAAATAACACTAGAAAAGTTAACCACAGTGTGTGTGTGACGAGCACGAAATAAATGTTACCAACTGTCGATACTCTGCACTAAGTTTATTTTAAAGTTGTCAAAATGGAGTGCATATATCCTGCACTCAAAACTTGCTTGCAAGGGGCAGGAATCCTTCAATGAGAGACGGTATGTAGGTTATTGTCACCCTTTCCAGGAGTGAAATCATCCCATACTATGACAATAGAATATTCACCTGCGAAGCACAATGTTTTACCTAGCACTAAGCCGCAAATACAAAACTTAAAGGGGAAATGTTTGTGTTTGATCATACAACAAGAAAACTTTCCTATTTGAAATTCATCTGTGCAAACCACCATAGGTAAATGAACAGTACGTATTATCTTTATGGTTAAGAAGTATCACGTT
>NC_139229.1:130668239-130696962 GCF_977018435.1 Lepisma saccharinum
CTCCATATACAACTTGGCGGTGGTAAGATCCTCTGCAGACTATCGTAAATAGATAGCACGGTGGTTACTCTAGTATCACATAATACATAGGATGATTTTTTTTTGTAGTGGCAACTATGCTATACCGACGCCGTGCAACGAAGCCAGGCAATGTCGTTTATACCAAAGGTTAGTTACATGCGTACCCTCCCTCAGAGCAAATGAACTCCCGCTTCCCACTCCATTCGCATGCGCAGTGACAACAAGAACAGAGCAGTTGCGAGCGAGCGATCGCGGAGTGCAGTCACGATGCTTACGAAGCAGGAGCAGCGACGCTGGTTAAAAAATTGAATGTGCTAGAGGTCGCAAAGGACGACAGTGTCACTCACCATGGACTGCAACAGGCTTGCGTTGCATCTGCATTACCGTACCGAACAGTAGCAAGGTGGATAAGAGCCTTCAAAGAAGGACGCGAAAACGTGTCCGACATGCATCGGTCTGGTCATCCCCCGATAAGTGACGAAGACGAGCAAACTGTGTCCGCGTTAGTGGAGACGAATCGGAACTTCACGATTCAGAGACTTCGACCTAATCCCTAAGATGAAGGAACCACTTCGTGGGATTCGCTTCCGAACAGTTCGAGATATTCTTCTGGCAGTAGATCGCTTTCTTCACACTATCAACAGAGTAGGTCGTGCCAACGGCATTCGACGTGTTCCACATCGCTGGCAACACGTTGTACGCAACGCTGGGGAAGGCCTGTAAAACTTAGAAACATGTAACACTGTTATGTATGCTACAAAATAAATAGTAGCCACTACTAAAAAATCAGCCCTTGTATATAAAGTTCTAGTTTCGAGACTTTCTTCTTAAGTGTTCAGCCCTGAGAATTGTTTGCTCAAGCTTCTTTCAACACTTGAAAGTTGTACTTGTCTTTCACTCATTGTTTCGCTGCTTATTTTGCATTTCGATCTTTCCTTTCTTCTTTGTAACTTGTTTCTCTTGGCTTCGTATTTATAGAAGGGAGGTGCGAGACTTATTTATTCGCACTTCATATTTCCTTCTTCTCTTCTATCTTCTTTGTTCCACGGTTGCTGTGCCTTTGCATTTACCGAAGCACGCTGTGGAACTTGCTTGTATTATGTTCTTCTAGCTTCGTTGCATTTCTTCATTTATTCCTGCCTTCCGCCAATGTCTTTGTTTCTGTGTTGCTTTTGCAATTCACACCTTGAGGAATTTTCTTATATTCCATCCTGAGTCTGCCAATCTGGTGTTTGTCTTCTATTCATCTTTCAGTTACTCCTTTCATTATACCTCCATGTCTCAGGATATGGCCTACCATCCTGCTTCTTCTCTCAGCGATCAATTTCACAGGCTTCTAACATCTTCGTTTGCTCCTCATTCGATTTTCAACATTCTCCTGTAGCACTACATTTCGGAAGCTTCCACTCTATTCCTTTCAGCTTTAGTCACTATCCACGTTTCCCTTCCATATAGTGCTGTGCTCTACACAAATGCCTTTAGGAACCTCCTTACAGCGAAATCTGTATTCCTGAGGTTAGTAATTGTTTCTTCTGGTAAACGCTCTTCCTTGCCTGTGCTTTCTACAGGGTGAGTCAAAACTCCCTTAACACCCCATATAATATGTGAATGAGTTATGCTGGGCACAATTGAGACTATACTGTTTGAAGTTCATTGTACTGGTTTCTTTATTCATCTCCATTGTGTGGCATGATTCGAACGTAAAGTTTATTAAAGACCATCTCTTGCAAAGGGAAGGTCTGTACTATTTATAATATTCCTACACGTTCTAAGAATTGTGGGAGATTTAAGCAAATATCGTATTTAAATATTTCAGGTACTGCGCGATTCTATCTTCGAAAACCAAACGGAAGAATCATTTAGTACGTCACTGGGTCCGAAGGCGATAGCAACGAAGCACCTGGACGTGTTGTCCAGGAAGCTATGTCCAGAGCTCCAGGACTTCGTGGTGTTCTCCAGCGTGAGCTGCGGGCGAGGCAACGCAGGACAGAGCAACTACGGGATGGCCAACTCCGTCATGGAGAGGGTCTGCGAGCAGAGAAGGCGGGAGGGCCTCCCGGGGCTGGCCATCCAGTGGGGGGCCGTGGGGGACGTTGGCCTCGTGGCCGAGATGCAGGGGGATAAGGAGATGGACATAGGGGGAACTCTGACCCAGAGGATCTCCTCCTGCCTAGAGGTCCTCGATCGATTCCTAATGCAGCCTCATCCGGTCGTCGCCAGCATGGTCGTCTCTGAAAAGTCTGCAAGAGGGAGATCAGCCGGAGACGATGTTGTCAGTGTGGTTGCAAGCTTGTTGGGTGAGTTGAACAATCATTTCTTTCATATTGTACTATGATATTTGTTATCAAACTATCAAAAAGGTGTTATGGAAAATTGTATTCAAAACTCACCACTTGCCACTTTCCACCCTATGGATAATGACAGACTGTGGATAGCGTCTTATGTTGGAAGACGTTCGACATTTTCGTACCTCAAAGCCTATAACTTCACTCATCCTGCTCTCATTTTAGTCCAAGATTAGTCTCTTCTTTCACATCTTCGATTCCTTCTTATTCCTCCCATCAAGAGATTTAGTCTCTGTTCGAATAGTCTGTTATATTACCTTTTTAAAAAATCCCCGAAATTCTCAAATCATTTTGGGAACTGATACAAGCACTAAATGAAATTCTATCTGTCAACGATGATACTTACGTTAGTTTTTTTAAAATATTTTGCGTCACTTTTCTTTCCCCATAGGCTAATCGTTAAAATGATGATGGCAGATGATTAGATGAAATAAGTTAAGTGGGAATTAATACATAAACACCCTTGTACAGACCTGAACTCTCATCTGAACCCTTCCCTGTTTAGAAGGCATGGGATGTCCAATATTGGCCGACCATCTCTTTTGTGTACCTTTCGTATGTAAATTTCCTTTGGCTACATACTATTTTCTATATATTTCCAGGAATCAAAGATCTGAAGAGAATAACGCCCGACACCACCCTTCCGGAGCTTGGTATGGACTCTTTGATCGGGATGGAAATCAAGCAACTCCTCGAGAGGGAATTCGAGATATTTCTCACGGTCAACGACATGAGGACCATGACGTTCTCTAAGCTATCGGATCTGGCGAAGACCAAGACAACTGACATTATAGCAGCAGCAGAACCAGCGCCGACTATTAAGGAACATGTTCATGAAATCAGAATAACAAAGGACCAGAATCAGAACAAAACAGCACTCGTGGAATTGCCGTCCATGGAGTCTGATGGCCTGAAACCAATATTCTGCGTACCAGGAATCGACGGCCAGTGCGACATACTTGCAAACCTTGCTAAACATTTGAAGAGTCCATTCTACGCTCTGCAGTTTACGAAAAACTGTCCCACTACGAGTATCAAAGAAGCTGCAGCCTATTACGTTAAGGTAAGTCGAAGCAGTGATTAGCATGAGATTTTTTTCTGTTTTCTAAACCGTTAATTATCAATTATATGATAATTTAAATATGTGTAGTTGCCCAGCATGCTTGAGATAACTGTTGTTAATGTAAAGTTAACTTATTTTTGGAACCACCATGCAAAAGCGAATTCAACTCAGTGACTGGATAGATATAACATTTTTTGTCCAAACTTGTTCATATTTCTTTTAGATGCCCATAAAGGCTAAAAAAATCAGCAATATTCATATTTTGACATTTCGTATTGATAGTACGAGCCTCCAATAAAAGGAAATGTTTATCCACTCGGTAGGTGTGCAAGTGGCGATCCAAATGTCACCCACCTTCCCATCCACACTTCACTGCATTTTGCAGAGTAGCAAGCTAGACTCTCAGCCATTCTGTGAGGTTTGTGTTCTGTCCATGTGCGTTTCTGGCTGTCCTTTTATCAAATCCATCTTACATCTTCACGATTAGTCAAAAGTGGCATAAAAGCCAAGTAAAATAAGACATATCAATCCAGAATTATAGATGTTTATTGCAATAGAATACCACACTAGGAAGACGATTACATCTCAAGAACTGAGCAAACAAAGTGGCTCTTCGTAATGTGCTTCAAAGTAATACGAGTTAATTGTTGTCTGGGTGTAAGTGAAAATCTACGGATAAACTGTGTACAGGCGCGCACACGTGTGTCTATGTACGTATTTATATGGAGAGATGTTCAGGCAGAACAACCCACATATTCATAAGCTTGGCGATATTAGACATCTAGTTCACTGCACGTTTTGACACCAGGTGTGGTGCAGGCGCAAGGAAACGACGTTCAACCAAGTAGACGCATAGCGGTGTTCAAGTTCAGATGATTCAACGAATGCCTGTATGCTGCTTTAAACGTTCATTTAATTAGTTAGCACGCACCGCGTGATCATACACAACACACTACACCGCTCCATAACGTGGTGCAAACCTAACCTAACCAAACACTACTTCACACCAAATCAACGAAGTAGACGAGTCGGTGTTGCATCGCGTAACCAACTAGACACGTGAGTGCAGAGAGAGTCAAAAAGTGTAGCGAACTAGACGGGGCTATTGTGGAGGTGACGTAATCAGCAACACGCTCAGGCCGCCTTTAACCTCACCCAGGGTTGCCCCCAAAGTTATTTAAGGCTGTAAGGCTGGGTGAATCCAAGAGCCGTTCCATACAGACACATTTGTGGAAAAATTCCCGTCTGACATCGCCCACTCCGGGCATCGACCCGGGTCTCTCGTGTGACAAGGACGCAGTACCGACTGGACCACCTCGGCTAACCCCAAATGTAAAAAAAAATCTGTGCTGTTGCAGTAGTTTTGGTGGCAATATCGAGAGTTGCAAACACTCAACGGTCGCCGAGGCTTCCATTGAGATAACTGAACTGGTAAATAATGAAATACATAAGACTGACACATTGTTACACGCCCGCCCACATAATTTATAAACTTTAGTGTTCAATATGTTAATTATGCAGGGTGACGCAAAAAGAAAGCATGTTTTTGGAATAAGTGTAACGTCGTCGATTTTCAAGATGCAAGCGTTTTATTAACACCAAAACCATCGTTATGAAATGCAGTTTGGATTGGTATACAGTGATGATTTAAATATGGAAAGATGACGTCATTGTTGCTGCACACATCTGGAGCCTCTCCTCAAAGTTCCGCATTGCCCTTCCCAACATTTCGTCTGGCACAACTGTAATTCCTTCACGAATGGCAACTTTCAGCTCGTCAACTGAACGAGGTTTTCGACTTGAGGTAATCCCACAGAAAGAAGTCGCAGACAGTCGTGGGGGCCAAGATACATCGCCGAAAACGTGAGCTTACGTGGTGGGGACAGTAACAATAACGTCATCTTTCCGAAAAAATCTTCCATACTTAAGTCATCACTGTATACCTATCCAAACTGCATTTCCTACCGATGGTTTTGGTGTTAAGAAAAAGTTTGTATCTTGAAAATCAACGACGCTACACTTATTCCAAAAACATGCTTTCTTTTTGCGCCACCCTGTATTAAATAAATACTTGTGTCATTGTATGACGTCATAATTTGTTTGACTCAAATTTGTAGTCTCTTTCAATGGTTATTGACTAACGTTAAGATTTTTTAGTTCTGGTTAGCTAGGCGATGTGAATTATTGATTTTGATGTAAGTTAATTTAAAATGAATGATTGAGTTAGTGTACTCAAGCAATATTTTCAAGATTAATAATACAATTTTAACTCGAGCAAGATTTATATTTGTCAATGCAATCTTGTGAAATTAAGTTCAGCAGAAGTTTTATCAATCCTGGCTGCACAAGATTAAGATGTTGTTTATTTTTAAAAAAAACTTAAGTGCTTTCCACATCTGAGGTGATCTCATTGTAGGCTGGAATGTCTTGTGTTCTCCGAAAAAGAGCAATAGTAAGTATATCAAGTGAGTGACAAAATTTTACTCAGAAATTGTTAAATTCTTGTTCTTTCAGGAAATCCAAACCATCCAAGATACTGGTCCTTACACGTTGATTGGATACTCGTTCGGAGGAGCGGTGGTTGTTGAGATGGCGCTTCTATTTCAACAGCAGAATGAGCAAGTTGCTTTAATTCTGCTGGACGGGGCACCGGACCTTCTAAAAGAGCTCGCTGAAAGGATATTTCTCAACAATGATCTTCAACTATCGGAAGAAATGTTGCAGATTAACGTTCTCTGTAATATTGCGTCCACCTGTTCCACAGCAAAGACTGAAACTGTAAGTGTTCTTATAGGATCTGTATTTGGATTAATTTGCGTATCTTTTCCGCCCATTAGGCTCTGCCTCTTGGACTTAAACCCAGAACCTATGATGGTGAAATCGTGAGTCGAACCCTCAACGCGCTTTGCAGTGGCACCGCCAAAGGTGGACGGAATATATTTATTTGGACTCTGCGTACTAAGGTTTTAACTCTATCTGTCTGCCTGTCTTTCCACTTCCTTCTATACTGCTTTCTCTCATTTACTTCTTTTCAAATATCGATGCACGCTTTTAGAAGCGATATCGGGCGGGGACACGCAGAGGGTGTGCGTGGCGATCAGCCAATGGCAGGAGTGCAACGTTGTACAGTGAGGAGACTGCGGCGCGGAAGTTAAAAGCAGTGTTCTGTATTTTTCTTGCGCGCAAGAAGTTTTCATAAAACTCGCCACTTTAAGGTTCATCATAAGATGGGGAAATACATTTTGAACCTGACTGTCCAAGTCCTATGAATTTCCGTCGCCTACAGCCGGAGTTATCGTTCCTTGAAGAAACAAGGGAAACATCACCTTTCATTTCCTTCCGCCTGTTTTTCTCGTTGCCACCGTGTTGACGCAGCTGAGTTGTTTGTTTGTTTGAGTTGGTGTTTTAAGTCCACTTTATGCACAGTAAGGCTAATCGGGACTGGACCTACAGTTTAAAGTGGGATCCGAACCACTTGTGCCTCCACCGGGTATCGAACCCGAGGCCCCTTGATTACAAGGCAGCTGAGTTGTTGTGTCTAGGGAAAACTGTGGGTGTTAAATTCGCCCCGATATAAACAATGACCCTTCATTGTTCTGGGCGTTCTCGAACATTGAAAGTCTGGGTCAATTTGAGTTCAGCGTTTTCGTAGCAAGGCCGGTGTAAAATTATTCGCTTATCGTTCACTCGTGCGCCACAAAGAACAGTTTGTGAAAAGATTAAATACAGCCCTTTCGTGCAATAGTGTGTGTTCCGTGTGTTCTTTTTATTTTAAATAATGTCACTTTCAAAACCTAGCACCAGTAGTACAGGCACCAAGGGCGCAAAATCTAATCATTAACCTCCAGGAGAGTGACTCTGAAATTAGTGAAATCAGTGACACGGAGACCGAGGAAGACGACGAGAGCGGTGATGAATAAATACCTTCAAACTTCTTTCAGGTATGGGTTTCTCGTATATGCTACAATGATATGATATTATAATCCTGTGTAGAAATATTCACTATATTATTTCACTGTACTCATATATACTGTGCATGCATTATCAAAATAATGGACACATCGCGAATTTTCTGTCCTTCCCTTGCGCTAGCAGTTAGTTTGGCAACAGCGCAGTAGCACTGGCTTTGTATTGGCCGAACTCACGTTCCTTCTAAAAGCGTGCGCCGTATAAATCTAATTATTCCTGTTAATCGTTGTTCATTTTCCATCGTCTGCTTCACTATCACCTGCTATCAGGGTGGATAAAATCATGATTTTTTTTTTCAATTTAAATCTGATTTATCTTATTTAAATCGATTTTTTTTATTCTTTTTTAAAGAAACCACGCTTAAAATTGCTTCTATATGTTTTCCAAAGAAAGGCTTTTTCTGTAAACGGCCCTGTAAAGAGTGTGTTAATGAAACTATGATTATTCAGTAACTTTTCTTCCAGTGAAAATAAAACATTCTGGATGTAATCTATAATTGTAACTTTAAATATTTTTACAGTCTTTGTAGCTGAAGTTTGGCAACTTTTTAATGATAGTTTGCAAAATATCAGCTACCATGTTTATTTACAGTTTAATGAAAATGACACTATTTACGTTTAACATGATTAGTATTATTAGTATTTTGTATATTTTTCTACACAAAATGTTTGCTATTTTTGTCCATAAAAATTATTGAATTTTAAATCAAGTGTGTTTACAGTTTACATAATACATGTATGAGCTTCACACCATCGGTACATATATTTTGTTTCTTTTCTTCTTCTTTCTTAGAGCCTAATAAACACCATTAAATGATTACAAGATTAATGCACTTTCACGGAAAATGATTCTGATATCAACAAAATCCTTATGTACATTACTCTATAAATTATTTATTTAAAGTGATTTAAATTCAGTGATTTTTTTTTAAAAAAAATCAAATTTTTTCCTTGCCATTACGTATTTGGTGAAAATTTTTCAAGCGGTTTGGAATTTACAGCACCACATTTTAAGGCAAATAAACGTTTATCGATCGTTTCAGGTGAAGAAGCAGTTACTTGCATTGCCAGACTGGGAGAAGCGTGTCAGTTGGTTTGCCGATGTCACCGCCGAACTAGGCACCTTGAGCAGGGAAGATGCCACTACGGCAATTCAAGCAATGTACGAGAAAATCAGAGCGATCTTGAATTACGAAGTGACCTCGAAGCTTCATGGACATGTGTTGTTAATAAAGCCATCTGAGAACACCATGCACATGGAAGATGATTTACATGGCCTCAATAAAGTAAGTGAAAATACATAACCAAAGTGATCAGGTGATGTCCCAACTCAGGACGTCCCAAATTCAGGAACTATGGCGAAAGGCTCCAATTGAGGAACTGTTATTTTTATGTGGAATGTTTGAAGTGGCATGTTCCTAACTCGGAAGCCGCTGCCTCGCGATGGAAGGGGGAGATATAAGGACCGGTTCTTGAGAAGTCTTATCGTCACTGCAGGTTCTCCTGGGATAATAAACCTTTTCGAGCAGGCCTCATCTCCAGGAAGCTATCAACTCGGGGTAAGCCCCGGCACTTAACGACCTGTTGGGTGAAATGAGTCAAGGCAAAGGTTTTGCTTGTAGGTTAGATTAGGTTAGCAGTATCACAGGTGTGTGTAATTTCAACTATTTCAAATGCCAATTTATCCTCCCCGAGGCAATTAGTAGGACGTCTTGATTTGGGAAGACATTTCATTGAAATATCCAAATGGTATAGACCAGTTTCTCAAATAGCACTGTTTTCCTTGGAATTTCCATAGTTCCTGGGTTGAAAAGTCCTGAATCGGGAATAAATCAGTGTCAAGTGAAATCCTGCACTTCAAATGCCTCCCCCAAGTTCCCTATATACGCCTACACAGGGAAATCTCTTCTTTGTTTCATAATTACAGTCAATTTTTAAGTTCAGCTGTGAATCTGGATCGAACTGTTCCGATCCTCTTCATTCAGGAAATCCGTTATGAATGGTCGGGCACGGCACTGCACGCATCGGCTCGGCTCGGCACCTCACGGGTAGTGTTGCCCACGGGACGAGACGGGACAGGCTTTTAAAAATTCGAGACGAGATTGATCATGTGTCCCGAGACCAACGAATATTTTCGAGGCGAGACAGCATTTCACAGCATTTCCACGAGACGAGACAGGCCAAAGTCTCGTCTCGTGGGCAATACTACTCACGAGCGGGTACGATTCACGCATCGCATGGAGAACGAAAGCAGGCTGCATGCTTTTCACGCTCTGTGGGATCCACGTGCTTCAACTGGCGTCGTGGGCTCACCTGAGTGGAAATGCACGGTTCGTACGAGATTTTGAGCGTGGGCTCACTGTAAGGGGATCATTTGACAATAACTGAAGAGGCGGTTCAAATTATCAATAAAACATATATAATTCGATTCAGCGTAAAAAGGCCTTTGGAACGAATATTTCGAGCCCCTTTCCAGCATAAGAGAAAGTATTGTACAAATGACACAAGTAATGCGTTAAGAAGTATAACTCTCTGCCCACACATACGAGATTCTAGTAATCCTGAATGACGTCGTGCCACAATCTGATTGGCTGACAAGCCCGAGGTCTAGTCTTGAAATAGACCCTGGTGGGCAGACATGCTTAAAAAAACCCACATACATTTGCAGTAGAGTCGAGCCAGGAACTGGTGTGCAATCACAGCGCTGAGCGGTTATTTTGACAAAATCCTGTTTCCCTAATGGCTGCTTCGGCGAGGACGGTTTGAAATGTTGCCGCTTTTCGCCCAAAGAGGGGGGCAGCGGTTGGGCTAATAGGCTGTTTGACCGCAAGTTCCTTCGCAGGTAAACCCGGCAACAGAGGGTCACTACCAGAAAGGCGGGTCCCGCGAGGGGTGATACTGTGATTTCACTCTAGTATCAACACGTGAATGGTGGGTACATTTTTTTGATTTCAGATGCCATTGATTGGTGTTCACAATGGTTTATATTTGCCTTTTTTTAATCAGTCAACTTTTGAATTACTTTAGGCACGTCCACTTCTAAATCCATATGATTCATTGATTTATTTAGCATATTTAACGTCCCATTTCTGCAACGTTTGCATAATCGCTACAATATATCCATGTAATTGTATCTTCGTTCAGTTAGTGGAGATTTATTTTATTTGCGTCCCAAAATTTCGAGACTCTCACCACTCAGCCTACACCTTTCTAAGTTGTACCAGATATTTAAAATCGTGGTAAAGAGGATCTACTACAGAAGTATGTGGAGCAACGAAGTGCAACGTTAGAGAAAGAAAGAAAGCGAGTGAGCGAGCAAAGCAAAGCAGTGTGAGCTGCTGCAAACTGCTGGTAGCTGTAGTCGCGTTACTCCCTCCATGCAGTCCCTCCTCTTCTCACGAGTTCATTTCTGGCGCTTCCTCCACAGACCCTGTATAGAAAAGTTGACACAGAAATTGAAGCAAAGTTTAGGTTTGATGAGACAATAGTTACGTATTTAAACTGTACAAAGAAATAATGGTATTAGTTCAGGCAGCTTGTAACAATCTTCTTTCGGTTATTATGATAGTCAAGGAGCTAACATCTGTAGGGCCTCTAAAATCGAAATTGGCACAACCCACACTACATCTAAGGTTTGACACCACAGTTTGGTAGAATGGGTTATATATGAACACCCTAGGTAGTATGTCACGTCAAATTGTGGTATCATTAATTTTATGGACGCCATTTTGTGTTGTGATCACGGGACTTAAGTCACGTTCGGATATGCATAACTCCGGTTAGAATGGACCGATTTAAATAATATTGACACCAAATGAAAGATAATGAAATGCTCTACAGAAAAGGTTTTATTCAAATCCTATGTAGATGCGTTGGTTTTGTTGTAAATATAGATTTTAGCAACACATTCAATAATAAGAATTACAATTATATGACTTTCTAACCTCAGCCTTTTGTTTTCAGCGTTCCTGAATTGTTGAAGTGACAGCTATCAAAATCAAATTGGACACGTTACAAGCAGATGAGCCAACTGTAAGTCTTGTACCACCCTCTGCAAAACGGAAGAAATAGCTATACAAATTTTGATCAGTGCATCATATGCCAGACAAATAGTGATGAACGTTTACGAAAACCACGAGACAGTTCTTTGAAAATTCTGAAGTCTGCTTTGGAATTACGTCACGATGAAGCTTATCAGCGCTTAAAACCGCACCTACACCAACTCTCTGACCTTAGCATTCAATGGCATTCAACATGCTATGAATCATGCACTAGCAAACATAACCTAAGTTTGATTACACGACGACAATCACCTGCTAAATCACAGGTAGATGCAGATGATGCTAGTGTTAGTGGATATAGTCAGTCGTTGATGGTCTACCGATCTCAAGTAACAGGCACCGACTGGTCGAAGTGTTCGTTTTGCAAGAAGAAAACTCACAAGAAGATTAAAGAATTGGTAATTGCTAGTACATTTGAAGCCGGCAATGCAATCTACCATGCCGCTGATTAACAAGGAGATGAAGAGATGCTGTTACTGCTTCATGGAGTTAACAAAGATTTAGTAGCTGCAGAAACGAAGTATCACAAAGCATGCTATTCTTCATATGTCAGCAAGACAAATCTTCAGTTTACTGGATTCAAAGAGGGATCACTGGAATCGACGTATGCTTCAGCCTTATCTGCTCAGATAACAACGGATATTTTAGCCGGAAAGGCCTTCAGTTTGGATGTGTTACTAAGAATTCACAAGGAACGTTTAGAACAAAACGGTGTGCACTCTCAATCATACGTGAGGCAGAAGCTGAAACTTCGACTGAACAAGTACTTTGGTGAGGGGATTGTTTGGCATCAACCATATGACCGCTCCCAGGCTGAGTTTTTGTACTGTAGTTCTATCTCTGTTCATGATGTTCTTAATGCAGCTCACAAAAAGGCATCAAAGACAAATACAGAAAGGTCCATTTACCAACCTGAAGAAGCAGCAAACCAACACAGAGACGAGCGTAAGAGACTACTGCATATAACAGCTACAATGATAAGAGCGGATATTGATGCTAGCAAAGGCATAAGTATTAAGCCACCGGATGTTACTGAGCTGACACTGGCAACTTCGAAGTCTCTCATACCGAATAGCTTGTACTGGCTGTTGCGTTTGATCGTTTCTAACCCTGAGAGTGAAGATGACGAGTCTTCTCCACAATGTAGAAACTAGGCAGAAGAAAGGCGAATTATCATGTTAGCCCAGGATGTTGTTCATTGCGACTCTCGTGGTCACATTAAAATGCCTAAGCATGTAAGTCTGGCAGTGTTAGTTCGCCATCTAACAGGTTCAAAACAGCTTGTAACTATTCTGAATATAATGGGTCACTGCGTCTCATATGATGAAGTGCAAGTTATAGATACCAACCAGCCTTGCAAAGGAAATCCTAGCTAAATCTGAGCAAACAGATGTGGTTGTTCCAAGTAACATCTGCCCAGGTTCCTTTGTACAAGTAGAAGCTAACAATAATGACATCAATGAGGAAACTCTAAACGGAATGAGCACAACTCATGCCACCACGTTAGTAGTGTACCAGAGAGGTAACTTCGGTCCAGTACCACAGCAAACAGTTCATGCTGATCACACAAAGAGACAACGATCTGTTGAATCAAGAGGTCGTTGCCAGGCCTTTCTGAACTTCAGTTCTTCTGGGAGGCGACCCACTACTATGAAGGGAAAATCTTGGATGAATGGCTTTTTCCTAGGGACCAACAACATTCATACCCTGCATAGATGGATCTCGCTTGGGCACTGGTTCGTCTATGTCCAACTACATTAATCGAGGTTGAAATAACTCCACCAAGTCCAAGTGCACAAATAACGCCAAGTTGGAGTGGCTTTAACGCTATTGTTCATACCTCCACACCCGACCCCACCAAGGTTGGTTTCTGCCCTATGTTACAAGGATCGCCAACGGAATACAGTACAGTTTATGCTGTCGTGAAGAATGTTGTAGCTATGATGAGCAGTCTACGGCACAAGGATAGTGTTATAACTTTTGACCTTGCTATCTACGTGAAGGCCAAAGAAATTTAATGGCGACGAGCGGAAACATTTGAAACTTTGTGATTCGCTTGGGTGGTTTTCACATAGTTCTAAATTGCCTATCCCTAATGGGAAAGAAGTATAGTGGCTCCGGGTTGGAAGATCTACTAATTGAATCTGGAGTTTATGGCAGCAGTTCAGCTTCCTTGCTTCTACAAGGAAAGTCCTACAATCGTGGAGTGAGGGCACACAAACTAATTATGGAGGCTTTCTATCGCCACCAGTGGGCAGAGTTTGCGAAATGGTTGCTAAAAGCGGATAAGCTTCATCGTGACGTAATTCCAAAGCAGACTTCAGAATTTTCAAAGAACTGTCTCGTGGTTTTCGTAAACGTTCATCACTATTCGTCTGGCATATGATGCACTGATCAAAATTTGTATAGCTATTTCTTCCGTTTTGCAGAGGGTGGTACAAGACTTACAGTTGGCTCATCTGCTTGTAACGTGTCCATTTTGATTTTGATAGCTGTCACTTCAACAATTCAGGAACGCTGAAAACAAAAGGCTGAGGTTTGAAAGTCATATAACTGTAATTCTTATTATTGAATATGTTGCTAAAATCTATATTTACATCAAAACCAACGCATCTACATAGAATGTGAATATAAAATTTTCTGTAGAGCATTTCATTACCTTTCATTTGGTGTCAATATTATTTAAATCGGTCCATTCTAACCGGAGTTATGCATATTTTAAGCCGAACGTGACCGAAACGTGATCACAACACAAAATGGCATCCATCAAATTAATGATACCACAATTTGACGTGACATACTACCTAGGGTGTTTATATATAACCCATTCTACCAAACTGTGGTGTCAAACCTTAGATGTAGCGCCGGTTGAGCGAAACTTTTTTTTTTCAGATATTAGCTCCTTGACTATGACTGGTAAAGTTCGCGTATCATATTTTCAAATGAAATGCTGATATTTGAGTTTGAAATATCCACGTAGTTATCTATAACTTTGTATCTGGAGCGTGCAAGTACATTTTCAACGTAAAATATTAAATTTAGCTCCAAAATGTTTGCAAATTTGACCTTGATGTACAATTTTAAGACAAAGGTGCAGAAAATTTGCCCCGTGAGTTGAGGAGAGGAAACGTTAAACCCAGTGAACTGGAAATATTCGTTTATTGTAGTGTGAATATTAATTTTGAATCTATCATTTCAGATTTGTAAAAGAAAGCCTTCAATTTACATAGCCGAAGGTAACCATAGGACAATCTTGGACAACAAAAAAATTACTGAAGTCATAAACAATACCGTGGACATATGGCACATGGAAGATAAGATGGGCACGATAGCATAAGTTATTCGTCTGTGGGGTGAATTACCCTTCTTTGTCTAGTAACACACAAATGTATCATTATTTCTAATAAACAAATTTGCAAGTAACAGCCTGCTTTTTTAAAAAAGAATTCTTTATTGAAATAACGGGTTAAAATTAATGTGTATATCAGCATATGTGGCTCTTTTGGAATTGATTTTGAGCATATCCACTATGAAAGGGTGTAAGGAGTGACCCTTTCCGAAGACATCCAAGTGTCAGTCTCTTTCACGTAGTACAGTCTCTGGGCTGTATTTTGCAGATTACCGAGGCTCTGGCGTCTTACTCGCAGCCGGTATAATCTCCTGCAGAGCATGTGTTGTGTGTTGTCCATATGCGCTTGTGACTGTCTTTTCATGAATTTCATGATATCATCATTCATCCCCATCTTCGTGATTAGCGACAAGTGGCAGAAAAGCGAAGTAAAATAAAAAAAATGAATCAATCAACCTTCCATAATCACGCCTAATATTTCAAAAGTATGAATTGCCTAAATGAAGCGCAAGTGACGTCGTAACAGTTCTGTGGTATTCGTTTCATAAAGTACACATATGCAATTGACAAAGGGTGGCAAAAGTGTTAGCACTACGCCGTAGCAGCGCGTAGTTGCGATGTAAGAACTCCCTGAGCACAGTCACGTAAGCGAGATGGGTGTTGGAAAAGTGACCGCGGAGTCCATGAAAAGAGTTGCTCTTGCATATCTTTTCTGATTGAGTTCAAGTTAAATGCAAAGGAACCCGTTTCTTATGTCTTGTTTCCAAGATAGCTCGAATAATTTAAGTTCACCCTGAAAAAACCTTTAATTCTTAAAAATAACGAAACGATTTTATCTACGTATAACTTCCTGAAAACTATTTTGCAGGCGACTACAAAAAAGAAAAGCTTCCTCCTAGGAGATGCATCTTCCACCGAATGTTCCAGATCGAAGCCCTGGTTTGGACATGAGTGTTTCTTTGGAGTGACTCTTCATCAATTTCACCTAATCATTATTCATTCTCATCGTCGCGACTACCCTCAAGATGGAGAAAAAACGACGTAAAGTAAGAAAAAATACAAATTCACAGATATAAATAAAGGGAAGTTACGTTACAGTCTCAATGTGACAAATATGCTTTGTGAGCAGTTATAGGAAATTATATTCTACGTATAAATGCCTTTGACATTTGTGGTGCATTAGTTCAATGCGATGCATTTAGGCCTCAATCAATTACCATCACGTATTCTGTTATGCTTTTTACATTGCCTGTTGCATGATACAGGGTTTCAGACATAGCTTGCAGACATTGGTGGAACGGTTCTAATACGTATCCTGTGTTGCCACATGCCACTATCGATTTCTTACAATGAAATCCGCACTTGGTTTAGAGCTATTGCTCCTACTTGTTATCTTTTTGAACGTTTCTCGGTGCAAGATATGCCTACAACTGTGTCGTGTCTGTTTTGTGCAGGGGAACATTGACAGCCTTCATTGTAAGAGCAAAGAGATTCAATGTGCGATGGTTGTGGTCTAAAAATTACGCTGAAAGTTCTCAAGCTTTATATAAACGAGTAGTGTTATCAGTTATCCACATACCATAATTTACCATAATACGCACTCCAAATTTCTCGAAAAAGCGAGATATACGGTCATTTTGGCGCTAAATTTACGCTCATATTCCCTAAAGACGACCTTGGACTCCTACAGTTCTGGTTCAAGTCCTGAGTGCGAGAGCGTGAACTGGTTTGCGAGGAGCTGTTTGAGCCACAGGAAATAGGGAATGGAGGTACAGAGTGGAAAGAGGTCATTCTACAGTGCGTCCATTTCGATCTGCAGCCGAGAGATCGGGAGAAACGTGGCGGGCGGCGCTGACGGAGATGCCGACATTTGAGGCCTGTAATGCTCGCTTATTTGTGTGGACATCTTGCAAAACGAGCACTAACCTGTGTTATAACACGCAAAAGTTCTTCTGTAATTCTTCCAAGTTCCACCCTTATATACACAAATAAATATGCTTTAGAAATTATATTAAGAGCCACAGATAATACTCTGTAAAACATTTTAATCATAGTTTTGACCAGTAACGTCCTGCTTAAGTTTATATCCTTGAAAGAGTTTTGTGTCGATGGGGATCGTTTGGAGGTTTCGAATGTGCAACACTGTATCAAGATTACGCTGCAGACGAACCGTTAAAAGCTAATGGTGTTCGTGAGCTTCCTTGCAATGCGAAATCTCCTAGCTCAAGTTTTTTGTTCCTTCGCGACTACAGAGCTGTGAATATAGTGGCAGGCAGATGTAAACCAAGAGCGTGTTAATTTCGTACTGTGCGTAAGAGTGTTATTCTTGGTTACTTGCCGTTACTTGTTTGTGTTATTGCAGTGTGTATGTGTGTTGTGTCAGTCAGACGATTGGAATGCCAGCCGCAAGGTTCACGTTAGAACAAAGAATTTTTATGTATGACACTTACGTGAAAACAGACTCGTGTCGAGACGTGTGTAGGCAATTTGTACAGAAATTCCCAGGCGTGTAGGTGGACATCACTTTGAACAACTCTTATAACACAGGTTAATGCTAGTTTTGCAATATTTATATAAATGTCTGCATATGTCCATAAAAATATGCGGGCATTACAGGCCGCAAATGTCGGCACCTCCGTTAGCGCCGCCCGCCACGTTTCTCCCGATCTCTCGGCTGTAGATCGAAATGGACGCACGGTAGTTTACTTGAGGTCGTCGTTAGAATTGGCTTCCAGCTGTCGCCATTCTCGTGCGTTTCTGCGGACACACAGTGAGGAAAGCAGATATTGACGAGATTCCTTTAAAGTGCAAAGTTCCTATTTAATCCTATGTTGTGATAAGTGAGAGAGTGTGAAGAGATGGCTTTCCCATCCCAATGAGAAGCGTGATATTTGCCACACACCGTGTGTTTTCTGTGATGCTGAAGTAGAAGATAACTTGACATCAGCGCATCATGGTATCTGCACAGCTTTTCCCGTCCGGTGCGGGAATAACTGTGACGATAAATTACCAAGGAAGAAAATTTCCAGTCACATGATGGAGGAATGCCCAGGAGAATGGTGGCATGCCAACATTGCACGACACAAAACGAGGCTAGGCTCCTGACGAGGCATCAGTCGGTGTGCGATAAGTTTCCTGTGGCCTGCAAGGAGAACTGCGGCGCCACTATCAAACGAGAGAACCTTTCGAAGCATTTGGACGAATAATGTAAGAAGTTATACAGCCCCTGCACATACGAGAAGATGGCATACAAGTTTGAAGGTTGCCCAGCTGATCTACGAAAGCATCTGGATGAGAACAGTGCTTTGCATATGAAACTTATGAACAGCCAAATAGAGGAACTGGAAAACAAGGTGAAAAGTCTGCAGTCAACAGTGAATGTCCTTCAACGTGATTGTACCTGCGAATATGGTGTTCACGTATGGAAGATCCCTAATACTCGTATTAATGCAAGAATACGCGAAGCAAAAAAAAAGATTCAATCTATGCATATTCGGCGCACCTTTCTTCAGCAGCAAGTATGGTTACAAGCTACGTATTACTCTATATCCTAACGGGACTAACGACGACTGCAGTGGCTACTTGGGGGTGTTCATTCAAGTTATGCCGGGAGAGTTCGACTCCATATTGGAATGGCCCTTCCAGAAATCTCTGTACTTGTCATTGATTGATCAGAATGGGGAGGAGAAGGAAAATATTGAAAAGCACTTCAGTTTTCCTGATGGCGAGAGCAAAGATACACCTTCAAAGAAAGCCTTCAAAACTGAATGCGGCTTTCCTAAATTTGTATCACATGCTAATTTGATGAAGCGATCATATATTGTCAGTGAGGCAATTTTCCTGGAAGTCCGTGTCTCATTCAAGTGAACCTACCGGCTACCCCCAAAACGAAGAAATTTTAATATGTACTGATGATGACCAATCACCTTCATCCCCCCCCCCTCTCCTAGCACAAGTTCTCCAAGTGGGTATACATTACATGCACATAAATTATCGTTTCTATCAATCTTGTTCACCCAAAATATATTTGAACTGGAATACAATTATACTTAAGACGCTTGGTACTACTTGTTAGCCATGTTGTAGAACTTTCTACACATAACACTTTGTGATTATAAGCTGTTTGTAATTTAACAATTAATTTCAAGAAGCTTGCAACAAGGTCCTTGCCTAAAATAACACTAGAAAAGTTAACCACAGTGTGTGTGTGACGAGCACGAAATAAATGTTACCAACCGTCGATACTCTGCACTAAGTTTATTTTAAAGTTGTCAAAATGGAGTGCATATATCCTGCACTCAAAACTTGCTTGCAAGGGGCAGGAATCCTTCAATGAGAGACGGTATGTAGGTTATTGTCACCCTTTCCAGGAGTGAAATCATCCCATACTATGACAATAGAATATTCACCTGCGAAGCACAATGTTTTACCTAGCACTAAGTCGCAAATACAAAACTGAAAGGGGGAATGTTTGTGTGTGATCATACAACAAGAAAACTTTCCTATTTGAAATTCATCTGTGCAAACCACCATAGGTAAATGAACAGTACGTATTATCTTTATGGTTAAGAAGTATCACGTTCTTAATGTCAGCTATGTTAAGAGAAATATTTCAGTAAATCAGAATTAGTAACGACCTTCTCCAACACTGGTGTGTCGGTTCGCCATTCACTTGTTTGTCCAATTTAAAACAAAGTTAGATTTCATGCAAACGTATTGATATTACTTTTATGTAAGCAGGAGAATATAAAAATATTTAAAAGAAACAGTTGAAATATAGTTTATTAAGTGTTTTAGCAATGAAACGAATAATGTGTAAGAAAGTGATCAGATTAGCGAAACAGATACATCCGAATGATATGATTGCGTGGTTTGAATACATGTTTATCCATTCATGAAATCATTACTCAAAACAAAAGTTGGGGATTGTTATGAAATTATTAAGAATGTGTATTTTAAACATGGAACGGATTTTTATGTAAATACATACTTGTGTATGAAGCTGAAATCAGATATATTTTATTATCTTTGCGCATCATGGCATGTAGACTTGAAAAATTCAGTTTCATTTTCCATATTTTTACATATATTTGGTTTTGACTCATGTTTTACATATATTAGTTATTTTTACATATTATTTCCATATTTCAGAACATTTTTCAACATATACTACATACTCGTGCAATAACTACATGTCTCCGTACGACAAAAAAAGTTGGGTGAATTTGTTGAGAATAACTGATTGAAGGGCCGTTAAACAAACGAAAGTTTTCAACCTTTTGTGCACCCTCCAATTGCGTTAATTACAAGTTTTCTGTCATCCGAACACTATTTCATTTTTTCAATTTTACACCTCTCAGCTGTTTGCTTTTGCTATTGTAACAGTTTCAATGCCGAGACTGTATTTTATCAAGCTGGTGTATTGCCTTATAAAGAGTGTCTCAGAAATATTTTCGTTTTTGAATCCGCCCTCTGGGGCAATTCGCACATTACGGAGAAATGAAATAGATCGCAAACGCTTGGCAACATTGTTAATATTTATTTGCCATGGAGAGCTTTACGTGGCAGCAACGTGCTTTTTGTGTTCGTGCGTTTTATAAAAGTAATGATTCTTATGTTGTTGTGCGTCGTTTGTACCGGCATCATTTTAACCTGGCAGGAATGAGAGACGTCCAAGCGCAAATTTAATTAAATATTGGGTGAGAAAGTTTGAAAACAGTGGAAGCGCTATGAAGAGTAAACCGTCCAAGGTCATCGAGATCGGACAGGAACGTTGACCGTGTGCGTCAGTCTGTTAGTGAGGATCCTCGCCAATTGTTAATACTGCGTGCAGCTTCTTTAAGTTTGCATAAGTCGACAGTTTATCGCATTATTCGCAAGGATATGCATTTTCACCCATACAAAATTGTTATTACACAAGAATTAAAACGTCATCAATGAATCACTGAATGCTGTTCATCAATTATTCCCAGAAAGGGTCATCAGTCGAGGAGGAGACATTAACTGGCCACCGAGAAGTCCCGATTTGACACCAGCAGATTCTTTCTTATGGGGTTACCTTAAGAGTAAGGTATACACCCCAATGCCACAAAATTTGAGAGAATTGAAGCAAGGAATTACAGATGAAATCAATTCTATTCCTCGTACAATGCTTCGGCGAGTGATCGAAAACTTTAGTTCAAGAATAATTGAATGTGAAAACATCAACGGTCACCATTTGTCTAATACTCTTTTCCACAAATAAAAATGTAATGTTTAAGCTTTCTTTTGGTAATAAATTTATTTATACAAAAAATTAGTATTTATTTTAATAGTATTAAAAACGAAAATATTTCTGAGACACCCCTTTGTATGAAAAAGGTACATTTTTACAATTTTAAGTCACATATTTAACTCCATATTTTGGTGAAAGTAACTAAATATGTATTTACATATTTAGCACATTTTTACTACTTATAAGTCCGTTCCCTGTTAATGACATACACGTGAAGAAAAAATGAATAGGCATCCCTTCTAAAGGGAAAAAAATATTTGTACATTCTTAAAAGCTATCGGATATTAGTATGAATAATTTCGTTCTGTCAGCACTCGTTTTGTGTTGCATATAACAGAAATCTGAATGTTGTGAGTCGAGCGCTCACTATTTGTATGGCAACTCAACAATCGTCAATTGATCACACACACCTAACTTCACTCACACGTTTTCTCAGATTTGGGGCTGAAAATTTAACAGATCTAATAATGCATACAGTTATTGTTAGTCATTGTTCAACCACTGCTCTACAAAATAATCGTGACAATCGACCGGATTTTGCATGGTTTATATAGGAAACACTCATAACTAACTAACTAACTCTCTAGCTTTCTTAAACCCGAAGGTCCATGGCTGCAGCAACACAGGCCTTCAATATCTCCCGATTTTGAGCAAGATCTATATACTATTTTTCCATCCCTACCGATTTCCTTTAGGTTTATCTCAACGTTGTCCCTCCATCTTCGTCTTGGCCTTCCTATAGGTCTCTTACCATCAGGTTTCCCAACAAGAATCCTGTAAACTCCTCTTTCTTCTCCCATTCGTGCCACATGGCCTGCCCACCTAAGTCTTAGTGATTTAGTTATTCTAATAATATCTGGAGATGAATACAAATTATGTAGTTCTAAATTATGTAACCTTCTCCACTCACCTGTCTCCTCGTCCCTTTTAGGTCCAAATATTTTCCTAAGGATCTTATTTTCAAATACTCTCAATTTATGTTCCTCTTTCAATGTAAGAGACCAAGTTTCACACCCATATAATACTACAGGCAAAATTGCTGTTTTGTATATGTTAACTTTTAGTTTCTTAGATATTAAACGATAAGACAAAAGTTTATGAAGAGAGAATTAACATGCATTTCCTGAATTAAGCCTACTTTTTATTTCCTCTTTAATATAATTTTCAATTGTTAATATTACTCCTAAGTATTTGAATTTAGAAACTGGTTCAAACGAGTTGTTATCAATAATTAGATTTTGATTATTACCTAACACTTGGTTTCGGCCTGTAAGCATATATTTAGTTTTCTCTTTGTTAACTTCCAAACCTATCTCTTTAGCAGTTTTGAAAAATATTTTAGCATTATTCTTAATTGTATTTATATTATCCCCTAATAAGTCTAAATCATCTGCATATGCTATTTACTGAGTCATACCATTTAATTTTAAGCCTTCGTTAGTTTCTTCTACCTTCCTAACAGCATATTCTAAGGCAAAATTAAAGAGCAATGGAGATAATGCATCTCCTTGTTTTAACCCATCATGAATTGTAAATTTGTCAGACACATTAATACCCACACGAATTTTACTTTCTGTTTCACTGGTGCATACTTTTATCATACTAACAATCTTCTTAGGTATTCCAAACTCTACTAATATATTATATAATTTATCTCTTTTGACCGAATCATATGCTTTTTTGAAATCAATGAAAGCTGATGGAGATTTTGATTATATTCCCACTTTTTTTCGAGTGTCTGTCTAATGTGAAAAATTTGATCTGTAGTTGATCTGTTACGTTTAAGTCCACATTGATAATCACCTATAATTTCATTAGCATATGGGGTTAGTCTTGTTAGAAGAATGTTAGATAATATTTTATATGTTGTTGAGAGTAGAGAAATTCCACGGTAGTTATTGCAGTTCATTTTATCACCTTTTTAAACACAGGAACAATTATGGATTCTTTCCACTGTTGAGGGATTTCTTCTTTATTCCATATTAAACACATTAATTTATGAATTTGACATATTAACGAATTTCCATCATATTTAATTAACTCAGCTGGTATTAAATCAATGCCAGGTGCTTTGTTATTCTTTAGCCTTTTAATAGCATCTTTAACTTCAGTCAAGTTAGGTTCTGGAACTAAAGGTTCTGCTGTGTGCACTTCATTTACTTCTGATTTATCTCCTACATGAACATTTAAAAGGTCATTAAAGTAGTTCCTCCATCTATTTAGAATATTGCTTGGGTCAGCAAGAAAATTACCGTCTTTATCTTTTATCAAGTTTACTTTAGGTTGCCACCCCTTTCTAAACTCATTTACACCTTTATATAAATCTCTGATATTTTTATTTTTGCTGTTTGTTTCAATTTCGTTAATTTTGCTTTTCAAGTAATCTCTTTTTTTACTTCTAAACGTGAGGTTAACTTCTCGCTTTATTCTATTATAATTGTTTAGATTTGTATCATCAGAGTTATTTAACCACCTAAGTCTAGCCTGATTTCTTATTTCTATTAGATTATGACATTCATTATCAAACCATGGCTTACTTTTTCTTCGTTTATGGTATCCTATACTTTCTTTAGCTGCCGATTCTATTGAATTACGTATGGGCTCCCAATTCTTATTTACGTCTGTTTCATTTATATTTTCATCATCATTTAAATCCTGCAAAACATCAAATCTATTTGACAGTTTAATTTGGTAATCTTCCTTCATTCTTTCATCAGACAATTTTTATGTATTAAATTTTAGAACTTTTAGATTTTGTTGCTTATGATTTATCACTGCGAGTCTTTCTCTTAATTTAGCAATAATGGTCACTGGCACAGTCAGCACCTCTATGTGTACGAACGTCAATTATACTAGTATGCCTTCTCTTATCAATGAGAATATGATCTATCTGATTATGAGTTTTACCATCTGGAGAAGACCAGGTATATTTATGGATATCTTATGTTTAAAAGTGGTACTTTTCACAATTAAATTCTTTGAGGTTGCAAAAATAATCAATCTTATACCATTATCATTACTTAATTCATGAAGACTTTCTTTACTAATCGTGGGTTTAAATGTCTCTTCTTTGCCAATCTGTGCATTACAGTCACCTAACAGAATTTTCATATCATACTGAGAAAATTTATCAAAGACCTGTTCTAACTCTGTATAAAAATCATCTTTATCTTCCGTTCGTGCATGTATGTTTATTACCCTGTAAAACTGCATATGATATCCTATCATTATAAAATTCTACTGTTTTAAAAGACGAGATAATTCTATTATTTATGAAAAGGCCTGTTTCAAAATTATGATTTTCAGTACCACCATAAAAAAAGTATAATTTTTAGTTTTACAATTCTCTTCGCCTGGCCACCTAACTTCCTGGACAGCTACTACATCTAATTTATACTTAACTATCTCATTAACTGTACACTGAAATGCCCCAGGCCGGTAAAGGCTCAGAACATTCCAGGTGCCTAATTTAATATCCTTATTCCTAATGTAGATCTTATCCTTAGTCCAGGGACCTCCCAAAGTAGTCCCCACCCGGAGATTCGAATGGGGGACAATTTTACCTCCGGAACCTTGGGAACATCCATGGCCTCATATTGCTGTTTCTTAACATGTGTTTTTACAGTGCAGAGTTGTCAGCTCTACGTCTAACCCCCAATATGAATAGAGGACCGCACCTGTCGTTGGTCGGCGGATCCCTCGGATCTAGCTGGGAGGATCACATTGTAGTCCACCAACCACACCCCACTTGTGCCGATTGTGGGACGCTCATAGAGCCATGACAGGACAGCTCTGTAAATCCCAACAGAGCAAAATGTTGACCATTTCACTCTGTTGGTTGACTAACTGCAGTAAACAAGTCACTGGGCGATGAGGTCGTCATATCCCTACGCCTAGCAGCTTGTACCGTTCCTTAAATACAAAATGCCAACGAATCAGTTGACAACCTCTACACTATAATCAGTATAGCTCCATTCCTTAAACACGAAACACCAATGCTATCAGTTGATATCCTCTGCTCAGAATCAGTACAACTCCATTCCTTAAACACAAAACACCAACAAAATCAGTTGACAACCTCTGAACCAGAATCACTACAACTCCATTCCTTAAACACAAAACGCCCAAGAAATCCGTTGACAACCTCCGCATAAGAATCAGTACAATCACAGGTAGTACAACGCTATTCCTTAAACACAACCAACGATATCAGTTGACACTCTCTGCACCAGAATCAGTAAGAGCATCAGTGTAAAACGTTTACCTGTGAAAGCGTACATTCTTTAAAAGCACTTAAGGCTCGGCTGGACTTTGGCCAACGCCAGAGAAGCCCATTTCTAAATTCCTCTTCTTTCGAGAAACCGCTACGATATTCATAATTCTGGAAATTTACATTTGGTTAGAATTCCTTCTCACGTGATAAGACATGTAGTTTAATTGTATACATGCAGTGAGTAAAAAAGATATCGACTTTGTATCACTGTACACATCATTCCCTATCCACATACAAACTTTTCTTAAAAATTGAAAGAATATCATCCCCTCCTTCGCCCCCCCCCCCCACCCCACCCACCCAACCACCACATACCTTGCTTACAAAATTACTCGACTCTCCACTGCACGGGTGTTTCGATTGCGGATTCACGTGATTGAACCAAGGTGTGACGTCATATAATCATATATTATAGGAAAGACTCATAGGTACTTGGTAAAGTTTAAGGGATACACGTGTAGGGGAAGGCGAGGCAAGCCAGGTAAAGGGGGTGTTTTTGCCGAACAAGTCGCGCTATTCTTCTGACCAGTACATAGTACTCTTTGTCTCGGCAGCCGCTGGTCTCAGTTCGAGACGGTGTTCCAGGAAGGGATGAATGTACGTACATTTTTCAAATAGTAAAACCTTTGAAAACCGAGAAAAGTGATAACCAATAACTATACTAACGAGCGCAACTTAAAGAGCCTTTAGCTAAATGTTTCATACCAGGTGGGTGTCTCCCAGAACGAATTTGATATTGCATTTGTGCGAAAATGGTCAGTGTTCCAACGTGACACACTTTAAGCCTATCGTAGCAAAGTTTTTCACAATGTTGGAAGCCTTTGGTGTACGAAAGACATATTTTTACATGAAGATACGTAGCACCATCTGTTGAGTGTGAAAGGCATTCTTTCGTTACTGCTATTTTCTTGAAGCCAGGGAACAGCGTTGCCACGTCAGAACGAGTCATGTATAATCTGACCCAGGAGTCTGTGGAGCAACGCCACGCATAACTGTAGAGAAGATGACGAAGCGAGTGGGTTGAGCAAACAGTGCGCGTTGCTGTAAACGACCGGTACCTGCAGTTGCGTTACCCCTTTCATGCAATTCCTTTCCCTCTCATGGGTTCATTAGTTGTATCCTCTCGACTCACTACTTGCGCAGAGAGTTTGTTTTCGTTCGCTTGCTCCACATACCCCTGACACCTATTAACAAACACTGTGTGGCAGAGTGGAACGTTTGCGATACATTACTTTTATGCGTGAACAGCATTGAGAATGAAAAGGGTTGTAATGTCCTAATAAGTTACTTAGAAAGCACCGTTGTTTATATTTCCACCTCATCGAGTCACTGAGGACAAATAATGCTTTCATGGAAGTAAAGAAGGCACCAGCAAAAAAGGAACGCCACGTGCAGACCATGGAATGATGAGTCGAACTCTCAATCAGCTCAACCACTGAGGTGACGCTTATCGTGGTTTAACCTTCCACACACAACCAACTACGTAGTTGGGTTCTGTGCGACGCAAGCTAGTCACACAGTCCGCGAAAATCAACTTAATCACTCTTACTACAGACCATGCTCGATGTATAACCGCGTATCACAGCAACCGTATCAACATACGATCATGATACATTGCAGCAAGCATTGTCGACTAGGGGCTGAATGTGTGCCACGTTAACAAGCTTTTCTGTCTTTGAACTCGACAAATGTCACTTCTCACCAACACATCATTTTGTATTTGAAGCAGCAGCATGATATCTAATGTCGACCCTGGGACCGAATAGTGCTTCAAGGTTTCCATCCGTATGCTCCTAGATTCCACTAAAAGTGAGTAATATTAAGTTACAAATCGGAATCATCATTTAAACTACGCGTATCCCTACGGTAGTTTACAACGTTTTTCAATTAGTGGAGACACCGTTGAGCTTTAAAAGTCAATTTCCTCGCACACCCAACGGAAGCCATCAGGATCGTTTGCACACTTCCGTGGCACAATTACTCTGTATCTAACGCAACACACTTACACAGTAATGTTAATGTAATCACTAGACACAGGATGCACCCTCAATTAACACACCCAATGAACGTTCGCGTAATGCTGGGATGGATATGATGCGTAGGGGGTAAGATGCACGACTCATGTGAGTGATATCAGGCGCGACTGACTGACTGGCATCTGTCTATTAATAGGAAATCAAAATAACAAACTTTTAGATGAAGAGCGTGCATGGGTGATACTCGAATGTAAAATATACAGGGTGTCCGGGAAAGAAGCAGTAAAAAAGGAAAACATATCACTGAACCTACAGCCTCAAACCTTACATAATCTGAAAGAGGAGTTGATTTTTTTTTATTGCTAGTTCGTCTACCATATCATCAAAGAAAAGGCGTGTTTCTTTGCTTTTGTTACTCCCTTTGTTAGTCGACACTAGGGATGGCTAACAGGATCCGGATCCGGGTCCGAAATACCGATAGCTTCGTATCTCAATCCCATTATAATATAACCGCACCTTAAAAGTTATTATAATCTTGGATTACAAAGAAATTTTTCATTAGTTAGTCCTACAAGATGTTTTTTCAAGTGTTGTTCCTAAAATAATTTGCTACTCATCGGCTAACACACTCGTGCACAAAAAAAAATCTTACATGTTTAACATAAAATGTCAGAGGTGATTTTGTAAATTCCATTGAAACGAATATGTATTCATTCGAATGTATTGGAACTGGAAACACACATAAATGTGAGACATTCCATTCCAGGATGAGACCTTTAACACATTTAACAAAATAGAAATGTTATACAAAAATTATACAATTGTTCTACAGTTACAGTTTTAAAAATTAAAATAAAAAAATGTAATATATGCAGTGCTATATAATTACAAAGTGTAAGACTAACAAGGGAGGTTATCTAAGAGTCCCCTTCTGATTTCCATGAAACTTGGAAGGTGTATAAAGGGGCCCAAAGGAAGAAATACGTGTTTTTCTTTTTTTGTTTCGGCTAAAAAACTGTTCTAGGGGGCAACCTCCCTCAAATGTTATGATGAGGACAAATTGAAGTGGGGATCTGATCCCTGTACCCCTCCGATTTCCATAAAACTTGACAGGTGTATAGAGGGGCCCAAGGGAAGAAATACATGTTTTTTTGTTTCAGCTAAAAGACTGTTTTAGGGGGCAAATCCCCCCTCAAATGTCAAAATGAAGACAAATTGAAATGGGCATTTGACCCCTGTGTCCCCTCCGATTTTCATGAAACTTGGCAGGTGTATAGAGGGGCCCAAAGGAAGAAATACATGTTTTTTTGGTTTCGGCTAAAAAACGGTTTTAGGGGGCAAAACCATCATCAAATGTCAAGATGAGGACAAATTGACGTGGGGATCTGACCTC
>NC_139229.1:130697062-131008475 GCF_977018435.1 Lepisma saccharinum
TGAAACTTGGAAGGTGTATAAAGGGGCCCAAAGGAAGAAATACGTGTTTTTCTTTTTTTGTTTCGGCTAAAAAACTGTTCTAGGGGGCAACCTCCCTCAAATGTTATGATGAGGACAAATTGAAGTGGGGATCTGATCCCTGTACCCCTCCGATTTCCATAAAACTTGACAGGTGTATAGAGGGGCCCAAGGGAAGAAATACATGTTTTTTTGTTTCAGCTAAAAGACTGTTTTAGGGGGCAAATCCCCCCTCAAATGTCAAAATGAAGACAAATTGAAATGGGCATTTGACCCCTGTGTCCCCTCCGATTTTCATGAAACTTGGCAGGTGTATAGAGGGGCCCAAAGGAAGAAATACATGTTTTTTTGGTTTCGGCTAAAAAACGGTTTTAGGGGGCAAAACCATCATCAAATGTCAAGATGAGGACAAATTGACGTGGGGATCTGACCTCTGTGTCCCCTTCCGATTTCCATGAAATTTGGCAGGTGTATAGAGGGGGCCCAAGGGAAGAAATACATGTTTTTTTGTTTCAGCTAAAAGACTGTTTTAGGGGGCAAAACCCCCCTCAAATGTCAAAATGAAGACAAATTGAAATGGGCATTTGACCCCTGTGTCCCCTCCGATTTTCATGAAACTTGGCAGGTGTATAGAGGGGCCCAAAGGAAGAAATACATGTTTTTTTGGTTTCGGCTAAAAAACGGTTTTAGGGGGCAAAACCATCATCAAATGTCAAGATGAGGACAAATTGACGTGGGGATCTGACCTCTGTGTCCCCCTCCGATTTCCATGAAATTTGGCAGGTGTATAGAGGGACCTTATGCCCCCTGTTTCTTCCTATGCCATATTTACGTGGTTTCGGAGTCAGATCCCCACTTCAATTTCTCCTCATCTTGACATTTGAGCGGGGGGGGGGGTTGCCCCCGTAAAACCGTTTTTTAGCTGAAACACAAAAACATGTACTTCTTCCTTTGGGCCCCTCGATACACCTGCCAAATTTCATGGAAATCGGAGTGGGACACAGGGGTCAGATCCCCGTGTCAATTTGTCTTCATCTTGACATTTGATGGGGGTTGCCCCCTAAAACAGTTTTTTAGCTGAAACAAAAAAACATGTATTTCTTCCCTTGGGCCCCTCTATACACCTGTCAAGTTTTATGGAAATCGGAGGGGGTACAGGGATCAGATCCCCACTTCAATTTGTCCTCATCATAACATTTGAGGGGGGTTGCCCCCTAGAACAGTTTTTTAGCCGAAACAAAAAAAACACGTATTTCTTCCTTTGGGCCCCTTTATACACCTTCCAAGTTTCATGGAAATCGGAGGGGGACACAGGGGTCAGATCCTCACTTCAATTTGTCCTCATCTCGACATTTGAGGGGGGATTTTGCCCCCTAGAACAGTTTTTTAGCTGAAACAAAAAAACACGTATTTCTTCCTTTGGACCCCTCTATACACCTGCCAAGTTTCATGGAAATCGGAGTGGGACACAGGGGTCAGATCCCCGTGTCAATTTGTCTTCATCTTGACATTTGATGGGGGTTGCCCCCTAAAACAGTTTTTTAGCCGAAACAAAAAACACGTATTTCTTCCTTTAGGCCCCTCTATACACCTGCCAAGTTTCATGGAAATCGGTGGGGGACACTTAGATAACCTCCCTTGTAAGTGTATTAATTACAAATCGCGCACGATATATATATATATAGGGTTGGCCCCCCCTTGCCTGAATGACAGCTTGTATCCTACGTGGGATAGACAAATAAAGGTCCTGTACAGTGTGAACTGGAATACGTAGACACTCCTCGCACAAAACATTCTCAAGTTCCGAAAGTGTCATTGGAGGTGGAAACCGATTACGCACTTTGGCCTCCAAAATACCCCACAAAGGCTCAATGATGTTAAGATCGGGGGACTGTGGACACCAAATGAGATGTTCTACCTCATCACTGTGCTCATCAAACCATGCATCAACGCACCTAGCAGTGTGAATAGGGGCGTTATCATCTTGGAAGATGGGGCATGCATTCGGAAACAAAGTCTGAACGATATCTACATCGACGGTCCCATGTTCGAGTTCTGACATGGTCTTCGATATTTATTTGTGAGTTTCCTTCATCAGTTTCATCGAATCATCATCAACGCGATCACCGAACAGTTGCACAAAAACGACGTTAAATAAAATAAATGGAAACACAAAATAGAAAGTTTATTATTAGTAGTTTACTATAATTATTATTAATTACATCATTTTTACATTATGAAGTATTCAATTTTGCATCAAGAACCTGTTCCCCATATGAAAATCCCTGCAGACGTTAGAAAAGAAAAACAAGCGTATAAACGCAAAAATAATAGATCTATTAAAGTAAAGTAAAGAGCTCCCTGTGCTTTGCACCACGCCATGAAGACGTATAGGGGGTGTGGGGTTAGAGCCCCCAAACTTTCTTGATCTCGGCCGAGCTGGGGGTGATATGATCAGCACCACGCCCCTGGTCGCCTTTACGCTCCAGAATATCCTCCAGGTACACACTTTATACGACGCTGGGTGGGCGCCGGAGCCGCTTGAACAGGTCGAAATAGAATCTATTATTATTTTATTTGTTTTATCTCATTTAACGTTGCTTTTCGGTAATTTTTGGCTAATCGCAACGATGAGGATGAAACTGATGAAATGACACTCGCAGAGAACACCACTGCCCAGGCCAGGATTGGAACCAGGTACCACTGGCAGTGTATCCCGCTGTGTTAACGAGGGTCAGCTTATAATTATTAATAATGAATATATGATTTTATATTACTAAGAAATCATTTTTTGTATCAGGGATTTCACCAACCCATCCCCTAAAGAAATTCCTGGCGACGTTCAGCATCACCTAGGAAGGTCGTTTGAAGAGTGGATTAAAGGAACAACTTCTGTCGGATCAGGTTCTACTTTCGTTGTAATTCATTCGTACAGATGAAAGACACAATCTACATGTATTCACCCAGAATGGATCTTTTAATCTGTAGTAACCACTCGCCTTCCTAAATTGTGCAGTTCCGGCACGAAATATTTCTCCATTAATTACGCAACAGTGGTCTCCAAAGGCCGAACAACACCGAACTGGATTTCCAGTAGGAATGCCATACTTGGCGCTGAACTGGCTACCTGAATGGAAATCCTGGCCGCCGGGATGGCTGCTTGACTGGTTTTGACGATTAGGTCATGTTATAATTGCAACCGGCTCTATCGGCTGGATTCTGTGGAACAGCCAATCCGAGCGAAAGTTTTGCCATGTGAGATTAATCTGTGAGTTTCCCAAAGGAAGGTTTCTTGTCTGTGGTTTCCGAGTGTTGGTTGTTTTTGTTAGCTTCTCGATAAAATAACGAAGTAACAGAGGTGATGTGCATTTGTGTTCAGTTCATTAATATTTAGGTATTTATGTAAAGCGATGAAATCTGCACGTGACAAATATGATTAGCCGATAATGAAAATCCTTATTATTATAAGTGTATTAAATGATTGACATATTTACTTGAACAAAATATTTATTTTATGGATGAATCCTGTGAATCTCATGCATGAATAATTTGAATATACATACTCCAGTCATTAAAAAGCTTGTTCAGTACGCATTGATTACCATATTTTCTTTCGAGCAAACTCTAGTCCATATTTTTCTGTTTTAATTTTTAATAACAGCAGTAATTCTCCTACAACGTTCTTCAAATCGCTCGCGTATCTTTTTAGATTCTCTGCTCAGCGCAATGTCTTATGGGAACAAAAGTATACCGACAAAGTACGGTAACAAGTGTCGTCCGAGGCGAAAACTAGCAAATGGGTAGTCATCCAGCGCCAACTAGGGCATTCCTACTGGAAATCCAGTTCCGTGCAATTCGGCCTTAGGGTTGAGTGACAGCTCCTCTCCGAACAGTTGCAACATGGTTTGCATCTGAGCTCCCCTCAGGGCATACAAATTGATACATTCATTTGTTTGCACGCGCGGTCAGTGTACCAATGCGCTTCCCCGTTGCTGTCCGAGAGAGGTGTTCGCCCTAAGTGACGTCACGCGATCCTCGGCAAGCATCGCTGGAAAACTACGAGAGCTACAGGCAAGATAATAAAACAAAAACAATAAAAGGACCTTGAATTCCGGCGTCACAGCCCAGCGAACACACACACAGCTGGCCGACGAGTGTGAGGCGAGGTTGCTGTTTTTTAGCGCTTCATTTCACCTGTCGAGCGAGAAGAGATACACGACCTCCGAGGACATGGAGGCCGGCGTCTTCGCAAGCATTAGCAGGCTCTGCGTGATACTTTGGATACCGACTCTTCTTCGCAGGTATGTGACTGGATTTTTTGTTGTTTATATTCACACACTCATACTATACTCTACACACACCTCCCGATGTAGTCAAATATTATCGTTCGGGAACATACACCTATGTGTACGCCTACATAATCGTTATTGATGGTGCTCTTCCGTTGAATTTTATGCACTCACTCACAGTGATTTATCAACACACCTCTAACCAGTGGCGGATCCAGGAGTTGCACTTGGAAGGGATGATTTTCCAGCAAAGACCATTCAAACCAATATTTACATATGTTTTATGTAAACAGTATGTGGCACTACTCCGTGGTCTACAGGGGTTAACGTGCACAGGGTGAAAATATGGATACTGGGATCGAATTCCGGATAAGTAAAGGGTGCTTATTATTTTCTATCAATATAAAGATACAACGAAACGTGGGCAAACGAAGAAACAATGACCTTTTCTCTAGAATTAACTCCACCTGGTAGAGACAAAAATGTAAAAATACACATAAAGCATTAGGGTTATTACTTATTTATTTATATAATCTTGATTTGAAATGTAGATAACTAAGAGAAGACCTGAACTCAGAATTAGAATCAAATTTAATAATATTAATAAGGATGATAATGGTAATTGATGTTTGACGAATTTTGAGTGTTTAAGTTCACTTTTATACACAGATAGGTTAATCGAACTGGGCCTACAGTTTAAAGTGGGATCTGAACCACTATGTGCCTACAACGAGTATCAAACCTGAGAAATTGATGTTTGATGATACAGTATTTACAAAGAATCCATCCATAGACGTGCCCACGGGGGGCAAGGTTGGGGGCAAATGCCCCCTCCCTAATCATGGATGTCTGCAGATTTTTTCCAGGGAGGGACAAGCAAGGTATTTTTCCAGGGGCATATTACCCCGGAAATGGTGTTGCCCCCTCAAAAACACCACTTAAATTCGAAATAATGCATTCCTGCATCCCCATTATAATAATTAATGTAAATTACTATGACTGAAAACCAAATTATACGTGTGAAATATATGCTTTTAGGTTTACATTAGTTTCTAAAGGTGAGATGTGACCATCCTTGCCTCCCTTCCAGACGTCTATGTCCCTATATTATACTTTCATCTGGAAATTTAGGGTATAGAGGAATCTTATCGCCGTTATTAAACGATATAAAGCTCTTAAAGAAAATCAAGTATTTTGCAACCACAGGGGGGGCAGGGGAGATTGCCCCCCAACGTTGGACGGAAACCAATTCTAGGGGGACAAGGGGGTAAACATTGAATTAAGAGAGAAAGGATAACAGAATCTAAGAGTTGGGTTGAGTTGATGTTTTAAGTCCTCTTTAAGGCTAATCGGGACTGGACCTACAGTTTAAAGTGGGATCCGAACTACTTGTGCCTCCACCGGGTATCCAACCCGGGAGTCCTTGATTACAAGGCGGCGACGCTACCCCTGCGCCATCGGGGAGGCCCCAGAATCTAGGAGTAGCAGGACAAAAGGATACTCAAGATGGATTTAGTTTTCACGTTTTTCTTGCATTATTTTTTCCAGCCGGCCAAGAGCACCTGCAGGGGGGCAGAGAGGGGTAATTGCTCCCCTTCGATTTCCAATTTTATACAAATAAAAATACATTTCGTAAAATTGTCTTGCTCGCTTCGCTCGCAATTTTCTTCTTTTCCTATAATCTTGTAAAGTACAAAGCCGTAGCTAGGGTGCGGCGAGAGTTGGCCCTGGACGCCGAACGATCTAAATGAAAAATAAAATTGTAAAAGAGAATGTCATGTCTAAAGGCCTGCACAAGACCCGGAAGAAACCAGTCTTCCAGGAGGCGCGCCTACAATAATATGCAACACGCACATCATGCCCAGGTTTCGATGCCTGCCAGGTTTTTCTATATAACAGGGTCCTCGATGTAGCCACGATGTAGTCCCTGAAGTCAGTCGCGAGCACTACTGTCAGTGTTGCCTACGGCCATTATGTTTCACCACGCATAGAAATATTTGAATTTCTGCTAGGCGCAGGTGCCTTGAGGTTGTAAAACCATTGGCGTAACAAGGGGTGGGCGAAGTAGGCGACCACCCTGGGACTCGCGCATGTAGGGGCAACCATGAGGTTGATACAAAAAACGCAATAAATGGAAGTGAGAAAAATTGAAAAGGCTAATTTTTGTGGGCAACAAAATTAAAATCTTTTGTTTTTATCTGACTTTGTATTCTAGTTTATCGTTATAATTTGAATGAATACGTCAAATCAGAGGCGGGCGGGAGCTCTAAGCCTCAGGGGCCTCGAAAAAGTATTTTCTTCAATAAAAAGCGCTTTATCTTGGATTTTCTTCAATAAAAAGCGCTTTATCTTGGATTTTCTTGTCTCGTGACCTTGCATAGCCTACCCGATTTTAATATGTTAATGATAAAGAACCTCAAACTGCCACGGAGCAAGGTATAGGGCATTTAAATGCTTCCCTTGTTTTCAACTAAAGAAGGGCATGGAAAATATTAGCAGTTCTTTCATCCTTCCTACAACTTCAGATTCAACTATTGCCCTCTGTAACGGGCACGAAGATGATTTATCTTCCGAATTTCCTGATCAATTTTACGTTCCAGAAATGTCCTTAAATCTAAAATCAAGTGCTTTTGCAAAGTGGCTTCTCCTTGATAGCTCTACACTAGCTTCCAGTCTTCTCTGTATCGCCTTATGTTTGTTTCCTACTCTTCGAGTAACAACCACGGAAAATGAACTATCTTTCTCAAAACTGAAACTTTGGAAAAACGTCTGGAAGGTAGTGTGGGATGGTGGTATCTTTCAGCCCAAATTTAGCGGATTCAGTAATCTCATTTTTGAACATGAAAGGGCAAGATCTAATGTTGTGAAGTAAAAGTGTCATTCGCTGCCCAGAAGTCAGCTTTCTGTTAAGCAAGGTGGTTTGTTTTAAATCAAGATCTATATTGGGGAATTCTCTTTTAAAAAATCACTTCTTGAAATCACTTTAAATAAAATTACAGAATAATGTACACAAGAAATTTGTAGGTATCAGAATCACTTTTTGTGATAGTACATTAATCTCGTAATCATTTAATGATGTTTATTAGGCTCCAATCGTCGCGTATAGCCAAAAGTGACGCAAGAAGCGAATTAAAATGAAGCAAATCAATCAATCAATAGAACAAAGGGTCTCCGGTTTCATAAGGCAGTATGCAAAGCACTCGGTCATGAAGGCGCTCAAGATTAAAATAATAATTGCAACAGAAAACCTGATATTAGAGTATTTTAAGAGTAGGCATATTAACAATTCACGTCAACCAACAATACTTTCACCTGTATTGTGTGATATGTGGTTCTGCCCTAACAATTGATTGATTGATTTACTTTTATTTTGCTTTGCTTTTTGTGCCACTTTTGGCTAATTTGCGAAGGTGGGGATGAGTGATGATACGATGAAATTGATGAATGGACACTGACAAACATCCATGCCCAGACCGGGATTCAAACCCGGGACACCTGGTCTTGTGTATGGGACCGGTGGCCATCCACCGTCGTGAGGAAATTGGGGAGCTACAAATGAGTAGCGTGACGCGGTCACGGAAACCTACAACGACTGAAGGCTTGTCTTGCTGACCACACGTCACCCCATAATTCCGACCTCGGCAGGTATAAGTGAGTCCAGCAGTCGGTAGGTAGGACCTTGCCCTCAGGGACTGTTGCGCCACGGGATATTATTATTATTATTATTATTATTATTATTATTACCATCTTCAAATAAAGCTTTATCGTCGCACCCTGTTTCTCAATCCAAAGAGAGAGAGAGTCGGGGGAGGGTGGTAGGAACACAAAATTCTTCCACTAACTGCTAAGCCTCCAACAGAAAGCTTGCCGGAAACAAGTTTGCGTGATGGCCTTGTCTGCTACTGCCCTCCCTCAATTTCTTATCTATACAGGAGTAATGAAGAGTTTCCAACTCGCTTCCGAGTAGGTAGGAAAAATGGAAGTACGTTTCACTTGATACGATGCAGGGTGGGCGCCGGAACCGCTTGAACAGGTGGAAAAAATCCCGGTCCTCCCCCGCCGGGGATCGAACTCGGGTCTCTCGCATGGTAGTCAGACGCCCCAACGACTGAGCTACCGCGACTCAAGTTTTATATATATATATATATATATATATATATATATATATATATATATATATATATATATATATATATATATATATATATATATATATATATATATAGCACATGGCAGGAGCAATCGCCCTTCCCGTGGATCCGCGTCCGCCTCAAACACCTATATTTTTGCACAAATATCCTTTTTCACCAATGTCCAAATTGCAGTCACTTCGGTGCTATTTCATCCTTATGCTCCCTAAAATTATATTAAGACACCTTTCTCATAATTACCTTCACCTTCCTTGCTTTGTTTTCATCGTTTTGGGTTTGTTTGAGTGTGTTTCTTATTAAGTCCACCACATACACAGAAAGGCTAATCGGGACTGGACCCACAGATTAAAGTGCGATCTGTACCACTTTGTTTGTCCACCGGGTATCGAACTCGGGACCTCTTGATTACAAGGCGACGGCTGTACTTCATCGTTTTCTCATTGCTTTATTTAGAGGTCATAAACAAAAGGTAAAGCTGTCACTTGTTCATTGAACCTTTCCATGAAGGCACATAGGGACGTATGCATCCAAAGTCCCACATGGATTTTTTTTATAAAAGAAGAAAACAGCGTGTTGCAAAATTGATAGCGAAAAATAATATTTTAAAAAAATTACACAGAAGATAGTTTGTTGCAACCTTTACAGAATATGTGCGAAATGTGATGAAATCTACGAGAAACATTGAAATTATTTCCTAAAATACTACATTATTTAGCGACTTTGTATCCATGAGAATCTGTTTAACATGTAATATTTTCCACTTCAACTTGTAAGCAATTTCTGGCAACGATTACTGTTTTTTGGCGTTTTTGTGATTGAGGAAACTAAGGTTGCAACAGATGCAAAATTTGTATGTGGTTCCCCTGCATAGCATCAAATTATGAGCCAACATTTATAAACGAAGGCTACTTTGAGTTTTGAAGAAACTTGCAATTTCTTCCAAAATTTCGAGAGAGGCTCAATCTGCGACCCCGCGAGCCCATGTCTGGTTATCGCCGATGTAGGTAATCACAAATAATACTGTTATCAAATTCCGACGTAGCTGTGTTATTGAAAACAGTAGTATTCCGGGAAAAGAAGTTACAGCCTAGTGAACACACAGTGGCCTGCAAGTGTTAGGGAAGTGCATCAAATGAAAAATTATATTTTTGACATTTTCAGCCATGAAAAGTTGAAAGGGGCAAAATAATTCTAGAATTGCATTATTTTTAAAGAGAAATATGGAGTTCCATCGACCACCATGTGAAAAAAATATATTACTTCAAGTTCGAGGTCCATCTGTCTCAAGCGGGAGTTTCCTCAAAACGAGGTCCCCTAAACAGCCTACACCGTCACAAGACCTAGATAAGCATTTCTTTCTATTCCTTCTTCTTCTCCTTATTCTTCCCCCCTCTCTCTCTCTCTCTATCCTCAATATCTCTGTCGTTATTTCTCTACATCATTCTTTAGCTATTTCTGTATCCCTCTATTTACTTTCTTCCTACACCTCCCCCTCTCTCTCTCTTTCTCTCTCTCTCTGTGTGCGTGTGCATGCATGCCTGCCCGTTCGTTTCTATAACACTGATATATATATGTATATATTGATGTTTGAAATGTCTCATGTTTGCTATTTACGTGGGTACACGTCGTTGACGGGAGATGGGAGAGGACGTCCCCTCTCCACTCCGCAGCAAAAAAAAATGGAAAATGTGTTATGTATATGTCAGATATTGGTGCATTATAGAGCATGCCTCCCAAACACAAACATCAATTCAAAGCTAATGATGCTTGCAGACATGAGGCTGGGCTAACACTCACAAGGTAAAAAAGTTACTGAAGTATGCAGACGACCTATCGGTTCCATCCGGATCAATTTGTACGTCTTCATGAAAAGTCAGCTGTTTTTTCCCACAAGCTTTCCCTTTGTATTTATGTCCTTCATTCACTTCCGTCTTAGTTTACCAAACCGATAACACATAATACTATTCGAGTAGAAATGTAATTACATTCCGTCATTTGTTCATGCATCCCACATGGCCACTCACTCAACGCTTTACTAGCGTTATGTAACACGACGTGCGTTAACGAGAACCATCTAAACAACAACGCATAGACAACTCATTATCACATGGGCCATGTTCCAATCTATATTAAGATATTCTTAGTACTTACGTTCAAGTAAGTAACTGCTTGTCAAGTTTCGTCCTTCACAAGCAAATAAACACACGTGTAAGAAGTCTCTGACATCTGATACTGGTATTGTGTAATGTAAGTTAATAATTAGGTGGAAGTAAGAGATGGGATCAAAAGTAACAGGAATGTTGTCCCTACTGTTAAGGATTAACGAAACCTAAGATTATACTTGTATCCGTGTGGCTATCCCATATACTAGAGAGGGCAACTCGGGAAACCAGGACAAATGCTTCGCGTTCAGAAACAGATATCCCCGACGTTTTCAGTTTTGTCCTATTTGTTTCGTTTCCGAAACTTCTTGCAGATTGTGTGTTAAAATTCTTCCCCAGACTATGCTGAACATAAGTAATAATTCTGGTGCAACGCTTCCTGGTATTTTCTACTTTCTGTCACCTTCGTACAATTGCAAATTGTACCATTGTTTCAAATTGTGAAAAGAAAAATTCCGTGAAAATTTTCAATATTTTTTCCTTCTGTATTCTTTTGGTACGACATTTATGTATCCTTTTCATTTTTCACGGTGTAATTTATCTCATTTTAATCTGTTCCAATTTGTTTTCGAAAATGCAAACATTCATTAGTTTCATTGATTGATTTGGTTTATTTTACTTCGCTTTTCTGCCACTTTTGGCTAATCGCGAAGACGAGGATGAGTGATGATAGCTATGGTGAAATTGATGAAGGGACACTCACGAAGAACAGCCATGCCCAGGCCGGGATTCGAACCCGTGGTCCATGGCGTCGTAGTGCGCTGTGCTAATTACTCCATCACGGAAATCGGCTCTTTCAATAGTTAGAGATATTACCATCGAGCATAGCAATCTCTCCGAACAAGTAACTTTAGGTCGATTGGTATGGCTTCATATATTACAATAGACTTGATACGTTATTTCTAATTTTTATGAAGTTATTTCGTGCAATGTTATTTATTCCCATCAAGTACTAGAATTACTAATTATCAAATTAGTGGTGAAAGAAATCAAGACAGGAACCATAATGTAATTAGAACATCAATTAACTGCTTATTAAATATACTGCTTATTATCATATTTCTAAGAGAAACTAGGTCATAGATTCGTTCCCAACCTACAGCAAAAAGAATTGTTCACCTGAAGGCGAGAGAAGAGGTGCTCTCTAGAAACGTTGTGTTAGGATATGTAGCCATTAGTAAAAAAAAAAAAACAATGAATAATAACATCAGATCTCTTGGATTCATTTGAACATTTTTGGTAACAGGTCCAGGGTACTGTATTTACCATGTCTCCATGCCTATCCTGCGGCTGGTATTGTCCAGTGTCCATGTTACACCCTAAAGACGATTTTTAATAAAGGGGAAAGCAATACCTATGATTATTTTGAGAGACTTGAGGCAGAATTTGTCAATCAAAATAGCATTCGTCTGCCTACGTGCATGCCGATAGGTTTACCAACGCTGCCTGCGTCAACAAAATTACTTTCACTCCTGTGAAAAGAAAGATCTTAAATTTTTAAACCAGGTGGTACAGCACTAACCCAATATCATGATGTCATGATAAATCATGTATGCCATGCTAGGAAGGTTAAACAGTCGAATAGAGGTCCAAAGTTAATTTTTAATTGGCAATTTAAAGCTTCACAGCTTTCTCAAAAACAGACGGATTCAAAACGTGAGAACACATTTGAATTCCTCTCGGTAGCAGTTTTCGAAAGAAGTGCAACTGTAACAAATAGTTCAATGGTTGCCTTGTCAGATTTCGCGGTAGAGTTGTTAGCGTATGAATCCGCAGGTCCTAGGTTCGAATCGTGAGCACAGCGAAGACATTTAAGTTGTTTTTTTTTTTGTGTGTGTAAATCATACATTCTACCTGTGCCCCATGATAAATTATCCTCCTTCTACTAAATAGAGTGTTATCAAGTCTGTTTATGCTACACTGAAATAACTGTGATGTTACTGAGATTGAGAGTAAATAAACCCTCCTTCTTGTCTTATTGTTACCTCCTTAGATCATTGGCTTTCAAGCAACAGCAAATGTATAGGTCTGCCATGTCAAAATTAGGGGTAAAATAACGAAATACTAATGCAATTTTCTCACTAAGTCATGTTGCGTTCGTTATAAGTGACATTTTCTTTTCTACGATAAGTTAACCTTTTTCTTTCTTTTTTTTCAAATTATGAACTGCTATCCTTAAGATGGTAGTTAAATAAGAATTAGTTCCATCTATTATGAACCCTTGCAAGGCTACTGGTCTTGAAGTGTGAATTTTGAATTATTATATGCTTGGAAACAAAAGGTTCTCTAAATTTTTTGAAATTGTAGTTTTAGTTACTAAAAAAAAACGCTCCACAGCTAATATGTTGAGGTGAGGGTATCACTAGTTTTTCACCGGATATGTGTCAAAATAGAATGAGGGTTTGAGAAGAAGGATGTTAGCACATATTCGTACAATGCGGCCATGGAATGATTTATCATGGCCAACTTAACAATACTTTGATAGAAAATAAAAATAGTTCACCAAATTTTCTAGTTTCGGGACACACTGCAGCTTCCATAGATAGGTGTTATGCTTTGGACAAAATAACACGGAATTAGAAGACTGTGTAGGTAAGTCATAAAGTGTTGCGTTGCTTTAAATAAATTAAACAGAGCTGAGAGAGATCTTGTCACAGTGTCGATCACCATCCTTCACAGAATACTTACTAATTTAGAATAGGCAAAGGCACTACAGTACTGCAATCGCAGGGTAGCCATCTTGGCTCCAACTATAATGTTGATTGATCATTCGTAATTCAGCTATAGTGGTTCGGATCCCACTTTAAACTGTACTGTATCCAGTACCGATTAGCCTTACTGTGCATAAAGTGGAACTGACGTGAACGATGACTATGTTTTATTTTCAAGATTATTCTATGTCGCATTCTCCTTAGTGTTTAATTAAATTACACTATTTTGTGAAATGCATCTTGCTGGCTTTAGCTCGGATGAATCTGTGACAAAAACGTATAGCACTTTGTTTGATAGATCTCGTTTTCAACGGACTTTGTTTCAAACTATTATTTCATTTGTTCAGGAATTTTCAAATGGGCGCCCCAAAAAAGTTCGTGGTTTCAATGAGTAACTTCGTAGTAGGTTAATATCTTGAAAACTGATATCAAAACGTAAAATCTTTGTCGCCTTGTGAAAAAGCAACGTATGGGTCGAGGTGAAATTTTGAAAATTGGTGGTGCTCCTGTAACGGGGTGCTTTGTGGGGGATGGGTTCAAAAATTTTAAATAGGAATGTAGTTCAAGTGGCACCTGTGTCTAATGCCAAAAAACAACTTTGCATTTCTCACATTGAGTGTAGTGTACCTTCATCAATTTCATCTAATCATCACTCATTCTTGTAATTCTGAAACAGACTAAGAAAAATCTATAACACTTCATTCATTTGTAAAATCTCCCCGAATCTTTAAAACACATTATGTTGTGCTTCAAGTCGATAGTGTGAAATCATCTAATAATGTTCTTTCTATCCAACCATTAGTGTCGCAAGCATAGATGTGGTGATAATTGGTGCTGGACCATCCGGAATAGCCGCTGCAACACGGTTACTGGAAAATGGTATTGATGACGTCATCATTCTGGAAGCGGAAAATAGAATCGGAGGAAGAATCCATACAGTCCCGTTTGGTAAGCAAATTCCACTTGCTAATTTAGCAAGTTAATGATGTCGTTTCTCGACTGGAAAATATCTATAATTTGAACATGTAACAAGTACCTTTGGGTGTACCGAATGTACAAAGAAACAATAATAAACTTAATTCTACAAAATATTCTCGATTGCTCTGCCCACATGACTGTCTATTTTAACACTAGATACAATATCTACTGATCTCATAAATTACTGGCGGTTTCCGTGGCGGAGTGGTTAGCACAGCGCGCTACGACGCCAGGAGTCCTGGGTTTCAAATCCCAGCCTGGGCATTGGTGTTCTTTGTGAGTATCCCTTCATCATTTTCGTCATATCATCACTCATCCTCATCGTCGAGATTAGCCAAAAGTGGCAGAAAAGCAAAGTAAAATGAATCAATCAAAATAAAAATAAATTTATCAATCATAAACTCATACAGACACCACATTAAAATTTAGGAGACTGAAAGAAATATCAGTTTCTAGTAGGTACAATGAATGGACAATTGAATATCTCGTTCAGTCTGCTCATATGTCTACCAATGATGGTCAACAATTTGTTGATAGTACAATCTGTATTGTCAAGACCTATCGCTAATAAATACAAATGAAAATACATTTTGTGGAAAAATTACGACATAAAAATATTAAATGGAAGAATGTGTATTTATGAAACTGTGGAAGTTACAACGATAAAATTGGCCACCGAAGATCTCGAGTTTGAGCATATCGTGGTTCCACAGTAACGCAGCTGCATTTTCTTTCCCCATAGGTGATGGTGAATCGGTGGAAATGGGTGCACAGTGGGTGCACGGGAAATCCAACAACATTGTCTACGAGCTGGTCGAACCTTACGAACTTCTCACCGTGGACGACGACATAGTCTCTTGCGACTGGACAAATAATGAAACCAGCGCAGAGTATTACTTCTCAGGTAGTACCTACGTCACTTCCAGTGGGAAGATAGTGAACACGGATAATGCTTCAGTCTTCGATGACATGTTGAAGGAGTTGGAAGAACTTCCCTTCGAAGGCGTCAGCAGCCTCTATAAATCTGTAGGATCCTTTTACACATCTGAGTAAGTACCGATAGCAAGAATTGACTAATGTTTCCAACAGTGTGGTGATAATCACTCTCTACAAGAGTGTTCTGCATGAATAAGCTAAGAAATCCATTCACTTCCTTGCTAATACATGTAATCTGTGCATATGAAATTTTCACTAGAGTCACGTCTCTTGTTTACAACCATTTTGTTTTTGCAAAGGTTTCTTATGGAAACCAGCACAGTACATAAAGAAAAGCTGGTGTATATTGCATCTACCAATCTCAGTAGATAACCCTGTCGAACGCAGAGATGCATGCGTAAGAATCTCCCATGTTTGAAAGCTATAATTCTCCGAAACAGTCGGACATGGAACGTTGGCCGGTTCGGACACGAATCGCGACAGTGATCATCCTAAGAGATTCCATTCAGAAGATGCAGGGCAGCGGGTTCTGCACTGAGAAACATCAGTTCGACGGAGAATATGTCCTCCGACCTAGAGACGTCTGATTTTGTATACAGACAATGGCACTCCGTTCTTCCATATGCTATGCCGCTATCGCACGGGGTTTATGCAGATCCTCATCGGAGAGTAGCAGTGCCCTCTGCGTCTCGAGAATGGAACCTGTTCGGATGAACGCCTCCACTGCCGCGATTCGTGTCTGAACCAACCAACTTTCCATGGCGGATTGATTGCGATTCCGGCGTTCGGGCAGTCATCAACCGACATTAGTAGATACAATATACTCCGTCCAATATGCTATCAACTGTCGTTCACAATGAATATATAAAACTATGAGTAATCACATAGCCGTTGTGACGGCTTTATTCGTTTCAAGATCATCAAAACATACGGTATAGTACTAAAATTGCTCATCTTAGTTCACTCGACATGTTTCTATCTATTGTAACATTCTTTAAAATATCAATTTTAAGGTTAAGTTTCAAAGTTATGACATTTTAAATGAATTATTAACTTGCTGGAAACTCAGACCAAAGCCTTACTTTGGTATCTGTAACCACTACATGTAACTTATGTAGTGTAATAAGATCGAACAAGCTTCATTGATAACGATTACCTCTACGCACTGTAATAGCTCATGCGTTATTTCTACATTTTTCAGCTTTCATTTTATACGCGGTCATATCTTGAATATGGCTTGAAAACGCCTTTACGAGAAATTTCTAAAATTTAATACACATTGTGGCAATTTCAGTGCATAATTTGCCAATTTTTTGAGCGTAACAAACCGCCCTCTAGATATTTCTACGGAAACTTTTTGACTCCAGGATATTTCAAGGGTGCTCAAGCTACGGGCGTCGCCAAAAGTGGGATCTAGACTTCCATAAATTAGATTAGCCCATCATAGTAGCCAATGTGAGAAATTTTCAAACAAAATCATGAAGAGAAGAGACGAGAAAGGAAGAAATTGATAGAATGGAAGGGATAGGAGAAAAGTAAAGAATAATATAATTGGAATTGGAGAGAGAAGAAGCAGAAAAGAGGGATTAAATGGGAGATAGAAAGTAATAAATTGAGAGTTACAGAAGATTTGGACAGAAAGAAAGACAGATGGAAGCAAAATGAAAGAGAAAAATAAATAAACAGTGCAAGAGAATATTTTTCTTTATTTAAACTCACTTTGTACATCAGCGTACTAGACCTCCCCGATTGCGTAGAGCTTGTGATCAAGGGGTCCCAGGTTCGATACCCGGTGGAGGCATATTGTGGTTCGGATCTCACTTTAAACTGTAGGTCCAGTTCCGATTTGGGGTGTAAGGGGTGACCTTCCACGTAGTGCACCCAAATGTCAACCTCACTTCCACGTTAGTACACCCTGGACTGAAGACTAACGAGGCTCTGGCGACTGGCCCCATGGCCAGTATAATTTTGTTTGTATTGTCCTGTTGTCCTTATGTGTGCTGAGTGCCCGTTTACAGCCTCAGCTTTTAACAGAAGTCAGAACATTTTAAGATTTTTAATTATGCAACGTTAGAGTTGTTCTTTGTAATGATAAGGGGCTGGCCCCCGTATAATGTGACGGGAGCAAAATAGCCTAAGTGAAGACGCTCCCACAATTTTAAAATCAAAATCAAAAAATCCAGTTCCGATTAGCCTTACTATGCATGCAGTGGACTTAATTAAAATAACAACTAAATCAAAACATGAGCGTACGTATGATTTCTTTTCCGGGGGAGGACTGTAATTGTTAAAGTGGACATCACATAGCTCCATTCTAGGTAGGGTCAGTATACAGTATGAAATATTTCGTAAGTTGTTGAAAGACAAGACTGGTAATCGGGAGTTTTCTTTAGGAGAATTTACATTTCCCACTTTGTTTTTCGTGTGTTCTTTACTCCCTTTTTGCAAACTATGATTTTCTCAAAATTTCGGTAGGGGTTGTAAGCCCATCAACTCCCCCATGAGTACGCCAATGCTCACATAAGCTAATAGGAACCGGCCACACAGTTTAAATGGGATCCGAAACACTGTGCAATATCCCTCCACCGGGAATCGATATCTTGATCTATGTTTCAAGATAACAGCGTTAACACTACGCCATCTGGTAGGCCCTCGATGATAAGAGGAGAGAATGAACGAAGATTAAATCAGGCAGAAAGAAACAGTGAAACGAAGGGGGGAAAGCACAGGAGCAGATAGCCCATCCTAACAACATTCTTGACCATAGAGGTATGTCACTCCACATCAACAAATATCTATTTTATAACTAAAATTGGCAGAAAGCAATCAGCAGATCGCGTTGTGTTACCTTTTCTTTCATATTTTCTTGGATTTCACCAAGTAGAATTTTTATTATCTTTTAATGCGCCTCTTTAAGATTCCACAAGATATTGGTGCAACAAGGCATGACCAGCGAAGAGGACATCAGGAACGGAACAATGTTCCTCGGGTGGTTCCACAGGTTGATAAACAATGTCGACGGGTGTGATGACTGGAACCAATTGTCCACCACTACCTTCACAGAGTATTGGTATTCCGCTGGAGGAGATATGAGTTGGAGGACAAACTATACGACGCTGCTTCACATTTTGATGGTAAGCGTTTCAAATCTTTGAAATAATCAGATCTAACAACCTGGCCTGATTTAAATCTCTGATCGTTCTGTAGTTATGTTGATTTGCTTCTCTCAAATTCATTTAATTTTACATATTTTTTGTCGAAATGCCAGTACAAAGCTTATTTTTTTACATCCTCATCAGCGATGCAGACCTCAAATAACGTATGTGGAATCACAGATTGATGTAAACTCCAAACACATACATAATTATGGGGACTGTGAGTGTGGGTGTGTAATGAAAAGTATTAGTAGGGATTGAAAAAAATTCACGAATATTTTTTAAAAATATCGGAAAGATGCTTTAGGGATAGATGGTTTGCCACCGTTTTTTATACATAATAATTATTCTCTGTGGATGTATTGGAAGAGCAAAAATATATACAGCCCCAAATGATGGCAGAAAGTGTCTTGTTCTGCCAAAGTCGGAGCCTATGATCATCATTAACATTCACTGGTCTACTATACCATGTACTCTTTTAGAAGGAACATGAGTTAAGCCAATACGCAGCCATTGCTATTGCGGTGTTGCCAAAGTAACTGCTAGCGAAAGGGAAAGACAGAGAATTCGCTGTGTCCAATATTCAACTTTTATATATAATGCATACACAGTATATATGAGTACAGTGAAATAATATAGTGAATAATATTTCTATACAGGATTATAATATCATATTACTGCATAGAAGCATATAAGAACTCAAATGACTCAGACTCGCAATGTTCGAGAACGCCCGCGACAATGAAGGCTCATTGTGTATATTGAGACGAATTTAACACCCATTGTTTTCTCAAAGAAACACAACAACTCAGTTGTGTCAAAACGGTGGCAACGAAAAACAGAGGGAAGGAAAATGAAAGGGTAATTGGGTGTTGAGACGTGCTGTTTGCTAGTGCTTCTTCAAGAAACGATAACTCCGGCTATAGGTAACGGAAATTTATGGGACTTAGACAGTCAGGTTCTAAATGTCTTGTCCCATCTTATGGTGAACCTTAAAGTGGCGAGTTTCATGAAAACTTCTTGCGCGCACGGAAAATATAGAACACTGCGATTAACTTGCGCGCCGAAGTTTCCTAACTGTACAACGTTGCACTGCTACCATTGGCTAATCGCCACGGACAGAATCTGCGTGCCCCCACCCGATATCATTTCTTTGTGAAGGAAGAATAAAATTAGGGGAGGTAGCAGGACATGTCTCTACCTCGTCTCGAAACAAGACGACAATGAGACGAGACGCTACGGTATTTGTCGAGACGATACCTAAAGCGAGGCAGATGCCTGTAAGTTCGAGAAGAGACCGTGACATACTGTCCTAGGTTCTAATCTCGTTTTATGAATAAATTAGAACGGAAAATGTACGGAAATTTCTTCTAAATAAAATCTAGCTGTTCCATGCAACTTCTCATTTAATTCATATATAAGGGGGCGTATATTGTGGACTATCTGCGAAACCCAAGACTCAGCGACTAAAATAAGGAAGAAAAATCGATTAGAAAATATTCATATACGTGTATGTATGTTCTAAGAAAATTGTTTCGTCAGTGAGCGGATTTTTTTTTTTTTAACGCAGAGCGTGTGTGTGGTGTAGTGAGTGAGTGAATTGTGTTTTTGTTGCGACGGCTGAAAGACGTTTCTCTGCTCTTAAGAGGATTAAATCATATCTCAGCACAGTTTGAGCAATTTGGCTGTTCTATTGATCGAGAAAAGCATTCTTCTGAAAACTCGTTTTCAGAAGAAACATTTTCTGAATACGTGACCATGAAATTTACCCGAAAGGAGAGAAGAATGAAGTTCCTGTTCAAATATAGTATTGAAGGTGATAAGTTTACACAATGTTACATTTTATACTCGCTTGTAGACCAACAAAAATATTTGACAACATAGACGGTCGCTATTTTTTTTCATAAATACGCATGAAACACACTTTCCTCGCTGATGATACATTTTCATAATTATTTGCGAGGTACGTATTTTTAATCGCAATGTCACAACACTTCAAAATCATAAAAAAAAAGTGAATGAGAAAGGGGCCCCAACTCAGAAAATTTCTGTTTGCCTGTGGTAGGATAGCCCCGGTTTTGAACATAGAATATGCCACTGATTGATATGTGACACGTATTATGGGATTTCATTTGCTTCAAATACTTGCATTGTTAACAAATTTAATAAATGTTTCTTACATGTTTGTCACTCTATTTCGAGACGCGAGGTGGCACTGAGAACGAGGCAGACATTTGCAACTTGAGAAAAGGAGTCAAAGAACAAGGCAGGACTCGTCTCGGTTCCGCCCCTAATAAATATACCCCCTTTCTCTTCAACCACCCCTCCTCCAAATCTCCTAAAACGTAAAAATGCTTGTGTCAATCTCCATCTAGGCACAAGGGCCTTTTGTCAACTTTAATTTAGTTTCACTTTTGCAGAAAAAATATCCCTACCCAGAGAACGCTCTGCCTTTGGAGGAGAAGATACATTTAGGAAAGGAAGTGACTAAAATCATATGGAACGATACAGCATCGAACCAAGCCACCATAGAATGCAAAGACGGGAGCACGTATAACGCCAGTCACGTCATAGTAACTATGTCACTGGGTGTGCTAAAAGAAAAGGCAGAATCGATGTTCGAACCAGGATTGCCGAACGAGAAATTAAACGCCATTAAAGTAAGTACCCACATGAAGGACAATCGCCACAAAAAAGAGGGTTTTTTTTATGTCTGAAGTAGATTAACGTAACACTTGGAGCATTTTGTATAGTTCATGATATTACCGCTAGACATTAGGTCAACCTACATCAAATACTCAAAAAAAAAGTTTGCATTTTCAAAGAGCTACAACTAAAAGAGAAAACCAATAAAAGAGCTCAAATATTTCCTGTGAAAACTTTGGATGAATATCTATCCTCTAAAAAAAATTAGGAGCCTATAGCTGTGACATTACACATTACTTCCCTGCTATAAAAGACCTCAAACTTTGACGTTCGTCAAAAAAAAAATAGTTTGGCCTTAAATCACGTGAATTTGTATTAGAGATGATAAAAAAAAAAGGTACAGGACATAAAATGTAGCTTTAAATGTACTGAAAACAATGTTTTTACCCCAACTTTCTATCATTTTCCTTAAATGCCTTTCAACTTTATCGTAACTGCGTGCAAAAGTTAAAATGACGAAAGTCGAAAAACATAAATGGTCGTCATATTGAAACGAAGTCAAACAAAAATAAAATAATGCCTGTTTTGAACTACCATTGCACAGGGGTTAGAGTTACATTTTCTTTTTATTAATGAGGCAAGTATGTTCCAATGCTGGGACAGATTGAATACATTACGTTAATGTTAACGCAATATAATAATATTTTCAAAATTCTATAAAAAATATCTCGTTAAAATATGTTAAACATGCCCTTCGGAATATCTAGCTACTATGAAACATTCAGCACAAAATTTTCCTGCAGCTGGTGTAAAAAAAAGGCATGTCTTCTTCATGTCCTTAATTAAGATATATACATATATATATATATATGAAGGTTTTCAGTACTGTATCGTAGTTCAAGTGAAGTATTAAAAACTGCTGTGAGTTTTGTTCGCTCCGAAAATGTAGTGAAAGCAGAACCAGAATTTGGAGCTACCCCGAGATATTGAACAATTTGAAACGTATTGATCGATTGGGCTCAAATGCAATAGTAGATGAGTAATCTGAGGCACCTGCTTACTGTATGAACAAAATGTGATTTTATATTAAACTTTTTTTAATTTTTCACATATTAGCACATTGAGTATCATTACTTCATCATTGCTTTTGTCTGACTTTCTCAAACCAGCAGTAAATAATACATGTACGGAGTGACAAAACTTCACTTGTGTTTGAAAATTTTACCACACTTTGCTATAGGGTTCAGCTTCAGGTTCAGCTCCCTCTTCCACATTATGAATCCTGGATACAGTACTGCTAAGTCAGTGATCTTTACAGTATACCCTTGCTTACAGGGACTGGGATTTGGAGTCGCGAATAAATTCTTTCTCAAGTTCCCGCACCGTTGGTGGAGCAATACCACAAGAGGATTCAGTCTGCTGTGGGAAGGAGACGCTGACAGCAGCACAGAAGTAAACCCTCAGGTAATGTTCTGCAATTTTATGTACTTCTCTTAAACTGAATGCAATAGTATGATTAGGCTGTTTCGAGGAATTATTTGTTCTATTAATAGCAGTTCTTTTAGCCGAATTGATCGATACATTTGACATGCCAGAGCCTCGTTGACTTACTTACTTGATTTAATTTCTGTTGCTCCTTTTGGAGCATAGGACATCTGTGAAACTTCTCCATCTGGTCCTGTTGACAGCCATATTCTTAATTTTTTATTCCATGATTTTCATACTTCCAAGGCTTCTTCTTCAATTGATTTTTTTCCAGATCTTCCAGGTCTTCGGTTTCCCTAAGGATTCCAGTCTCATGCAGATTTCTCTATGGATTGATTGATTGATTGATTTGATATTTTAAGTCCACTTTATACACAGCAAGGCTAATCGGGACTGGACCTACAGTTTAAAGTGGGATCCGAACCACTATGTGCCTCCACCGGGTATCGAACCCGGGACCCCTTGATTACAAGGCGACGACGCTACCACTGCGCCATCGGGGAGGCAATTCTCTATGGATTCAGCAGGTTTCCGAAGAGTATGTCCATTCCATTTCAACTTCCGTTTTTCTTATCTGGATATCAATTGGTTGTTGGCTGGTGACTTCCCGTTATTATGTCAGGCCATTTTATATTTATTATCCGCAGTAGGCACCTATTATACGGTTCTTTTGAATCGCCTCTTCTTTCTGCTTCTTCAGCTATCTGTGCTTGATTATCTACCCAGTTTCTTTTGTCTCTTCTAACACTTTTTTTCACTCTTTTTATCTATTTCTGTATATTCTGCATGTGCTATTGCCTTCTACTGACGTGTTCTGCTTTGATTGACCTTATTCTTGGCTTGTTTTCTAGCTTCTATTTCCTCCCATGTATTTTCTGACATCCATTCTTTCTGTTGATAATTCCTAAATCTAAGCAACTTTTTAATAGTTTCGATATAGCTCTAAAAGCGTTCCAAGTTTCTTCGATATCTCTAGCTGTTGCTCTTTCATCTTCTGTGAATGTGGAGAATGCTTGAAAGCGGTTTAATGATTCTAGCTTAAATTCTTGTAGCTTTCTTTTATCATGTAGTTTCTGTATCTCAAACAATTTCTTCCTTGTTTCAAACTTTTTGACATCTGATGTTATCTTAAATTGAAAGTATGCAACTACAAGGTGGTGGTCCTTATATATCAACTGAATATTCCCACAGAACTCCGAGTAGAGATACATTATGAAGATCATGGCAGACACGAAAACTATCGAGCATTGTGGCCCACATCAACTTTTATTTATACTGACGGGTCGAAGTCTGCAGACGGAGTGGGATGTGCTTTTAACATACCATCTCATACCATCAGTCAACAATTTTCTCTCCCACCAGATATGTATATCTTCTCGGCAGAATGTTATGCTATGTTTAAAGCATTACAACTTGCCCTAGAATTACGACTCGATCACTCTTTAATTCTCACGGACGCATTGAGTGTACTTCAAGCACTATCACGAACAGGCCGGGCAGCATATAAGTTAACTGTCTTTCCCTATCTTATCCTCCGAACCATGCTAGAACTTCAAGAAAAGGGTCTGTCAGCGACCTTTACGTATATTCGAGCACACAGTGACCTCAATAAATTTCAAGATCGCGTTGATGTAATGGCTAAACAAGCGAGAACGAAAGAACAGGTTACCCCGATGCGTCTGCCGTATACTGACCTTCTCCCACGGGTCAAAATCAAATTAGAAAAACAATGGAACGATTGGTGCATCCAACAACTACAAAGTACCAGTACCTGCCTATAAGTGGCATGCCCAAGTCGGAAACAAATGTCCTTGGTTTCAAAACATGAATTTACCCCATGCAGTCTTAGTGTTTACCATGCGAATGCGTACCGGTCACGTCGTTATACACCCCAGTTCATATACAGTACCGGTAACTTCCTGTCAGTGTGGAGAACCTTCACAATCACTCACCCATTTGTTTCTCCAATGCACACTTCGGCAAAAACATCCCAATAGTCTTTATAATCAATTACAACGTGTGAATATCCCATTTCCGATGTCCCTTTCGACTCTACTTTACGAACCACGGACTGACGTCATGTGGATCTTGTACAGCTTTGCACGGAAACACAAAATCGTAACGTAAACAAACACAGATTTAAAATGTAAACAAACTTTCACATAACAAAACACGAACGTGTTTCGCCTTTAGAGACATCATATCAGAAAAAGAACAGTGTTACTAAAGTGTAGGTGTTCTTTAAGAAAAATGAACTTCTACGTACCAATTAGGACTTCTGGCAGGAAATCGCTAATAGGCGGTGTGTGCTAAACAAAGAAGACGACGATGACAAGGTGGTGGTCACTGCCAATATCTGTGCTCAGTATTCCTTACATTTAATAAGAATCTTCTGAAATTTTTACTAACAGCAATATGATCAATTTGATTTTTTGTGCTATGATCTGGGGACACCTATGTAACCTTGTGACATCTTTTATGTATAAAGAGAGTCCCTCCAATGACTAAATCATGGTATGCACAAACATTTATAAACATCTCTGCATTTTCATTCATATCTCATAATCCAAACCTTCCCATTGCTTGTTACAATCATTCATTATTTGATCCTACTTTTGCATTCACATCTCCCGTCACTATAACAACATCTCTATTCTTCACGTTCTGTATAACTGCATTAAGTTCTTGGTATAATTATTCTTTCTTATACATCTCTGATGTTTCTGTTGGTGCATAACATTGGATTATTGTTACATTTCTAATTCTCGTTCTAAAACGTGCAACCATTACTCTCTCTGAGATAGGATTCCATTCCATAAGGCTTTTCTTCGCATTTCTACTAAGAAGAAATCCTACACCATTCCTATGCTCAGCATTTTCTCCAGTTATCCCAGAGTCAAGAAATGTGATTTAATCATGTGCCACCATCTCTCGAAAGTATGTCCACGTTATTTCACTCAAGCCAAGAATATCTAACTTGTACTTCTCCATCCAGATGTCAGAACCTCATTACTCTGCAACAATGCGGTCCAAGGTGTAGGTACATACACTACGTGCTACTTCCATAGAAAAATTGTTCATTTAGAAGAGCTTAATATTAAATGCTAAATGTTCTATTTAGATTAATTACACATTGTATTTTTCAATTGTCACATATACCATGCACCATGTATACAAATACTACACATAAAAGTGTTAAAATAATTATCCAGTTTGTATTTTCACGTGATCTTTGTAACTAAAACAGAGTTGACAACCAGGGATATGATGTGATAGCTTCAAAGTTACGTTCGAAATCTCATTCCTTGCTTCTCTCTGAACAGAACATCGCCACTTGGAAGTATGAGATCTCCTACTTCAGTGACGTTCTAAGCAAACCGTCCTTGATGATGACGTTCATTACCGGTGATGCAGCGAGAATGACAGAGACTCTTCCAGATGAAGAAATCGTTTCAACTTTGATGTCTGTACTGAGACAAATGCTCCCCAACCAAGTTATCCCGGAACCTGTTGCTTTTATTAGGTAATGTTCTTGTGTGCATTCCATGTGATCTAAAGGCTATTCTTTAAATTTTCAGCTCGATGATACACAATCCTCATCTTAAAACGTGAAACATGAAAGATTTAAGGAATCTATATTATGTTCCAAGTATCTACACAACTCAGATTGAAATTCGCCTGTAGATCCATCCAGGGTCCCGGGTTCGAATTTCGACCTGGGCATGGGTGTTCTTTGTGATTGTCCCTTCAACGATCTCATCTTCATCTGCACGATTTGCCAAAAGTGTGAAGAAAACCATCTCAATCAATCATTTCTCACAACTTTAGTAATGAGGTTGGTTTTTCGAGACATGATTCTTTTCTGGGAAAACAGTTTGCCGAGACAGGCACATGTGACACTTAGATGGCACTTTTGCAACATCAACATGGCGTCTTCCATTTGATGCATTCCGCACATCACATTCTATCAACACACTGACGATTTCCCTGAGGTAATATGACCTAATGAGAGTTACGCGATGGGCTGGTAGAAGTGACCAAGATAGGAATATCACCTTGCATTTGATAATTTGATACAGTACCAAGTGACGGATTTCCATTTCCATCGCAAGAACGAAGTAAATGTAAACAAATACACGAAACTTATAAGAAATCCTATTGGTTGTTGCAATCACAGCTATGCACGTACTAAAGCCATACCACTCAAAGAAGCTGCTATAGGGGCTATCTACGAGTAAACAAAAACATATCGAATGGCACAATCGATTGTGGAACTGTAGCACAACTTCCGGTTCACGGCGGCCGGGTAATTCAAGCGCATACTTGTGGCATTTCTTCTCGTTTTGTATACCGGATGAAATGGATCATATAAAAGCACTTGACGACAAGGAGAATAAGAGATATCAGGGCAAAATAGAGGCCTTTGCATATCAATTGGATGAGCAACTAGGAAGTAATACGGCATTATTCCAAGATGAGATCAATTTGCTGTCGTCGTTTCATTGGCGATAAGCCTGCATACGTGTATTTAATAGAAAGTAATTTTTCCTACAGAGCGAGAGCGCTTAAATGCTTATGTTTTAAGTGAAAAAGTGCGAGATGTACGAACATATAAAAAACGGGAAAAGGAGCTTATTTTCTTCTTCAGTCAGGGCGAGTCAGTGGGATGCGGTAATGCAGACTTGCTGGTTTCGTTCCTGATTGAACGCAGAAATACAAAACGCTTATTGTTATTTTAAGTCAATTTTCTGCTATTTGTGTTAAATAAACATGACGATGAAGATGAATAATAAACTGGAAAAATTAATGATGGGACAAACACAATGACACACCATTGCCTCACCATTCTGTTCAAACCTAGGACCTCTTTTCTATCAATGTTGATTTGATTGATTGAGTTCGTGTTTTAAGTCCACTTTGTGCACAGTAAGGCTAACCTGGACTGGACCTACAGTTTAAAGTGGGATCCGAACCACTATATGATTCCAACGGGAATCGAACCCGAGACCCCTTGATTACAAGGCGACGACGCTACCACTGCGCCATCGGGGAGGCACTATTTATCAATGTTGAAAAGATTTCCATTGCAAAAGTCGAAAATTAATAATAGTACCCACACTTAATTTTCTGGCTACCCAAAAAATATTTCCTCTGGTTGCACAAAAATTTATTTTCTCTGGTTACAAACACACAAAAATATCTGGTTACTCAAAAATGTAATACAGTTCGTGTGTACTTCACGTAACCTATCTGACTATGACCGAGCATCTGTTGAAAGGAAAAGTAATATTTTTGCTCATATTACCAAAACAGAGAGAAAATTGAGATTTGAATGATTTCTCTTCTACCTTTAATGAAGTGCAATGGGTGCGAGATGCAAAATTTTTGGTTGGGAAGGAAACAGGATGGGGTATTTTTAAAGTCCTGATGTTCAAAACGGGGAAAAATAATGTTATTTCTCGACTAAATTGGGAGATTATAGGAGCGGAAAATATTCAACATTACCCGATACTAAAAAAAATGTTAATTATACACACAATTTCACCCCCGGGTGATGATTTATTTTGCATTTCTGGAATAAAAACTGCTAATTTCAATAAATTTCGGACAAAAAAAAATATGTAGGGAATAAACTACTTTTAAACTCTAACATTTTTTCCGAAGTTTGGATCGGAACGGGATTTTTTTTTTCAGGTCCTGTACATCCGTTGTCATTACTGCGGAGTCTACTCCTGCTAATGGGCTTCCAATTTTTACGCCTTACAGCTTGAATGCAATAACTTTGGCACCTAGATCTCGACGAAATGGATGAAGAGAGATCCGTGAAAGAATATTTAGCCCTGATCGTAGTTTACATCCTCCTTGTACACACCCATTCGTTCCTTTCATACATGACACAATCTCAGCTCCCTTTAGCGGCATGTTGTGAGCCTACGAACCGGAAGTTGTTGTGCTACAAGTATGGCGTCCGCGCGAAGTCACTTCCTTCCGGTGGATAGCCCCTATACTACGTAGAATTGTGGGACCTTATATTACGAACTGTACGGCTACGACCAATACGACCATGGGCAAAATAACACCACAATTAACACATAGGAAAGGAACTATTTCTCATAAGTAATCTAGTTTTGTTTGCATTAACATCGTGGAGTTCGTCTCTGACTAATAAGCATATTACATTCATATTTGAAGCCGCTTCTGACTCCATCTATGACCCTCCTTTCTCACTCCGGCAGGTCCAAATGGTCTACAGATGAGCACTTTCGAGGATCTTACAGTTACAGAAGTCTTGACAGTGATGCACTAGACACATCGGCAGAGAAACTAGCGGAGCCAATTTTTAACAGAGATGGAAGGACTGTAAGTATATTTCTTTTTTTATTCCTTGACTAACAGATGAGCTCATGATTACTTTCATTAAATATATGAACTAGAGAGTGGAACTAAGTTTCAAGTCTCATGGCAACCTCTGGGAAATGAGGGACAAAGGAAATAGTCCAAATTTGGCAGAATAAATCTTCCGAAGTGGAACACAAGGTTTCCACTGACCTTGAAGTTCTAGAGAACATTGAAAACTAAAATAAATGAAGCTGTGACTAGAAATGTCAGGGAAGTTTGTAAAAAAATATTTAGAAACCTAGAGAAACCACGGAATGTTAAGACGATTGTTATACATGACATGAATGTGGCTTTTTCAAATATTTGTTAACACTTATTTGCCGCAAAAGCTGTTCCTTTAATCAAAATGTACTTTCAGAAAACTGTATATGTTGCAATCAGAGTCAATATTAAATGTAGAGCAAGAAAAATATTGTTTTGTAAAGGAACACATTAGAGTGTCGTTTACGTTGAAAATTCAAGCACACTAGATTACAAACATTTCCAACAGTTTTTCCATTTCTAGCATCTTCAGTAATAAAGGAGTTTTCCTATGGTACCGGGCATTATAATTACTTTCTCTGTGTGTGTGTTCTCAGTTATATAAGAGTGTTATATTTTATTTTTATATTATTCCCTTTTAAAACTCTTTTTATCAATATTGTAAAATATTTTTCATAATGTTAGTACATTCCGTTTAATAACGAATCCCAGTCTAGTTCACTGTACGTTTTGGCTCATCTGCACTCGCACGTCTAGTTAGTTACACGGTGCAACACCGACTCATCTACTTCGTTGATTTTGTGTCAAGTAGTGTATTTGGTATCTGCACCGTTTGCACTACGTTCTGGAGCGGTGAAACGTGTGGTGTATGGTAAAGTGGTGCGTGCTAATCAAATGGACCTTTGAAGCAGCAGATAGGCACTTGTTGAATCTTCTGAACTTGAACACTATTAACAGCTATTCGTCTACTTGCTTAAACGTCATTCCCTTGCACCAGCCTGACACCGGGAAACGCATGCACTACACCTAATGTCAAAAAGTGGAGCAAAGTAGACGGGACTGATAAAAACAATTTCCAATATGTTTATCTAATTTTATCAATTCATGAATTCTTTCAGTTTCTACAGTTTGCCGGTGAAGCCACCAGCAGCCACTACTACTCCACGGTGCATGGTGCAGTGGGTTCAGGGTGGAGGGAAGCAGACCGCCTGATTTCAGAGCGGAAACTGGACTAGTGTGCTGTTAAAGAAATTCCACTTTTATCGTTGTTTATGTTAATTAAATGCATCTTTCTTGTTTCAAAGTATATGGTATTATTTACCTACATGTAAAAAATTAATTCTCGTTACCGGTGTTCGATTTCGATTGATCCTGTTTATTTTACTTCGCTTTCCTGCCACTCTTGACTAATTGCGTAGATGAGGTTGAGTGATGATATCATGATGAAGAGACACTCACGAAGAACATCCATCACCAGACAGGGATTCGAACCAAGGGCTCCTGGCGTTGTAGAGCGCTGTGGTAAACACTCCGCCACGGACATCGACTGTTCGAATTCGAATCTCATACACCACTGACCATTGTTGAGTGCAGGCTTGGGAAGGGCGTCGTATACACTTCAAAACACTATTTAATCAATCAACGATATTTTCTAATTATTCACAAAGAATTTGTATCATTAGAACTTCATTTAAGAAGGATAATATACGCCATGTCAGAGCTATGCTGAAAACATTATCTACCCAATATATCGGGTGGTCCAAAAGTCCCGAAACTTTTGTTTCACTTATGAAACACGTAAGTTTTCGTTTTCCGATTCGATGTGTATTTCTCACGATATGTGACCGTTCTTGGACTTTTGGACCACCCGGTATAAAAATGGATATGTGTGTGTGTGTGTGTGTGTGTGTGTGTGTGTGTGTGTTTGTTTGTTTGTTCCGCCATAACTCTCGAACGCCTGGAGCGATTTCAATGAAACTTGGTACACATATCACTTGCAATATGGAAAGAAATACTGTGGGGGTAAGGCACCCCTAGGGGTGTGGGTGGGAAGGGGTGACATGTAAAAATAATCGAAAACGACCGATATTAGTGTGGAATCTATAGTTTTCGGGGTCACTAAGATGGACAATTACACTCCCAATGCCTTTCAACTCCAAGACACCTCTGGCACCTTTAGGGGTGAGGGTGGGAAGGGGGTGACATGTAAAACGACCGATATTAGTGTGGAATCCCTAGTTTTCGGGGTCGATAAGATGAATAATGACACTCCCAATGCCTTTCAACTTCAAGACACCTCTGGCACCCCTAGGGGTGAGAGTGGGAAGGGGGTGACATGTAAAACGACCATATTAGTGTGGAATCCCTTATTTTCGGGGTCGCTAAGATGAATAATGACACTGCCAATGCCGTTCAACTTCAAGACACCTCTGACAACCCTAGGGGTGAGGGTGGGAAGGGGGTGCCATGCAGTGACGTGCGGTGACGTCGACAATTGGGGTAGCAGTCAGTGGCGTGCTCAAGGGGGTTGGGGTTGGTGTGGGTCACACCTCTTCCTTCTTTAGAGCCCAGTATTCCTAAAAAAAAAAAGAATGTCAATAACAGGAAAAGATTGCAAAATGACGAATGAGAACTAAAAAAAAAGTACTCGTAAACCCCACCTACATTCGAAAATAAAAAACGATTTGATTTGACTACTAAGCCAGATATTCTGGGTTCGAATCTCGGCTTGGCTATGGGTATTCTTCGTGTGTGTCCCTTCATCAATTTTGTCGTATCATCCTCGCGATTAGCCAAAAGTGGCGGAAAAGCGAAATAATATAAATCAAATCAAGCAATCAATCAATGATTTGATTTCATTTGTGTTACTTAGCGTCGTTTTTTTGTCACATTTGGTTAATTGCGAAGATGATACGATAAAATTAATGAAGGGACAAACACAAAGAACATCCATGCCCAGGTCGGAGTTCGAACCCGGAACTCCTGGTGTCGTAGCACGCTGTGATAACCACTCCCCCCCGGTTGGTTGATTTGGTGTTTTAAGCACACTTTATGCACAGAAACAAAACCGGTAATAAAACACACTTTTTTGTAGTTTCTTCAATAATATTCATTTGGCTTTTTGAGTTCTGAGATACATTTTTCATTCCAAATTATTTCATTATTCACTGCAGAGTACAACCAATAGGGCAAGAATGCGCACTCATCACAAGTTCGAATCCTGGTCTGAATTGTTCATATGAGGTCCCTTCATCAATTTCATCATATCATCCTCATTTTCGCGATAACCAAATGTGGCAGAAAAGCGAAGTAAAATAAACCAAACCAACAACAGTATGAACACGCGTTCTCTTGCCCAAATAAATACATCCGTATTTATGACTGTTAGAGGCCAAGAGTTGTATATTTAAATAAAACACTACTAAAACGAGAGTGAGAGAGAGCCCGAGCAGGGTGATCGAAAAGTCCCCGAAAGCAAAATTCAAAAAAGAAATTCGCCGGTCGTTATTATGATAATGTCAAAATTTCTGTGGAAGCTGGTTTGCGAGGGTCTTGGCTGTATACGACACAAGAGATGGCGCTAGGGAGTGGCGCTAGCAGTCGTGGCGAGGAAATGAACTACGACCAGTGCTGGTAACAAAATAATCAGGTAAACCAAACCAACAGTACAGCGCCTTGAATAACGTAGTGTGGAAAACGACCCAAGAAACTAGTTCCCCAGACGGATGAAAAACATAGATGGCAGTGCGATCGAACCAGGTGTTAATTTTGTTATGAAAGTAATGGGGCTTAGTTAGTTTTTGGAATATATTGTGTAGATTTGTTTGTCTTGAAATGCGGTAAGTGAATTGATGTAAACAGTTGTATTTGTGGAGTGATTTGCAGTCACGAAATTACATTAATTTGGAAAGAAAAGTAAAATAAAATTAAAAAATAAATAGCATGCGTAACACAAGAAGAAACATCGCAAAGTGATTCCGGACGTCAGGTGTTGGATTGTGTACTAGAGCTTTATTTTTCTATGTTATTAGAATATAAATAGTATCCTGAGATATATTTCATACCGAGGCGACAAACCACAAGTGTCGCTTGGAAGCGAGCAGTCCGTAATCAATGCAGCCTTTCGAACCGTAGGGACACAAGCTCTGACTGCACCGTTTCCTCAAGGAGATTTTACACCAAAGCGACACGCGACAAACGATACGAGGATTTCACACAAAAGCGACACGGGTCCTTCGGTCCAAGGCAACTTTCATACCGAAGCGACACATGTTGCTTGGAAACGAGCCAATCAAGAGCAACATTTCACATCGTAGCGGCATGACGGGAAGCACAGGCCAGCGTTCGGTTTGTGAAATCCTCAAGCGATAAGTGTCGCGTGCCGCTTGTCGCTTTGGTGCGCAATCTCCCTAAAGCAAGACACGCATTCCATCGCGCATGCGCGAACAACAAACCACGGGAACATGTTGCAAGCTATTGAGGAAATGGCCCAGTTTGAGCGACGCACAAGCAACAAGGCGACACGTGTGGCTTATAGTGTCGCCTAGATCTGTTGTTGTAATGTGCGGTTTGTTATGTCGCCTATCTGTTGTTTGCACAATTAGCAGCGAACGCTTGCCAATAGAGTAAAGGCACCATGTCGCTTGTCACTTAGTTGGGAACTCCCCCTGTAGCGCGTCGCTTCGGTCTGAGCACCCTTCATTTAAGGAGCTTTCCGACCGGCGAATACGCCATATGAACGTTTGGACCCTCATGTGCAATGAATGCTATTTTACAATCTGGAAGTGTGTGTCACTAGTGTGACAGTGTGAACATCCCGTGTCGCTTGTCCCATTGGTTTGAAAGTTTCCTTACACTCATGTCGATGGCACTAAGAAAGTTTTGTGGGGTTCCCCTTGTCGTTTCATGGAATCATCGCCTCGATTAGTTTAAAGCGGAAGAAAAAGAGACAGTAAATATCAAAAATACAAATGCTTCAGTGTGTATATCTTTAAAAGAAATGATCATGATGATAATAATAATGAACCTAATTCATACACAAAAATTTAGTTGCCAAGAGCATTCCACGCGTATTTCTTCTCCCGTATTCTTAACAAAAGTATGACGATAACAGGACGTGGTCGACTGTCTAGAATGTTCGTTAATATCTTCGCGACCACTGTACCAAATATCACAGCAGTTATCATATTCATAGAAATGCTTCATGTAAAAGAATCAGATGTTGCAGCGAAAACTCCATTTATTTCCATTATAAGCAGACGAATACCAAGCACCGGGTCCACCACCAGCGCCTCTAGCGGATCATTTTCGAGTGGAACAAGCCAGAGAGCGCAGAACCATGCCGTTTTGCACACTACGTTATTCAAGGCGCTGTACCAACAGTTAACCTAAACTGTGAAAGCAGGGAACAAGTGGACCTTACCTGCGTGATCGTGTAGATCTTTCTCATGTGATATCTGGGTGGATGTATTCACATCACAAGAGATACTGAAAGTGTCCCCCATGCTGCAGCATTCATAAACGTATGCGACGGCACATGTTTCGTGCTACGCGATTCAGAATAGGCACATTAATTGTAGTAATGCACTGGGCAATGTTGGTTTTCAGGGTATCTGAATCGTGGGGATTATTTCCGTACACTTTCCCCTTCAAATAATCCCACAAGAAAAAATCGGGTGAGGTTAAATCAGGTGATCTTGCCTGCCAAAGCCCTGATGAAATCAGGCGGTCATCAAAAAATTCACGCAGAAATGCCATGGTGGCATTGGACGTATGGCATGTTGCCCCGTCTTCTAAACCACACATCGTTCATCGGCGTCCAAAAGCGCGATAAACTGCTGTATAATTTCCTGGTACACAATAGAGTTCACTCGGTTTTCGAAAAAAATCGGTCCAATAATTCGTGATCTGGACATGGCACACCAGACACCAATTTTCTGCGAGTAGAGGGGGACCTCGTGTAAGATTTGTGGATTTTCTGTGGACCAGTAGTGAGTGTTATGTGCATTAACATGACCTGACAAATGGAACCAGGCCTCGTCCGTGAAGTATACCTTATCAAGGACAGCAATATTGTTGCGAGTGAATTGATGAAACCACCGACAGTACTTAATTCGATCACCATTGTCGCCTGGTCGCAGTTCCTGAACCATTTTCACGTGGTATGGCCGTAATTTTAACTGTTTTGTTGCCTTGTGTACTGAGCCATATGATACGCCCACCTGTTGTGATAACCGCCGCAGCCCTTTCTGCGGTGATTGTTGCAATCGTGCGGCGACGTCTTCCAAAACATCATTCGTCACAACTAAAGGGCGCCCACTACACGGCTTATCGTGCACGCTACCATGTTCAAGAAATCTCTTGATTAATGCATGAAGAGTTGATTTACTCACAGAACGTCAAAAACGCCTCTCAAATTTCTCGTTCGCAGCACTGTATGATGTCGTTTTCAAATACTCCTCTAACAAAAACACACGCTCCTCCAACGACAAACTCATGTTTGCAACTGGCGTGATTATTTTGTTACCAGCACTGCTCGTAGTTCATTTCCTCGCCACGACTGCTAGCGCCACTCCCCAGCGCCATCTCTTGTGTCGTGTTACAGCGCCTTGAATAACGTAGTGTGGAAAACGACCCAAGAAACTGGTTCCCCGAGACGATGACAAGTAGATGGCAGTGCGATCGACCCAGGTGTTATGAAAGTAATGCGGCTTAGTTAGTTTTTGGAATATATTGTGTAGATTTGTTTCTCTAGAAAGGCGGTAAGTGAATTGATGGAAACAGTTATATTTGTGGAGTGATTTGCAGTCACGAAATGGCATTAATTTGGAAAGAAAAGTAAAATAAAATTAATAAATAAATAGCATGCGTAACACAAGAAGAAACATCGCAATGTGATTCCAGACGTCAGGTCTTGGACTGTGTATTAGAGTTTATTTTTCTATGTTATTAGAATATAAATAGTATCCTGAGAGATATTTCATACCGAGGCGACAAACCACAAATGCCGCTTGAAAGCGAGCAGTCGGAAATCAATGCAGCCTTTCGAACCGTAGGGACACAAGCTCTGACTGCACCGTTTCCTCAAGGAGATTTTACACCAAAGCGACACGCGACAAACGATACGAGGATTTCAAACAAAAGCGACACGGGTCCTTCGGTCCAAGGCAACTTTCATACCGAAGCGACACATGTTGCTTGGAAACGAGCCAATCAAGAGCAACATTTCACATCGTAGCGGCATGACGGGAAGCACAGGCCAGCGTTCGGTTTGTGAAATCCTCAAGCGATAAGTGTCGCGTGCCGCTTGTCGCTTTGGTGCGTAATCTCCCTAAAGCAAGACACGCATTCCATCGCGCATGCGCGAACAACAAACCACGGGAACATGTTGCAAGCTATTGAGGAAATGGCCCAGTTTGAGCGACGCACAAGCAACAAGGCGACACGTGTGGCTTATAGTGTCGCCTAGATCTGTTGTTGTAATGTGCGGTTTGTTATGTCGCCTATCTGTTGTTTGCACAATTAGCAGCGAACGCTTGCCAATAGAGTGAAGGCACCATGTCGCTTGTCACTTAGTTGGGAACTCCCCCTGTAGCGCGTCGCTTCAGTCTCAGCACCCTTCCTTTAAGGAGCTTTCCGACCGAAGTAACAAGTAGCACGCGAATACGCCATATGAACGTGTCGTTTGCTGTTTGGACCCTCATGTGAAATGAATGCTATTTTACAGTCTGGAAGTGTGTGTCACTAGTGTGACAGTGTGAACATCCCGTGTCGCTTGTCTCATTGGTTTGAAAGTTGCCTTAAACTCATGTCGATGGCACTAAGAAAGATTTGTGGGGTTCCCCTTGTCGTTTCATGCAATCATCATTATCATCATCGCCGCGATTAGTTTAAAGCGGAAGAAAAGAGACAGTAAATATCAAAAATACAAATGCTTCAGTGTGTATATCTTTAAAAGAAATGATGATGATAATAATAACGAACCTAATTCATACACAAAAATTTAGTTGCCAAGAGCATTCCACGCGTATTTTTTCTCCCGTATTATTAACAAAAGTATGACGATAACAGGACGTGGTCGACTGTCTAGAATGTTCGTTAATATCTTCGCGACCACTGTACCATATATCATAGCAATTATCACATTCATAGAAATGCTTGATGTAAAAGAATCAGACGTTGCAGCGAAAACTCCATTTACTTCCATTATATGCAGTCGAACACCAAGCACCGGGGTCAACACCAGCGCCTCTAGCGGATCATTTTCGAGTGGAACCATCCAGAGAGCGCAGAAGCATGCCGTTTTCCACACTACGTTATTCTAGGCGCTGTAGTCGTGTACAGCCAAGACCCTCGCAAACCAGCTTCCACAGAGATTTTTACATTATCATCATAACGACCGGTGATTTTTTTTTTTTTTTTTTTTTTTTTTTTTTTTTTTTTTTTTTTTTTTTTTTAGTTTGGGTTCGGGGACTTTTCGATCGCACTGTATATTACATACTTGAAAAAAAAGAAGAAAGAAAGAAAGCATAACATTATTGTCTGCACATAAGACGTTTCCATTTCATAAATAATAAAACTACATCCCATATTATACATACATATTGCACAACGTGTAAAAGGTTGTGTAAATACAGAGAACATAAGTACGTACTGCAGAAAATTTTACCCTGAGTTCTTTAGAGGATTTACAAAAAATGTATGAGAAACCAATCCCCTACCTGTCCTACAGGAGATAGACTAGAGCAGGCGTTTCCAACTGACGGCCCGCGAAGCCAGTTTGCAAAATACATTAATTTTATGTATTTTTATTAAAATACGTTTAATTTTTACTGGAGGAACAGTTTCTGAGTATGGACGTCCTTAAACAACTGGCGTTTATAACAGATATCACAGGTCATCTGAACGAACCGAACTTGAAACTGCAGGGAAGAAACCAGCTGGTGTCAGATTTAATGGGAAACATAAATGAGTTTCGTAATAAACTGAAGATTTTCAACGTTATTTTGGATAGGAAAAACCTGGTCCATTTTCCAAGCTGTCGGCGGCTAGCAGAAGACGAAGAAACACTGGACTTTTCTGAATTCATTGCAAATATTAAAGAAATAATGGATGTCTTTGACTCCAGATTTAAAGATTTTGAAGAACTTAAAAGCAGCATCCAGTTATTTAGCAATCCTCTTGGCGTTAACATCGAAGAACAAGAAGCCCCTCTCCAACTTGAATTGTATGATTTGCAAGGCGATGTCTTCCTTCAAACTAGCCAAGAAAAGGGGCCAGAGTTTTTCAAATAAAATTCAAAAGAAAGCTTTCCAACCTTCGTAGTTTTGAGCAAAGAATGACATCGATGTTCGGCAGAACATACACTTGTGAAAGTGTTCTTTCTTCAATGAAGTTCATCAAGAACCGCTACAGAAGTCGATTGGTAGACTCTTCACTGCTTCACCTTCTGAGACTTTCAAATACACAAATTGAAGTGGACATTCCAACTTTAATAAAAGAAGCAGATCGACCTCAATTTTCACATTGAACACTTACTATGAAGGATTCTTATTTGTATGGTGTGTTTTTCATTTCTTTCAATTCTTCCATAAGTATTGGGATTTTGTGAAATAAATTCTAATTATACAATTTTGATTTGTAATTCCATTGTTTTTAATGCCTCATTTTAGAAATTTAGGTCATGCGAAAGTAAGTACTACATTCTCAGTTCAGTACTTACAATTTTTGTAATTTTTAATCCCCCCCTCCAAAAAAAAGAAAATGCGGCCCGCCAATCAACTCCTGGATATAATTTTGGCCCTCGGACCTTTTGAAGTTGGAAACCACTGGACTAGAGGACCTGAAAGCCTGGACTTTCAACCATTGCAGCGGCGGGCGAGGGGACAAAGGCGGCGGCTGTTTCTACCTGGAAACTGGTCAGGCGGAGAAAGGGCGAGCGGAAGTGGGGAGCGGAAAAGTGACCAATCCAGCGCGATAAGAAACTCAGCAGCCTGTAGAACGAGGTTCATGTAGTACTTATTTCCGCCACGTCGTATCTCTCGGCACCACCGCTGTTGTCTGGTTGGTCTGCTGCGAATTCCCCACTTCCCTTGACAGCTTCTAGAGCGCCCGCCGTAAGAACTGAAAATACCTATAGCAGCACTGAATTTCATTTTGCAAATATTTTACATTGCATAGTAATCTGTTTACTGTAAACAGTCAGTGCTTGGGTGCCAGCACTGTTCAGTCCGCAGTTCTCAAATAAAGTTTCGACACTGTCAGATAGAAGCTTAGTTCATTATGGCACCGAAAAGGAATTGCAAGATTAATGATATACATCGAAGTGGATTTCTGTTCTTTATTTTAAGAAGTGTAAGGAATATAATAATGGATGTACTCGTACATACACACAACTTTGTCGGGTCCAGCACCCCCTCCCTCCCCCACAAGCTTCCGGTCAGGAGTGTCCCGGGTTTTCACTTATGAAATATAGCGACCCTAATCATAACAAAAGTTGACCACACCCTTACGTGAACTACATATACGCCCATGGGAGAAGGTGTTCTTGCAAGGAACTAATGTCACGCAATATGTTATGTCACAGTGCTGTAATTGTCGTCTTAGTTTCATCCTCAATTTTCCGAAAGTCTTCAAAATCACGCTGGTTCTCCAGAGTACTTGAATGCCTTCATCGGGAGAAGAAAATATACTGAACTCCATTGCAATACCATACATTTATGATATATTATATATGATATCCAGCATTGATTGAAATATGTAAATATGCTGACCTTTGAAATGAACTTTTATTTTCATTTCGTACTCTGATAAGAGGTAGTATGTATACTGATGAATTTTGCTTCTATTTTGTGCCCAGTCAGTATTATAATACTGAGCACATATTAAGTATAATAAAGTTTTATAATACTGATGATGAAGTTTGAAAAATTTTTGCTTGGAATTCATAAATTGAAATTATTTTCTCTTCTGGCGTAAATTGTAAGTCACTCTTTTTCTTCTGCACGTGACATGGCCCAACCACACCTGTAGATGGCAGCTCTGGGAAATATGATCATTTAGATCGCTACATGACTGTTCAGAAGAGAGTTGCCAATCATAGTTGACTATGAGATGTACATGTATATCTTTATGTTGGTAAATGTAGTGATTTTTTCTTACATGAAGGAATATGGAACGGTTTAGTAGGATTTGTTTGTAAAAGTAAGGCTCTCGCACTCTGAAAGTTTAAAAATCATAAGGAAAGGTTCAGTATATCTTGCTAAAATCAGACCTAATCTGTGCCTCTGATACATGTTGATCGTATTTAGCTGACGGATTTAAAATAGCAGAAATAACAGCATATTATGTAAATTGAATAAATTCTACACTTCTTGGGAGATTAATTTTAAAACTGAAACAACTAATCTGTACACATCCCCATCTTCGCAAATTAGCCAAAAGTAACACAAGAAGCGAAGTAAAATAAAGCAAATCAATCAATCATGTGTCATTATGTAAAATGTAAGTGTATCAATATACTTATCTATCTATAAAAACAACATTGTGGTACTTCCTTTACAATTTGTTTTGCATTTTTTATGTGAAAGAACAATATCTATGACTAGGCCATATTGGCTACACATGTACCCAATATGGCATAAATGTAACTTTTTAATAAAATCTGCGCCCGTGTTATTTGGAACTGGCTCCAATTTTCAGTAAACGTCCATAAATGTTCCGTCTTTTTAATCTTGTGATTAGTTTTATCTTTCTGACTTTGTACATCATTTTTAACACTCGCAAACCTTAGGTAGGCCATATTGGGTTCAGGTATCTTACATCAAGCTGTTTGATAGCAGGATTCAGATCCAAATTTCTTGCAATGCATTGCTACAGAGGATGAGAGCTGGTGTGTGAGGCACGACCCTGAAACGAAACGCCAAAAGCATGGAATGGCGTTCTCCTGCATCACCCCGTCGGAAGAGGACCAAGGCGGAAAAATTGTTGTTCCCTCCGGCACGAATTCCTTGTGGATCATGCCATCACTGTCAAAGAAAGTGATAAGCATCGTCTTGATGCTTGATTTTTGCGCCTTGTCCTTCTTCTGACGGGATGATGCAGGAGAACGCCATTCCATGCTTTTGGCGTTTCGTTTCAGGGTCGTGCCTCACACACCAGCTCTCATCCTCTGTAGCAATGCATTGCAAGAAATTTGGATCTGAATCCTCCAGATTTCTTTCTCTTCCCACGTCTCAAAATCGCTTTGAAAGGTCAGAGATTTGAGGATATTCCGGACATCCAACGGAACGTGACGAGGGTCTTGAACACCATCCCGAAAGAAGACTTTTCTAAAAGTTTCCCGGACATGTACAGCCGTTCTCAACGGTGCATAGCCATGGGAGGGGACTACTTCGAAGGACAATAAGGTAGGTTTCATTAAGAATTCGTCTACTTTCGATATTCAGAATCATTCACCGAACTTCATTGTCAGAGGTTGTATATAGCATGCGTGCGTAACACAAGAAGAAACATCGCAATGTGATTCCGGACGTTAGGTCTTGGACTGTCTATTAGAGTTTATTTTTGTATGTTATTAGAATATAAATAGTATCCAGAGAGATATTTCATACCGAGGCGACAAACGACAAGTATCGCTTGAAAGCGAGCAGTCGGTAATTAATGCAGCCTTTCGAACCGTAGGAATACACGCTCTGACTGCACCGTTTCCTCAAGGAGATTTTATACCAAAGCGACACGCGACAAACGATACGAGGATTTCACACAAAAGCGACACGGGTCCTTCGGTCCAAGGCAACTTTCATACCGAAGCGAGACGCGACACATGTCGCTTGGAAACGAGCCATTCAAGAGCAACATTTCACATTGTAAAGGCATGACGGGCAGCACAGGCCAGCGTTCGGTTGGTGAAATCCTCAAGCGATAAGTGTTGCGAGCCGCTTTGGTGGGCAATATCCCTAAAGCAAGACACTCATTGCATCGCGCATGCGCGAACAACAAACCACGGCAACATGTTGCAAGCTATTGAGGAAATGGCCCAGTTTGGGCGACACAGAAGCGACAAAGCGACACGTGTGGCTTATCGTGTCGCCTAGATCTGTTGTTCGCAAAATTTGCTGCAAACGGAAATATACTGAAGTGCCGTTTCAAGGCTGTCGCTTGTTACTTAGTTGGGAATTCCCCCTGTAGCGCGTCGCTTCGGTCTGAGCACCCTTCCTTTAAGGAGCTTTCCGAACGAAGTGACAAGTAGCATGCGAATACGACATATGAACGTGTCGCTTGTCCCATTGGTCTGAAAGTTTCCTTACACTCATGTCGATGGCATTAAGGACGTTTTGTGGGTTTCCCTTGTCGTTTCATGCAATCATCATTATCATCATTGCTGTGATTAGTTTAAAGCGGAAGAAAAGAGACAGTAAATATAAAAAATACAAATGCCTCAGTGTGTATATCTTTAAAAGAAATGATGATGATGATAATAATAATGAACCTAATTCATACACAAAAATTTAGTTACCAAGAGCATTCCACGCTTATTTTTTCTCCCGTATTATTAATGAAAGTACAACGATAACAGGACGTGGTCGACTGTATAGAATGTTCGTGACCACTGTACTAAAATATCATATCAATTATCAAATTCATTGCTTCATGTAAAAGAATAAGACGTTGCAGCAAAAACTACATTTACTCCCATTATAAGCAGACGAATAGCATGCACCGAGACCAACACCAGCGCCTCTACCGGTATCATATTCTAGTGGAACCAGCCAGAGAGCCCAGAACCGTGCCGTTTTCCACACTACGTTATTCAAGGCGCTGTAGTAAAGGTTAGTGTCAAGTTGAAATTATGCATACCAAAGTATTTCTCGCGAAATTCTACCCCATTTTCAAATGCCATATAACCATCTTTCCATTGAAGAAAATTATGCTGACTTCAAGATGGCGTATTGGAAGATGACCGCCATATCGGTAACATGTCCTAAACAGTTTTCCGCCTCTCCTATATCGTGCTTCAGGCGCTTCATTCATGTATCCGAATCTGTCTTTGCTTTAAAGGAATGTTTCCGTACTTGCGAACCACTGGCATTGTACCTTTCACACTTTCGAAAGTAAAATAAAGGAAACCAGCAACATAAAACAGTATTTCGTACTTGATAAATTATTGTGGTCTAAATACTGTCACCAAAATATGAAGTATCACCCAATATGAGCAATCAATAAATCCATTTATCTAGAATATTTCCACACGCTTTTCATCTTTCAGTTTCCAGCAACTTTGTACTAAATTATCAACAATGTTATTGTTATTTCCACGCTGTCAAGTATCTATAGAAGTACATTACACAAAAGTCGTTTGTCATTTGTATTGTGTATGTTTGAGGCGCACCTCTACAGACAATGCAGGGGTAACAAAGGGCCTTGCATGTCAATTTCCTTATCGTAGCGAAGGTATGGCATTATGGTGTAACATTGGAGAATGCGTTCGATAGATCAATGCTCACATGTAGCTGACAAAGACACGGGCAGTCGCTCGCTACTCGATGGACAGTTCGCAGGTTTTAGTCTGGTTCTTTGGGTTGGCACTTTCAAGAATGTTGCTGTGTGAATCGCTGCAACGAAACAGGCAAGTTCCACGCATCACTTTTTCACCTGCAAATGGATTTCGGAGCCAATCAGGGTTTCTGAGGGAATCCGTATTTTCAAGGGAATTAGGATTTTTTTTTTTTTTTTTTTTTTTGCCTGAACAAGCAAATTCTTGTGAGCTGCCACTTCGTTAGATCTGGGAGTTGTTACTGCGCTCATTTGCATATTAGCAATATATTGAAAGAAAGAAGAATCCGAAATCGGGATTCCCTCCGAAATCTGGATTTTAGATTTTCCGGAGACAGGATTCCAGATTTTTTGGCCATACCTAGATGTGATGTGCACGGCGCTTCGACCGCCTTTACCCCTGCCTCAGGTACCCATTTATTAGAAGCTGGGTGAACCCCAGAGAGAGCAACTTTATCTCTCCCGTGTTGTAATCAGATGCTATACACATACGAAGATGGCAGGAAATGAAGAAGATACAAGATACAAGGTAGGATAGTTAATGAATTATAGTTAATAAGCTTTTGTTTTACGGTCACTTTATGCACTGATAAGTTATTCAGGACTGGACCTACAGTTTAAAGTGGAATTCGAACCACAGGGTAGCGAACTCAGGACCCCTTGATTTCTATCATTTCAATCGTCGCATCATCTCCAATCGCTATTTCTCCAATGCTGGCTTACAGTGGCTGCCCATGAGTCCCGACCTAAACCCATGCGACTTCTTTCTGTGGGGTGTTCTGTAACAAGTTATCTTTACATAAGCACCTAGGACATTAGGCAAACTGAGAATGAAGATTAAGCAATGTGTTGCAATCATCCGTTAAACTGAATCGAGATTTTTATATCGTGTGCATAAGAACACGGACATGATGCATACTTTGAATATGTTATGTAAACAAATTTTCAGAATGTCATGAAATACTTCCCTCCACAAGTAATTTAGAATGCTTTCATCTTTATGGGGGGGAGGGAGTTTACTCACTCCGTGAAATGCATTACTATTATTATTTACAGCAGCACTCGCTATTTTTTATAGGTAATTTTCTTAAGGTAAAATTCTAATAATTTTTCGAAACAAGCCACATAAATTTAATATTCGATGTCTGGTTCTTGTGAGAATTTTGATTTTTCGAAATTTGTGGTTTGCTAACACTTCTATTGGTCTGGGTGAGTTGTGTGAATTGTCATATTGGTGATTCCATCCAAGTTGTGCTGACGAATGGAGGTCCGGTGCAGGAGCATCACAACCGGAGGGATGAAACGGGGGCGTAACCCACCGTTAAATAGTCTCAGCGCACCCGTTCGTTCTCACAAATAGTCTATGCGAGGAATTGTGAAATTTATTGATTGCAGAGCAAAAATCGCATGTTGAGAGACTAAGAAAGACTGCCAAGTAGATTAAATCCATACAAATAGAATATTTGGGCTAAAAGAGCACTTGGAAAGCCGCATTTATATTCTGTACAAAAATGCATATTTGTTCTAAAAGATAATTTATTCGTCTAGTTCTTTTTATTTCCTGTGTGGTGCTCTAGTATTGTGGAATTAGTTTGCTCCAACCCGGAATTAAATACTACAGAAAATATTTTTTGTAGGAATGTTCTTCAAGCGTTAGGACAACTCAAATCCAAAATGCCAAAGAATGCAAGCTTGAGGAAATCATTCTACATACGAGGGTAGGTCAATAAGTATCTGCACTTTTGTTGTAATTCTCTTTAGGTTGGCTACACAGTTTTCTGTGCAGGTATGTCATTGAAGTGTGCATTCGTCATTGACTTAGTGTATATTTGACCTTCACAATCATTTTTTTTTCTTTTCTTGTTGTGTTTACGGTGTAAAAATGGCCACCCAATCCTCCATTTATACCAAAGAAGAACAGTGATCAGTAATCTCTCTTTTGTGGTCTGAAGGAATATCAGGGACCGAAATTTTCCGAAGACTTGCATCACAATATAGAGGACTAATGTTGCAGATGACTTGCCACTTCATCGATAGTTACTCGTGGGTAAGAATCATGCCACGGACTTGCCCAATGTTGTCGTGAGTAGTGGATCCGAATGGCCATTCTACTTGTCCGACCGTTTTTGAACATCTCAATCCATTCGAACACACTTTGTCGTGGTTAGCACTTCCTCGATTTCGGCCCCTGGTAATCTAATCTCTGCCAGCTGAAGTATTCTGTCTACGAGTTCTCAACTTTTTCCACTTGTTAAGTCACACATCTTGGGGTTCTGATCGCATTCTTCTCTTTCGACTTTATTGTTCTCTCATTAGGTCGAAGCTCGATTGTGGATGTGTTGTGCATTCCACTACCCGTTTTTCTCAACATCGCATCTTCAAATCCAATCGTTGTGCTGGTATTCATCTGTGTTCCGGTGCATTTCGTACCGGTCTAGCCGTCTACTTGTTTTTGGACAACTTATCTTTCATTATTTCCACCATCTGCGCTCGATGCCATGCCATCCATCTTAGCAGAGTCTCTGACGAGAGGGAGAGAGTTGACTGTGTACCGCCTACATCCTCGTGCAGATGAGCTCAGCACTTGATGTTCACAGCGATCTGCCTGGTGCGTCCCCGCTTTCAAGTCTCTCTCTCTACCTGGGAATTGTTTGCACATCCCATTAACTTGTCTCATAACTGCTCTCCCATTTGCTTTACATTCTGCTTGTTCCATCTACATGGCAGAACTCTGTGCAGTACTAAACGCGATGTACTTTGCTGAATTTCACACTTTGCAGAAAGTGCTCATTCATTCGGAATCCTTCAGGCTTCTCTAGAGTCAGGAACCACTCTCTTCCGGACACCCTACAATGCAGTGATTTTTTCGATGGTTAGCGTCCTTCTCTGTTAGTGTGGGCATCAGAGGCAACGAAGCAGCTTCTGGTGCTGCCAAAGTCCGCTGATGGAGACAGCAAAGTGCTTTCCACTTTACATCGGCCAAGGACCTACAGAAAGTCTTCAGTTCTTTCCTCATTTGGATTTGGCAGGATGGGGTAACGGGGAACAAGCTCCACCCTGCCACACCCAACATTCGTGCATGTCGATCTTCACACGGTCCCTCCGCTAGAGCAAGGATAATTATAAATCGGCTTCTCATTGGACACAGCCATCTCATCCATAGTCATGGACCTTCCCGTTGGCGCAGTGGTAGCGTCGCAGCCTTGTAATCAAGGGGTCCCGGGTTCGATACCCGGTGGAAGCACATAGTGGTTCGGATCCCACTTTAAACTGTAGGTCCAGTCCCGATTAGCCTTACTGTGTATAAAGTGGACTTAAAACACCAAATCAATCATCCATAGTCATTTGACGCAGGAGCTGGACCCGCCACTCTTCCGTGTATTTAATGATATTTTAAATGTTCGGCACATTCTTATGAAATATGCAGGTTTTAATGTCCTCAAACGTTTCATCTCCATCACCCAGAACAATTCGTTACCATAGTTTACCAGAATACATACAAGTATAACAGTAGAAAAATTTATCTAGTAGCAAGTGAGACCAAGTAATATCGGGCTGGACACAAAGATTGATTGATTGATTGATTGATTTAGTTTATTTTACTTCGCGTTTTGTGCCTATTGGCTAATTTGCGAAGATGGGGATGAGTGATGAAAGGATGAAATTTATGAATGGACATTCACAAACAACCAAGCCCGACCGGGATTCGAACCCGGGACCCTTGGCGTCGCAGCGCGATGTGCTAACCGCTCGGCCACAGGGTCGGGCTGGACACAAAGAGAGCATCTTAACCAGGCTACAACCGTTGAACCACCGGCACCACACAGCCTGTTTCATGTACTACGCTTAACATTCGAGGGCAGAATCAAAAAGTTTTCGAACCGATAAAAATATCATCATCGATTATTTTCATAAATAATTGTTAATTTGAAAAACAATAAAAAATACTCGTTGCCTCAGGTTCCAGGAGGTTAACAAAATTACCATTAACTCGTGAATTTTCATAAACTTGAAAATTTTGGTGGTGGGGGCAATTGCCCCCGCCACCGCCAAGTTACGCCTATGCTCATAAACATTTATATTTCCTTCCTAGACTTCAAACATTTCAAAACATTCATGTTACAACGTACCAGCATACAAGTTTCCACTATGGTTTTTTTCACTTTAATACAGGGTGGCCCCATTTTCAGCTCACCCAATAAGTCACAATCACGCTGTCGGTTGTGAGGAGTACACTATGTCCTTAACCATTCCCCACAAAGCAATATTGCATGGCATCCTCAACCTATCAGTGATGACGAAATACCACTATCACCGAACTCTTTCGATCATTGGTTCCTCATTCCGTCATTAGTTCCATGTGTAATATGTAAGGTGACTTACGCGCCACCCTGTACTTCTACAATTAGAATTTTAAGCTCAATTAGACCTTCATACATTGAAACGTAACACATTCCAGTTACTGATACAATATATGGATACGTAATAACCTTCTGATAAGGTTTTTTGGCAAAAAGTATTTTACATAATATTCATGACAAAGCCCATTTAGTCTGTCTTATTGTTCCTTAGATATTTATTTTTCCCCAAAGCGTACTGTTTTGGCATTTTGGCTATTAGTTACCCTGAAGTAGATGAACAACACCCCCAAAGATCATTTCTGTAGTAATTACTTCCGGGTTCGGTCCTAATTCCACCCTACTACTCCGGCAGGACGATGGAGCAGGCTGGTCAACTCGGGCAATGCCCTTCCATCTTCAAATCCCAGGCAAGGATTAAGGACAAACAAACAGGAATGGAAACAATAGTTTTTTTTTTATAAAGGTTATCTTTAAACACTCAAACAAGAGATATGTAAAAATTTCAGAAATAAAGTGGCAGAATTTTACCATTTTATATATTTTCCACAGGCCTTCAACAAAAATAAATGACACCAGCTTTCACCCATTTTATAAACTGGATGGAATTCCAGAATATGTCAAGCGTTACTAATTTCTTAACTTGTTTTAAGGCAGTTATTTTTTTTTTCAATTTTAATCATGAGTTTATCACCATCCATTATTTCATGTTGAATAGCGTGTTTTTTCAATTATTTTCCGATGATGAAATGTTACTTTGTTGCATGCAGCTTCTGTGAAACCGAGGAAGACGACAAGAGCCATCCACAATCAAGCATTTTATTACGTCAACTACTGCCTGCCAATTACAACAATATGGAACATCCATCGGATAACGGTGTGTATATTCGTCAGTATTGTACTATTTAACACATTGACTGCCGTGTGTATGATATGTCATACACATGGCTTCTTGCTTTTGGGCCACGTGTATGCTACTCCATACACAAACAAGAACCTGATTCTTGGCCGCTTGTATGGAAACGCATACACAGTTCAAGCAAAACTATATGACTGTTAAATAGCCGTGGCGTACAGCTAAGATGGGGCAGTAATAATTTTAATTTCTGTAATGTCTTACAAGAGTAAAAAAATCTTCAAAACTTTATTTACGCTTACGTATTCTTTTCACTAGTACAAATGTATTGACAACTAAAAAAGAAGGGTAAATGTGTAAATACATTTTTTTCTGGTTGGAATTCACAGCAAACGATTATACATTATGGAATACATTGCTAGTACATCATAATTCTTACAAAATGATTCGTTATATAATATTTCTTTGTAAACTTATGTTCCTTGTAGATATATAGATAGATATAAGGATGACATATTTTATACCGAACACTTTGGAAGTTCAATGATTTTTGTTGAAACACTCCCGTCCCGGCACATAAAAGGATTTTTTGGACATTTGTCAAATACTGTCTTCACCCACCTGGCAAACTTCCTCCCTGTCGAGTCAGAATTTCCACTTCTGCCATAGATTTTGTAGCAATGTTCACAGCGTCCTTGCTTCTTTCTTCCATTATCCCCTACTTTGTTTATCAAGTGATGAGTTTGAGTTTTTCTGCCTTGTTGAACAGGTAAAGTGAGTTTGCTGTCCAGGAGGTAATTGTTCAGAAAGAATATTTAGGATTACAAGTTTCCTGAATTCATTTATGTGTATGTTACTGGACTGGATGCAGTCACTGTAGAGAATGTAGGCATTCACGAGAGCCGTTCCCCATATAAATTCAATAATAACTTTCTTGTACCATTTTGTAGTCTTTCGTAGAGCATTCCCATATGAAGCGAATTGATCACTTACATCAATGAAGGACTTGCTAGTAGTGTAATCAATAATTGCGGTAGGCTTTCTAATTCCTGAACCACGTCTTTCTGTTACAGTTACCTCTTCAGCAGAGTGAGCTGTAGATAGAACTAACACATCTCTCTATCTTTCCACTTCAGAATAGTCACACCTTCCTGAGTTTCCATTCCTACAATATCACCTTTCCTAAATTTATCTTGAACAACATCTGCTGGCAAATATTTACGGTTAGACATAATTGTACCGATCAGATGGGTATTATTGTCAATGGCAAGGTAAGCAAGAGGAACGGTGGTGTAATAATTATCTGTGTAAAGACGCCGGCCTTCACCGAGAAGATCTCTTACAAGCTGTAACACAACAGTTTCAGGAACTGACATGTTACCGGCCGTTTATATTTCCAACATAAATAATAATGTTCCATGTATAGCCCCTGCTGGCACACAACTTGAAAACTTTCACTCCGTATTTATTCTTTTTGGAAGGGATGTACTGCCGAAATGAAAGTCTTCCCCGCCATGGTATCATTCTTTCGTCGACACAATTTTTTCCCCTGGTGTGTATATTTCTTGAAATTGTGAAATGAGTTTGTTGGTGATGTTCGTAATTTTATGTAATCTATCATTAGGGACAGCACGTGAATTGTCTGCAAAATGCCACATTCGTAGAAGCAGTTCAATTCTGTTTCTACTCATTATACTTCGGGGAAGAGGAAAATCAAACAAAGCACTAGTGCTCCAGTAGTCTGATAATTTTGGTACTTTGATCACCACAAAATTTTAAAACAGCGTGATATTCGGAAAGAACAAGACAAAATGTGGTAACACAAAGCGAATAATTACGTGTATGAAATCATATACACGTGGCATACAACGTCAAATTGAAAACCTACGCCGCGTGTATAGAAATGCATACACACCACAAAAACCTCAACAATGGGCTTAATTTCAATTGTATTGAGATATTATGGATACACATTTCATTCACAGTCGGTCAGTAACAAGAAAATCGGATTGGCCCAGAAGAGATACATTTTCAGTTACACGGTGGCAGTCAATGGGTTAAAGCATTCGTTGAATGTATATTTCAAGTTTTGAAAAATAAGTCAAATTTAAATTAACGAATTTCCTTCTAAATGAAGCTTCTTGTGACATCAATATCTTCTTGGAATTATAAACGTTGAAATTACTTAGTAAATCACAAATATAAAACGTTAAACTGGAATGTAATAATCAAGGGCATTACATGTTCGCATTTGCATTTCCCCCTTATGCTGCACTTTGCAACGTCCTCCCGGTTGTACACCAGTCGTCACAAAGTTAGTCCGCTACTCCTTTAGTCGGGAACATGAGAATCTTTGCAAATCATCAGGGCTTGCTGGGTAGAAAATAAACACAACACAGTATTCAAAGTTAAACGGAGTTTTACAATCTCTTATATTTCATAATCACTTACCAATAAAACACTAGAACATTCAATACTAACGTTGGGCAATTCACTCACATATAGCGAAAGTCAAAGTACATAATTAATTGCTTACTTTCAACTTATCGGCAAGAACAAAACTCGAAAACCCAAAATCTATACTTCAATTCTCTCCGTTTCCAAGTTCTTATTATTTTTCACCTGTTTTTCAAACTCACTCTGTCGTCAGGTGAGGAACATTCAGGTGGGTTCACTTCCTCGGCTGAGATGAGAAAGTGACGTCAACACGAACAGATTTTGACGTAATTATAAACATATATAAAAGTTCCAACTACAACTGTATCAGTCTAACTATAATTGTCTGTGACAACTTGCACATTATTTGAAGTAACAAACATTTTATAAATCTTAACTTCTTACAAATATAAAATCTTAAACTCTCAGGTTCGTTACAATTGCCCCTCGTCCGGGGAAAATTTTTGAAGAAATTGTAATTTACAAGTTCTGAAAAAATTTTGAGTACACAATGAAACTTTAAATACAGAAATTATCTTGACACTAATTCAACTTCACCAACCAATGCTTCTCTCCATTCGACAACAGCTCGGAATGAACGTGGTATCCAAAACATAATACAATCCACGATAGTTAATCAGCCAATAAGCAGTGAATTCAGGCAATGATTGATTCCAAGATGGTTTAATAGAACAGTAGGCTTCCATACATCTAGTTTCTTCTCCAGAAAGACTTTGTAGAAAACGGTATAAGATTTGATAAGCGGTGAACTGAATCAGTACTTTTCCATAGCACCTCAAACTCAACACTCTTCTTGCTTCTGTGCTTCTAGAATAATGCCTTTTAAATTCCACACCAGCAATATAATAACTTTTGCTTATAGGAATCAATCCAAATATTTACTATATGGACCTTCTCTAAGAGGTCTACGGATTTATACATCCCGATTCTATCCTCATCTTGGACCTTTCGGATGTATCGCACTAAATATAGGCTATATCTGGAAAATCCTCCTTCATTTGATCAGGAGTGGTAACAAACAACACATCAACTGCATTCTTCTTAATACTTATTTCTGCCTGGTGCAGTTTTTAGAAAAAGCATTCGCCAGAGGAAGTCAGAACCAAAACCTTCTTAAATGAATACTTTGGTGCTAAAATTCAGACCACCGATTTTACCAGTTCTACTTGTCTACCATCTAACACTCTCTTCTTGAGTCTTCCAGAAAATACACCAGTTTTACATTCGGAATTTGTTTGCACTTGACTTCCTGAAGATACATTTTCGGTCAGCAAAAAGAATTTACATATTATCCTTGTATTTTACGTCCCGTCGAGTTCACTTGCCTAAACGAAGAGGAGGCACTTAGAATAGGTCGAGGTTTGTTTGACATGATTGGGATCGCTGGTTGTGCAGAAACTCTCTAGTAGTCTCCACTGCTTCTTCCCGCTCTGAGGCAACGTCATGTCTTGGTGAGAAGGAAATACAATTGTCACCTCTACGTGATGTAGAGTACCGTCTGGGTGAAGTAGGATTACGTCGTTCTTGATAACGCCATCTGTCTGGAGAATTCAGCTCTTGTTCTGGACGAGTCCTGTAGAAATTGCTGTCTGTCTTTGGTTTTGATATTGGTTGAAACCTCTCCTGCCTAATCCTGTGTTGAATCTTCGAGGTCGTGAATTCCCTCCTGGACTCTCTGAATCCGTCTGGATATTCCGGATCTTAAAACTTTTATTGCCTGCAGCCTCTTTATTCTTAGGGTCTTCTTTATTCTTCCAGGCATCAGGGTCATCATAAATATCGAAGTCCTTTAAGAAATGTGTCAATTCATCCACACTTCGTGGAGCGTGCGCCAGACAAAGATTTCGAATGCGATAGGGCAACTGTCTAATAATCAAATTAAGTACTTCACTCTCATTAAAATTGTCAGCCAGGTTTCTATACGCTGCGTAGACACTCCAGGTAAAACTTTCTAAGTTGTTGTGGACCAGGCGAGAATACCTTCGGTTCCTCACAGCCGCTAGTTGTCTTTGTTTTGCCTTTTCTGATGCAAATTCATCCTTAAAGCGTGCGCAAAAATCAGCAAAATTCACAAAGTTGTCCATATTACCAGCTAACCAATGCTCAGCCTTGCCGGTGAAAACCCGAGGTAATAATTCCAATCTATAGTGCTCAGGCACTTGCATTAAGTCGAAACTGACATTTAATTCACGCAGATATCTTTCGGCAGATTGAGCTTCGATATCGCCTTTAAACTTCGGAATGTTCGCGATATCAGCCATTCTGGGCATCTTAAACTCTCTTCCGCGTCGAGGAGAAAAACCGTCATTACTATCCTTTTCTCTAGGCCTCTTGCATCTATCAGAAGTTGTGGAATTACCGGGGAAGAATGGGTTTGGAAGTACAACAGGAGGTTCATAGGCAGTAGCTTCTGGGTTCAGTCCTCGGATTGGATCAGGCACTATATCGGAAGAGGTTTCTGGTCGAATCTGTAAATTATGGATATTTTCCTGCAGTTCACTGACCCTACTTATAATTGTAACTGTTTGTTCCTGAATTTCTTGGCGAAGAGATACTTCCATCTTTTTAGCCTTCTCATGGAGAAAATTAACCTTTTCTCCAGCTTTCTTTATTTCAACTTTCTGTTCTTGCACTATATTTTCTATGAGTTCTGTTCGTTCACCAAAGGTTTTTAGTGCTACATTAATAGACTCTACAGAACTCTTTAATTCTTGAACTCTCTCTGGAGGGTCACATTCAGATTCTCTTCCAGACAGGACAATTTCAAGGCAGGTTTCCATATTCTTCTTCAATTGATCCTGTTCCTTCGCTATCCGTCCTTGCCGAACTGTTAAGAACTCTAGTTGCTCTTCCACAATTTCCTTTACCCTTTCGTCCACCTTTTCAGTGACTTTAATACTAAGCTTTTCTATCTCTCCTCTCATGCTCTCTTCCTGTTCAAGTTTATGTTGAGAGAATAGAGCCTGTAACTCTGACCTTAGTTTTATATCTTCCTGTATCCTCCTTTCTTCCTGGTTTTCAATCAATGCACGGAAAATATCTAAGACTTCTTTTCTCTTTCTCTCTTCCTCCTCTTTCTCTTTCCTTCTCTTTTCTTCTTACTCTTCTTTTCCCTTCTTTCTCCTTTCCTCTTCCTCCTCTTTATCTTTTCTTCTCTTTTCTTCTTCATCCTCTTTCCTTCTCTTTTCTTCTTCCTCTTCTTTCTCTTTCCTTCTCTTGTCTTCCATAGACTCAACTATGAGTTTAAACTCCATCATCTCCTTCTTTCGAACTTTCTCTATGTGAGACATCTCTTTCTTACCCTGTTTCTCTTCCTCCTTTTCTTTCTGGTTTCGTTCTGCTTTATCTTTCATCAACCAATCAAGTAGCCAGTGATCTGATGAGGTTTTGGTAGGAACACTTGTTTCTGGTTCTGTTTATGGTGTTGACAAGCATGATGTGCATCGCATCTCTTTATTTGATACCGTCGTTAGTTCCTGCCCATCACAACTACTATGAAACCTCTGCAAATATTGGCAACACTGGAAGAATTCCCTGTCATTGGTAAGATCATCACATCATCCAAACTTGGTTTCTGCATCCATTGTCGTTCTTCCTCTGCTTCGCAGATTCATTCCTGTCGCGTCTTTCACCATTCTACAACACCGTCTATGGTTCTTACCAGTTAATACCTTCACTTCATTATCACACTTTTACCTTCGTGAATTCCAAGGACTTTCACTATCACCTTCGTGAATTCTATGGACGAACACTTTCAGTATGCACTAAATCGGGTATCACGTTTTAATTGCTAAAATAACTTTGCACTCAAGCCCCCACGATTGTACCAAAATAACTATGCACTCGGGCCCCACGTTGGTGTGCCAAAATAACTATGCAACGTCCCCCCCGGTTGTACACCAGTCGTCACAAAGTTAGTCCGCTACTCCTTTAGTCGGGAACATGAGAATCTTTGCAAATCATCAGGGCTTGCTGGGTAGAAAATAAACACAACACAGTATTCAAAGTTAAACGGAGTTTTACAATCTCTTATATTTCATAATCACTTACCAATAAAACACTAGAACATTCAATACTAACGTTGGGCAATTCACTCACATATAGCGAAAGTCAAAGTACATAATTAATTGCTTACTTTCAACTTATCGGCAAGAACAAAACTCGAAAACCCAAAATCTATACTTCAATTCTCTCCGTTTCCAAGTTCTTATTATTTTTCACCTGTTTTTCAAACTCACTCTGTCGTCAGGTGAGGAACATTCAGGTGGGTTCACTTCCTCGGCTGAGATGAGAAAGTGACGTCAACACGAACAGATTTTGACGTAATTATAAACATATATAAAAGTTCCAACTACAACTGTATCAGTCTAACTATAATTGTCTGTGACAACTTGCACATTATTTGAAGTAACAAACATTTTATAAATCTTAACTTCTTACAAATATAAAATCTTAAACTCTCAGGTTCGTTACAACTTGACGTGTTTATTTTCCTTCTTTGATGCAGGTTAATATTTATTTCTCCTCTTCGTTCACTTTAAAGATCTATATTCTCCTTTTTGTTAATTGTAAATGTCAGTTTTCCCATTTTGTGCATGTTTCTTTCCTTAATTCATTTTGAGCTTCAAGTTTCCTTTTTTTGTGCATTTTGTTTTCTCTTAATTCCTTTCAAGTGTTTGTTTTTCTTTTCTGTGCCTTTGAAGTGTATGTATATTATTCTTGTGGTTCTTTTTAAATGTGTGTTTTCCGAGAGTGATTAGCGTTTCAGCACTCTTTAAGCATTGGTTGTTACGGCTGAAGGAAGTAATAGGATCGGCCACACGGACTGACTAGCCTGCAGATGCTGAAGGTCTGCCGCACTCCGTAAGCATCGCCCATAGCGGACAAAGTGCGGAACGAAGACTGGGCTGACTGCTATTTCTAATGCGTCTTATGGTATCGTCCACACGAGCGGAACGTCTGCTGGGCTGAATGATCACGTCACGCGCTTTGTGCATTGTTTCACACCACGTGGTGCTGAGTTCTAGCGTTGTGTTCCTGATAAACATTGTTTTTGCAAGTGAAGATGGTTGATCTAGATATAGATAAATTAGACACAGAAGTATTTATTATGGAAGTGGAAAAGAGGCCATGTATTTGGGATATTCGGTGTGAGGAATATAAAGACAGAAACAGAAAAGATTCGGCGTGGAATGAAATTTGCTGTACTTTGTTACCAAACTTCGCAGAGCTTTCAGTAGTTGTAGTACAACGAACCACTCATCTTTGGTTTATTCACACGTACATGCTTCCCGTCTATTGCTCCTATGCAGTGTGGAAACTTAGTATGATTTTCGAAGCCGTTTGCAATATTCTTCCTCCTCATAGGCGGAGTTCTGGAGGGGCCAGAGGAAGCCTGCCCCGCCCCCCAACTTAAAAAAAGACTAAAAGAATAACACACGATTAAGTTCATGACTACATTTTTGTTATGAAGCCATACCGCTAATCTTGACGTTTGGCATGATGGCATGTGCGGTAATTGCGCCGCAATAGCGGGTAGTTCTTACAAGTGGGCACTTGTGAGAGGATATTTTCTGCTATGAGGCGAATCCACATCTGGTTGCGTTGCACAATGGGTCAAGGAAATTGAACAATTTAATGATCTTATACTCTGAATCAGATGTTGTTAAAACAATTAACTTAGACAATTTGATTGATGTGTACAGTTTGAAGAAAGAAAAACGTAAAATGACTTTGTGTTGCGTCAACAGTTACTGTTGAGGCATGAAAAGAACCATTTAATTTAATTTTTCTAAAATTTCTGAAGCTTACTATTGTACCGTAACTTTTTTAAAGTAACACGAGTATTGTATTAATAAAAAATAATGAAATGCAAAATGCAATAATCGTACTGTTTTGCTTCTTTTAAAACTGACAACCAATATACTAATTAATATTTGTTTACTTAAGCGAGGAAATTTAACATTTTCAAATCTAAAAGGCGTAAATCTCAGTGTTTTTAAGTTGTTCTTTTTTAATTTCCGGGGAAGGTCTCCGGACCCCTTATAAACTAGGTGATATTCAAAAACACTCAGGTACATCATATGCTTCTCCCAGAGTCTGGCCCCTCCAAAGCAAAAGCTCAAACTCTGCACATGTTCCTCCTCTTCGGTTGGTTGAGGTGAGGTGAGAAAAGAAGTGGCTCTGTAGAGTGTCCCATATTGCACGACAAACTGTTCTGACAACCTCACTGGCCGTAGATTTGCCAATTCTATAGGTATAGTGCAGCTCAATAAGGTAGAACCAGTTTCGGTCCAGGAACCTTTTCCGCGCATCAATCTTAATACGGTCCACGAACCTTTTTCAAAAACACTTCAAATACGGCCCACGAACCTTTTTTCAGCTTTCAGATGCAGAGAGGAAATCTGTTCGTAAGTCATGACTCATGTACGAGAGCTTATTCATAACACACGGCATGCAAACACATTAATCCGGATGAGTAATTAAGAAAAAGGTTACTAGTAAATATCTCAAAATACACTGACATAAAAGCCATCCCCATCTCCCAAAAAGGGACGGGGCTCAACTTTTCTGTTGTGGTAAAAATATATTTTTTTTAAATGTTTACATTCCTCACCAAATTATAATTGGCTGTCATTTGAATAAAAGTTACGTATTTTCAGTTTCTGCTGAGTGTCAGCATTTTCTCTGCATTACCTTACGGACACAATGCGGAAAGAATGCTTAGACGTTAAGCACTTTTTAAGCATTATTTCCACCCGTGTGGACCGGGTGTTACAGTTAGAAATGATATGTTTACATGACCTTCAAATTCAATCTCGTATAGTACACATAAGGAACGTCGATTTGCATGTAATTCTTACATGAGGCAACGTTAATGGACTTCTAGCGAAATCAATGTCAGGGTTACATAATGGGCCCGAAGCAAGAAACCGCCATGGATAAAAGTAATATGGCAATTACAAAGCAAAGGAGATGAGGGGAAAAGATTACGACAAAGCAACATTATAGTGAATAAAGTAGAGAAGTTAAAAATTAATGCACGTGAAATAAAACTAAGAACACTGAGATAGATGATAATCTGGCGTGAAGAGAGAATCACACTGAATATTATTCAGAACTTTACGTATCTATTTTCTGGAGTTAAAGACTAACATAATTTTAATTATAACATTAACACTGCCACTCAATATGTGTAAACGTGCGTTCAAATACTTTTACAAAATCTTAAATGAAAAACTGTCATTGTCAGTTTGCGCAAATATGTGACGGTGTCAAACTTACTTCACACGAAAATCTCCATCAAAACTAAAAATGCCATGCATACGAGTTGAATTTGCCAATTAATATTAGCACCAGGTTAATGATATTCTTTCATTTTCACAACTTGGGAATATTGTTACGTCTAGGGCTCAGTCGATACCACTTTGAAACGATACCAATGTTGATATTCTTACAGATTCCCGCCAGTACCAAACTAGCAATACCAATGCTTGAAAATTGAGTAGTTCACAATAATTATACATTTTAATATAAATGTTCCATTGGCATCCACCAGCATAAGCAACCTAGCAGATTCTTGCTTTGAAATATCTATATCTTCTCATGAGATAATTATTTAATCACAAAATCTCTCTCTCTCTCTCCACAAAGATGTTCCAAAATTAATGAAAATTATGCATTTTGCATTTACGACTAACAAACAACATGGAAGCCAAAATTATTAAAATTATAGAAACTTATTTAAGATTTTAAGAAAGTTGGGAATACGTTGCTTAGAGTTATATCCGTATTTTAAGATATGAAGGGCTCGGGAGTAAAACATGGTAAGTGACATTTCGGTCATTACTGAGTTTTAAAGTAAAAAAGAGCCATCCAATTTTCACACGTACAACCTTGGTGACAATAAAGTTCGACCAGAAAGGAATACGTGATTAAATGCACAGAGGCATAGGCGGTGGAATGGGTGACCCGCAGAAGTGACGCATGTGTGTAAGAGGAGGCGTGTGAGCAGGCAAGAATCGTGATCCCAGAATGTTGCACCCAAGGTCACGTAAAGAACGAAAACGGGGAACAATACGCGTGACATTGAACTTCGACCAGGCACCAGACCCATACGGAAATTCCAGATAGTGGCGCATTCGACGGAAGCATGACGTCACGGACACGATAAGGGAGTCCGCCGTATATAAGCGCGTGCTGTGCACCGAGGAACTTTCATTCTCATCTTTCGAATCCACGTACGTGCACTGCAGAAATGACCTTCACAGCCTAGCAGAGGTAGAGAGAAGATACGTTCGCTTCTGGTATTCAATTCCCCTGACATGGAAACGGGGAAACCAAAGAAGAGACCCCGTAAGAGACGACCTGAAATCGAAGAAGTAGATGATGAGAATTCTACCACCAGCGAGTATGACAGCGACCGTCAGCCCGAGTCGCAGCCAAGCAATTCGTCACGAGGCAACAAGCCAGTTTCCTCACCACCAACTACGACACGCAGGCCACCCTGCATATCTATTTTCAGCATGACTGGGAAGGATCTCTCTCTCCAAATTTCCGATCTTACAAAGGATCGAGCTAAATTCATCTTTACCAGAGGGTGCTGCAGAGTTACATCGCACGACCAGCGGGATTTCCTTAAAACATGTGAATTCCTGAATCGCAACAAGATTGGATACGCATACGGCTCCTCAGCCGCTGCAAAACTAAAGGTTATCCTTCGCTACCTCCCGGTTGATTTGGACCCCGCGGACGCGGCAACATTCTTGGCAAGGAACATGGATTCACTATCCACAGCTCCAGTCGCCTCCAGGCTACATCTAGACGCTCTCCACCAGCTACTGATGTGGACCACACCACCCCTGGTCCCACCTCATCCAGACGACCATTACCTTTGATATTGGTCGTCTTGCCGAATGTTCCGAAGTCGTACGACATCTACAAGCTACATGAATTGGGACAATTTTTTATGAGAGTGGAAAAATATCGCTCTACGCAAATACTACAATGCCACGCGTGCCAGAGGGTCGGGCACGTCCAGCGGCATTGCTTCGCTCCTCCCCGCTGTGTTAAGTGCGCGGGGGCTCACCGCTTTGCTGATTGCCCGGAAAAAGACCGGGCCACACCACCAAGATACGTGAACTGCAACCAACAGCACTACGCCAGCTATAGAGGCTGCCCGCTCTTCAAAAAGATAAAAGCAGAGAGGAAACCCCAATCTGACCACCGACGCCGAGCTCCAACCCGGCCAATTCGACAGGAAGTTCCAATGACGTCATTCGCCACGGCTCCAAGACCAGCACCACTGCAGAGACTGGCCAATCAGCGGCCGCCACCAAGCAGGAGAGGCCCCAGCACTCCGGCACATCGACCAGCTACCAGCCCCGCTGCTACAAAATCTTCGACCAGTCCTCAAGAGACCCTCCTAGACTTGTTTCAGAAACTCGCACAACCCGACATCCTAACTGGGCTGATTACCCTACTCCAAGGTTTGCTGCAGATTCGGCAGGCGCCGGATCGTTCGACTCGGCATCGGGTTCTCACCAACTTCGTCGACACTCTGGTGCCATAAGGTACCATGTTATGTCCTGTACCGTCCTTTTTGTGTAAATGTTTGGGTAAATTTTGGGTAACAATGTATGATCGTACCTCTAGCGACAGTTGCAGAGGAAAATGTAATTGTAGATAGTTAAACCACTATTATTGTTAATAAATTGATATTAGACACCTGTTAATGAGTAATAAAGTACAAGATGCAGGTCCCAAAAGATGACGTCCTGACCAATCATGGTCATAAAAAAAATTAAAAAAACGAGGAACCGCAGTGCATCATCACCATGGCCAGGGGCAAACCTATTGACAACACCGTGAGGAGAAGAGTGGTGGAGTTGCAACGGGATGGACGGGATGGACTCAGTGAACGGGAAATAGGGCGCCAACTGAACTTACCCAAGTCAACCGTCCACTGCATCATCAAACACCACCAAAATACGGGTACTACAGAGCCAGGTAAGGCCCCCGGTTGAAAACGCCTGCTGAGCGTGCGTGACCTACGGATATTTAGGTGCTATATCCAGACCAACAATCATGTTTCTGTGGCCGAATTACGACTGTGGACTCGAGAACGCTTTCACATTGAAGTGTCAACCAGAACCATTCACCGTTACCTACAGCGATGCGGTTACCGAGTGTACAAGGCGAAACGTAAACCCTTCCTTTCCATGTTGAACAAAGGCAATCGACTACGGTGGGCACGAATGTACCGGGGATAGACATTTCGGCAGTGGAACAGGGTTTTGTGGACGGACGAATCCATTTTCAATGTTGTGTACGGGAAAATACGGAAAACAGTCATTTGTCGGAAGGAGGAACAGAATGAAGCAAAATGTTATGCACGTCGGGTACAGAAACCTGCGTCAGTGATGGTATGGGGATGCATGACGGCATCTGGGGTTTGCCCACTACATGTCTGTGAGGGCATTGTGAATGCACACGCCTATACACGCATACTGGAGCGGCATCTTCCCACAGTGCGAAGGCACCTGTTCCACAGGCGGCGTCTCATCTTTCAACACGACAATGCCAGGCCTCATACAGCGCGGCTGACAAGAGAATGGTTGACTCGCCATCACGTGCGAACTCTGCCATGGCCACCATCGAGTCCCGACCTCTCGCCCATTGAGAATGTGTGGCGTGTTCTTAAGCGACGTGTGGAACAGAGGGGACCCACGACAGTGGCTGCTCTTATCGCCTGCCTGCAGGAGGAATGGCACCGCATCGATGTGGAATACCTTGAACGACTCGTCCGCAGCATGCCCCGACGCATTGCCACAGTTATTCGCCGACGGGGCGGCGTCACACCATGGTAAACAGGATCCCCTCTAACAGTGGTCGAACTTCAATGTCACGTGTAGATGGACGAAAATGTTTTATTTTGTGTGGACACCATACATTGCTGCATTGCAGCGGAAATTTATGTTTTCCTTTGTTCCATGTAGCCTGCTGAATAAAATATTTTCAGCATATGCATGTGTTCTCCTTCTTTCACAACGCACTCCTATATTTGTGACTGGTCGAACTTCATTGTCACTAAGGTTGTAGTTGCCATGTCATGCAATTTGCATAGGACTCATTGAACGTTTCTGAAATTGGTAAACATAACACGAAAACAACCATTCTGCTTAAGAAACGCAATAATGACCAAAATGTCACCATGTTTTACTCCAAAGCCCTAGTAATTTTGATAAAAATAGAAAGTATTTTACCCAATTTGAACAGAATGAAACATGTAATTATCAGATTTTACTTTAGAAATTCTTATATTTGTATTAATCACTTTTCTATGGGCAAATCAAAATAACTAATGTCTTGGTCTTGTGAAATTATTTTATCGGCATTTTACTCCACGGAATGTATTTCTATATTTGTTAACGGTATGCTACTATAATATCGATTGTTACTGTAAGGCAGACAGATCGATCAAGATATTAAATATCGGAAATTTGATTTCGAGTTTTGGCTGGTGAGTTCAAATAATTTGTGTCGTTTTTAAATTAGTATTTGGTAAATCTTCAATTTCAGAAAATTTAAAAACTTTATAAATTAAATACTTTCCGAGAAATCGACAACGACTATGGACGATCTAGTTAAATAAAATATACGTATATGTTGCATTGAGAACAAAAAATTGTTTTTATGGTTCTAGTGGTTATCACATAAGAATATTTGAAACGGACGGGCGTGCGACGGCGAATTCTTTCTTAATTGCGAATCAATACCTTAAACTATGTAATACAATTTTGTAAAAATTAAAAAGACTGGACGAAGAAGAAGGATGCGAAAGAGAATCAACTATTTTGTATGTAATGTAGATCAAGATAAGACCAAACAATGTGATCAGGAATATGGATTCAAGATCATGAAGCCTGTTACGTCACACTCCAAAAAGAACAAAAAAATTTACTCGCAATGTTAGCAACGTTCAAGGAAACTCTTCATGCAAGCTGTTATTCATGTTTAGGTGCCAAGACAAGCTTAGCTGATTATATCACTTAATCAATGTGTCTAAGTTGTCCCTCTACCCTTGATAATTGGTAATATGCTACTTCCTGGATGGACAACTTGTCATGTCCATTAAAGATAAAATTTCCATTACTGCTTTCCAATATTCGTTTTCCAGAGCCGTGATTGGCCTAAGATATAATGGCGTTTGGTCTAATCGATTTTGTTGTGTTGCTGAATTGACCGAATTCCGAATGAAAAGAACAGCCTTAAACTGTGTTCAGTGCTTTCCCTCAAAGCGCACGATTGTCCATGAAACTTCACAAAGAACAGATCAATCTTTTAACCAATTTAAATTATTGTGCCACTATTCAACATTCTTTTCAGGAATTCTTGCTCTCCTTTTATATTTCTTTCCGCCAACTTCATTTTCAAAAAGCAAACATATGGGCTCATGTGTTTATACTCAGATTTCAATACTCAATTTTGCAAAGATATATTTAACAGTCATCCATTATACTCAGACACTGCCATGGCCATATGATGAATTTCGTTTATTAACTTTATTAGATGAAATAAGTCGAGCCGCTTCATAAGACGCTATATTGGTCAGCAAGGAGTTTCGAGGTTTGATCAGAAACTCGTGCCCTTGGCCAGTTTAAGCCTTGTATTTTTAGTAATAATAAAATATGTTACAAAACGCAAATTACGTATCGATCGGAGATTTACCTTTTAATTTTATACTGCGCATTACACAAAATAGAAAACACATTAATTAATGCAAAAAGTGCATAAAGAGTGTGGACTCGAGTGTCTACATGCACAGATATCGAATATGCTCTAAAATGCATCTAGTTTTTACAACTATCTCTATCATATTCCTCGGCATCAAATGTTTATAAATATCTTCCAAACATGATTAAATTATTTTGAACCCCAGCATAAGTCAACCTGATGTTCAGAATGATGTTATCTGTTCTGGAATAATGCAGCAAATGTTCAATACTGCATAACATGGGATCACCCATCAGGGGCAGTAGGCTCTCCCCTGAAAATCTACTGGTGATAAATTTCATTTGATTCGTTGTACTTTTTTTACATTGGTAAGCAAAATAAATGCTATTCCATTTCTAAATCATTCAAACTATAGCATCGATATAATTTCGGAGCATAATATATTCCTTGCCCTCGTTGGGAAAGAAAGTGTTGTTTGTCCTTGTGCCCGCTGTTCACATTAGACACTCGACTTCATTTCAGTTCTTCAATTTTGCACTACTACAATTGTAAAAACTCCAATACTTAATATATCCTCGGAATAGTAGCCCATACGGCTGGTAGGTAAAGCAGACCAAGCAGCTGAAATGGCCCAGTACTGCCCTAACGGCTAACGTGGAACTACACTGCCATTGTTTCAATCGATGACTTATCTTGGCCGAACATGAATAAATATGACTTGACTTACCTACATTATATTCAAGCCTGAAATTAAATATTAACAGCACACGATATCTAGAAATATAATTAATTTAGAGCAGCAACGCGTGTTCACAACGAAAGATATTCTAATACAATTTTGGATACGAATCAGCAAAGTTGTAGAGAAGAAACGATTGCGTCTTCAAGTCAATCCGATTGCTAACTTCATTAATGGCAGTATAAGTTACTTCTTTTCCAGTGCGAGGTGCCAGTCTATGAATCGTGATTCATCAATATGACACAAATAATTGGAACAGGACAAATAAAGATTGGCATACTGAAAGTACTGGTATCGATTACCAGTGGCGTAGTTAAAGAGGAGTTATCAAGGTTCAGATTTCTCACCCTTTCCCTTCCAAACTGTCATCAACCTCCAAAAAAATATTTATCGCTAATAAGCCGTTTTTTGTGCGCTAAAACTACAAAATAATCACCTAAATGCTTAAATAGGCTACGCATTAAAAATTATAGAGCGACTACAAGGAAAAGAACCTTCGACGAAAAGTCTCCGCACACATTTCCCTTCAGTTCAGCCCATAGGAAAGCATGCTCCACTCTGTCCCTCCCCTCTTCGCGGGTGTACGGTGCACTGGAGTCGCGGGTTTGCGCAGGGTTTTTTGCTTGGGGTTCCACTACACCAACTTTCACCAACATATCTAGTGCCTTGAAATAATACGTGGTTTGAATATTCTGTTTTTCAAGTTGCTCAATCTCTTATATAAATGCATATATAATGTGGTTAAATATCTTAACCACATTAACTATGGACATCGTCATTCCTGATTAGTACCCATGCCGTAAACACAGTGCCCCTTCACCTACCTTAGAAGAAGACTGCGTGCAGTAAGTATACGAAGACATCTGGTGGTAATTTCGTCTGAAATGGAAGGAAATACTTGTTGTAAAGAGGTAAATAAAAAACATCCATAGATTATTTTATGTCTAGTTATTTGATTTGTTTTGAGGTGTGTGAGAGAGGGTACACTATGTAATGTAAGCGTGGCGCAGAAACCTTAACATTTTGTAACGCTTGAACCACATGCAAAATGATACTTTCATTTTGTCATATCTTGTTATTGTATTATACGAGTAATGAACTCACATTTCAGCCAATTATAATCTCTACAATCAAGTCACAGATTTCATTTTGCATTTTACAGGCAATCCTGTTACTGTCAATTTAGCGTTATCACTGGATTCCATACCATCCATAAGAGAAAACAATATGGTAAGTTTTTATGGATTCTTTTTTTTACCGTTTCCGTGTTATAATTGTAGGTATATGAGAAACATGAAATATTTTTTTAAAAAAATAAAATGGCTATAAAATAGCATATAATTTCCTCCTAATAGTCAATTATAAATATCTCATAATTCAACGAATTTCCATACAAAGAGAACATTATTAACAATTCACTTTTTCATACTGCTGTTAACACTTTACCATGGATATTATCAGGCTACTGTTGGGTTATCAACTCAACTCAGCAAAATTTTATTGGACTTAAAGCTTTACATGTGGCTGTTTACGCTATAGGCTATAAGATACATTTTTAGCATAAATTTTACACAAATTTCAAATACGCTCTTAAATACCTTTCTATATAACTACATTCGATTATTCATTAAGAAAAATAAATTACAATTTTATATCAGCTTCTCAAAGAAGCAAAAGCCTATAATCCAATTCGAATAGTATCTGGTGCACACAACATTGAAGTAAAATTAATGGGAAAACGAACATGAATTTTTAATAATGTTTTGTATAAAGTATTTCGTTTCTCTGAGTGAATTGGACATTCCAAAATAATATGATGAGCAGTGGCGGCGATGAGGGGGAAAGAGGGGGCAGTTGCCCCCCCCTATTTTGCCACTTTTGCTCCCGCACAATGCAAAACCTTATATACAAAGGGAAAGTAAACTGTTCTTGCCCCCCTCAGATTTGGAACCCAATTGCCGCCACTGATGAGCATCTCCACAGTCATACTTCGGAGATTTTAAAATTTGCATTTTAAATAAATGATGATATGTTCTCGCATGACCGCTTCGGAGTCTATATATTAAAGCAATTGCATTTCTTGATCCTTTACAATTATACCAAGTTGTTTTTTTTCCTAGTGTGATCAACATAAGGTGAATTATTACACCATAATATCCATTCTTGAAATATTTTCTTCTTAACTGTAAATCTCGTTGCCATATTGACATCTACAGTTAGTCTATACATTTGCCATTCTGATATTGGTTATCTGTGATACACTAAACAGTTGACAAATTAAAAAACGAACGAACTTAAAATTCCAAAGTTAATTTTAATAAAAACTGTAATGTAATGTTCAGGACATTACAACATAATTCACAAAAATCTTCCAAAAATACCAAATCACCCTTTTATTTGTTTTGGGAATTATATCCGAAAACCTACACTGATATACAAACTATCACATGACTGAAGTTAATCAAAAACGGTGGAAAACCCTTCGCTGGATTTTGGTGGGACTTTTGATGGATAATGGGGAAGCACTGATTTCTAGGTTTAACTCTTTTTTTGTTGCAACTTCGCTGTATGTTTTATTTTACCTACGCATATAATGTATGCCTTTTAATTTTTATATTATTGTTTTAGGACATCGACGTAGTATTTTACTTGCGAGTGGCATGGATAGACTGGAGGCTAGAGTATCCTAAAAATGTTTCCATCACAGAAATTCATCTTCCAGTGGCAATGGCGAAACAATTATGGAGTCCAGAGGTAAGCTCAAATACTTCCCTGATTTAAAATCTTGCAGAATACTTTTTTCTGGGGTACACGAGAGGGCCAGAGTAGTAGACGAAAAGCACAAAAAATTCAATTGTCTTTAAAGTTAGTTTAGTTTCACACTCGTCCACATTTCTTATTAACTACTAGTGCACTTCACTCTGCAAACTTCCCACATTGCATTCTTCATGTCTAGCAAAAATTGTTTATTTGAAAGCAATGTATTAGGGTCCAAGGAAATGACAGTATCACTCCTTTTTCTATTTCACGGTGAAGCTTCACTTCAGGAACGCCAAGACTTGGAAGAAGTTTAAGGACTTCTTGGGAGAGGCAGTGACGAAAGTTGCTCCAGACAAAACAGTGGCCCAGGAAAGCAGGTAATATAAATAATATCATGCTGATGTTTTTACCTTAAAATTCACATTGATATCTAATTGAAGTGAACATTATTGTCTGTGTACGGTACATAGGCTTCTTTCGGGCCTGTTTGTTGTGTATGTGTGTGTATCTCATTGTGTGTAAAATTGTGTAAACTGCAAATGTGCATGAAAATTGTAATTTGATTTTAAAGTGTACCACTGGTGCTTTGTGTGCGTTTGATATAACAGTGTTTTTCAGCTTGAGAAGACGGAATAAGGTGCAATTTATTGAAGTTAAAATATTTATTTATGTAAAACTCTGCTTCTCAAGAATAAAGTACGTATTACCACAGACAAATTTACATTTGTCTGTTATATATACGGACAGTTCAATTGCCAAGAAATTATCAGATTATCAATTAACATCGATTGCACGAAACTGATGAAGTGATAACTAAAGTTGCAAAAAAAGCAGACTTTTTTGGGGGGGAAACAGGAAATTTTGGCTTTTCTGGCTTTTTACCAATTACAGCTAAGCTATTTCACTTGAAGTTACTGTCATGAGTTTACAGGTTTGTAGTGACATATTTTACAACTAGCTAAAATAAATTTACATGATGTAGCAGCCAAGAGACAGATATTGGCAAATCTCAGTGGACACATATTGCATAACGGTTTAGATACAATTTTAACCCTACCTTACCGAGAGGGGAGGGCCTTGCAGGCCCACCGCCTCTATTTTTTTTAGACTTTTCAACTGTTTGAAAATAATAAATTACATTGTTTCCTAGGATGTTCCCAATATTTATTTATTACTTTTGTTCCTAAAAACAAATGTAATGTAATTAGGAGGCAAATTGCACTTAGTGCGCATATCAGGCGCCATCTCTGAATGTGTCTCATTTGAGACACTCATGCCAGTGACAGTGTACAATTGGTTGGTAATGATGGTAATTATTATATTTAATAAACAGCCGCACTTCTACAAACTAAAAAGCATTAATAAAAAATATCATGAATTTTGTTGAGTTTTAGTGAATGATAAAATATATGTGAGGCACTCATGCAATAATTAGTTATTATTTTTTTAATAATAGTATTTTTTGTAACTATTATAATTAATAAATAACTGCAGATAAGTAAAGGAAGCAGATTCATTATAAAATGTTTTCTTGAATTTTAGTGATAAAAAAAGTATGGGTTTGTGAGCCGCCTCCCGGTATGTAAGTTTCTCTTATGGCATGGGTAAACTAGGGTTAAAACTATACATGTAGTCCTGACGAGCACATCTGACCATGAAATGTACTTAAAACAAGCTTTTACATATTTGTGTCTCAATTTAAATGTTGATGTCAAAATATTCGATGTTTCGGGACAATTAAAAATCTATACTGTTCGCAACACATCTCCAGAAGCAGTTGCGGTGATTAGGGGGGGGCGAGGTGTGGAAGTTGCTCCCCCCCACACTTTTCGCCACTTTTGCCCCCGCACTATGCTAAACCCTATATACAAAGAAGAAAATACTGTCTTTGCTCCTCCAGTTTTGGCACCTTGCACCCCCGGTTTTGGAACACAATCACCGCCACTGTGCAGAAGTTTAGGTATTATGTGTATATATCCTGTTTAACAGAGGTTTGAGATCGAAGTGACAAGTGGCTCTTGAAAACCAACCATTAGAAGTAAATGCAACCTTTCGAACCGAAGCAACATAAGCTACAAGTGTCGCTTGTCACTTGGCCTGCACCGTTTTGTCAGGGAACTTACAGACCGAAGCAACAAGTAACACTTGGAAGCAGACCCTCATTAATTCATTCAACCTTTTGAACCAAAGTGCGCCAACGAGCTAAACATGTCACTTGCATGTTGCTCAGACTGCACTGTTTTCTCAATGGTGTGTATCGTGCCGCTTCGGTCTGTTGTTCTTACATGCACGGTGAACATTTTGCTTTATACTGAAGGAGAGTGCATCGCTTGTCATCTGTGACCTCAGTCTGAAAGCTACTTCATTGGCGCGCATCATGCAGCCTTGATCTTTGTGTATGCTTGGTGGATGCTTGCTTACAGACTGAAGGGGTCCACGTCACCTGTCATTTCAATGTGACACCCCCCACCCCCTCATATGTTGCTTTGGTCTGAATGTTCTCTATACTTGACAAGATTGTTAACTACTTCATAAGAGATTAAGATTTCATTTAGCCTGTAAATCACAGAGAATAAATTGCAAGTATTGTTGATGGAAAAAGGCCAGCTTTTTGAAAGAAGGTGCCTCTTATAATCATGAATGACCCTCTGGAGTGGTATAAAGTAATTCTGTTGCCTTGTAATAAGAAGAGGTCTGATTTTCAATCCTCAGTGGAGACAGTGCTTCGGATCTCATTTCAAACTGTAGGTCGAGTCCAGATTTGCGGCCAGTCTTATTTGCTTCTATACTTCAGTTTTAGTGCCAGTGTTTTTCAACCGCCGTGGCGCAAAAAGTCTGTTGCACCCAGGGGTTGATGACTAATTTTTTTAATCTAATTTTATATTTGACAACAAGTCTATACATAATTGAACTATGAGTATGCCATACTTGATATATTAATATTAATTTCCATATAAAGTTTAAAGATCAGAAATGTTCAACGTACTCCAGTTGGACACTAGTCGTTACAAAGTTAGTCCGCTGCTCCTTGTGTCGGGAACGTGACACTCATTATCACTCATCAAGGCTTGCTGGGTAGAAAAGAAACACAACGCGGTATTAAAAGTTAAACGCAGTTTTATAATCACTTATCTCTCATAATCACTTATATTTCCTATCGTATGTGGACTTACAAGGCAGGTACAGATTTGCTTACGTTTCTGTCTGAATAGACGTAATGATCAATCCTATAGCATATTAAATCATATCACAATCACTAAACACACTTGCATAAAGAATTAACGTTGGACAAGACAAACGTAAATACACGAAAGTTTCTGTACTTAATTATTATTTCCGAGTATAGCTAGAATGAAACGAAATTAATTACCAATTACACTATTCGGACATTCCATTAACCGTTACCACGTTTTTGTTGATTTCTCACCTTCACCTGTTTTTCAACTTATAACCAACCAAAGGTTGGGTATACATCCCCAATACATACAGGCAGCACTCCACTCCAACCAAAGTACAAGGCCAATTCAATTCAGGTAGAATTAATGGAATAGACATTCCCAGATATGTTAAGATTAACAGAAATTAGGCCTAATTAGTAAAAGTATGATATAACATCGAAATATTAAGTAATTAATAAGCCCCAGACCAAAATTCATTGGTTATCAAAAAAACAACCTTTTGTTGATAGGTAGAATTCAGAGATCACATGTTGCTTTTCATGCAAATTTTTTATTAATACAGATATTTTCAGGATAACATTTGTGCAAGCACAAATTAACTTGCTTTCCCTGAAAATAACTCCAAGTCACAATTATATGTGCAAACAAACCACAAAAACATCAAAAAATCGATGTTTTTGACAAAAGACAATCGGTCTCACAGCACCAGAGCCATCTGGTGAGTGCCAGTGGAACTAGCCCCGACTAGACTGCCATCTAGTGGATTTCTTTAGGTACTAGATAAAGGCAAGTAACCCAAGGTGCTGTGAACCAATCAGATGGCCTCATGGGCGTGGCTACCAGACAATGAGTCTGAGATAGCTTTTAACATGAGAGGAAGCCATCTTGATTTCACTTTGTGTTGAGATTTAGTACAGTTCACATCGCTCCAAGTTTTTGGGCCTGAGTAGGCCAGTGGAGAGAGGACAATGGAATGGCCATTGTACTCCAACATGTGAAATATCTGCTAAGTGCTTGGAAATAGTCCAGTAGTGTATAATATGAACGATTTACAGCACTTAAAATGCCTTAAAGTGCATGGAACTAATATCCATGAAAATTCGGAAATTTTCAAAACCACATGGTGAGGACCATGAGCCTTCAGGAAACCATGATGCTTTGTATCCAAAGACATCCATGCTTATTCGGCCCATCCTTTGTCATACAGCTCCCTGGAACAGTTCATGTGCAAGCCAATACCCATATGCATTAAGATAACGCTATATTTTTAGTGCAAATTCATTGAAACCCCCCATTTATAGTTGGAGTGACAAGTGTGTGTAGCAAGGCCCAGGTGTGATGAGGTGAATGCAGAATATGTAAGTACCATGTTTTTGTTACCCATTTGTTGGTTCCATATGTAAAAATTACCCCAATAAGTTTGTGCAGTGCTTGTATGTTTTTTTCCCCAAAAAAGCCGGTTTTTTCGACCATTTCCAACTCTAGTGATGATAACACAAATGATCGCAATGTCCACGTCAGAAGTCAATGCGCTCAAGTATCAAGGCCCTAGCGTTTCTATATTTGTACAGAAGTAGCCTTTTTTTGATTAATTTATTCCGACTTGTTACTTTCAGGTACCTTGTAAATCCAGTGTGTACCTTTTACTACCACAAGTACCCGTTCGATAAGCAGGAATGTGCCCTGGAGATTGAGAGCAGTAAGTACTAAGGAATGGATATCGTAGACCCTTCACTTTCATAGTTTTTGGTTTAGTGTATCAGTATAGAAATATGTTTTAGTGTTGTGATCAGTATAACCTTTATGCAACACTGGAAATATATTTAAGACGACAACTATACAGTATCACATAAAATCTAATCCACAAATTAATTTGGCATAAGTTAATATTTACAATATTTGCAATACTACACACAGAGAAAAAATATATCTTTAATGATATAAATACATTGAATTAAATGCAATATCAGTTTTTCATTAAACATATTATGATTATAAGTTTGAACCACCACCTTACTGACTACAGACGAGAAATGTCCTTAAAAATTCCCCACCCAAAAATTTCCGGGCGGGGAGTTTGTTATAACAACAAAGATAAACAATTGGTTTCGACTATAAATCAGCGTGGCTACAAACAAGGAGATATGAAATTCCTTGACTTTTCCAGGTTGTCCAGGACAAAATTTACATTTTTCCCTTGACAATTATAAACTAAGTAAAATAAATTACTACTGATATTCTTGATTATGCCTAATCGGTAGGGGTCTTGAGAATTGGATACCTTGGAAGTTATTTTGGGAAAGTAATTTTCCATACCCCTTTTTAATTTTAAGGTAAGGGTTTTAGATAAGGGGATTTTTCCCGATATATACTGAAGGGTGCATAATGGCCATACTTGGCGGCGCACCTACAAATTCTAAATCAATCAATGAAAATCACATGACAGATACCGATATATTACAGCACCAAAAATTGGCATTATCTTTCCCTTTTTACTTTTTAGTATTATATTTTCCAAAATTCGTGTTTTAATTTTAGAACACGAAACGTTCATGCCTGTATTATTATACTATAAAACGTATTATTATATTTATTAATAATAACTTAATAATACTCAGCGATGAACGATGAGACTCGGTGAAGTACACAGACTCCTCTCAGGTACAGGGATAGTGTTAGGCAAAGACAATATTTATAGCACAGTGAAATAAAACCACATTGCTGCAGTAAATAAACTAAAAGGTTTTATTCTTTATTTATTAAAATTATAATGCAAATATACTTGAGACGAAGGCGAGGATTTCACTTTGTCGATGAATTGACAACTAAAAACGCATAAACTCAATGTGTGGCTATCGGCATGCCTATGATCACATAGGCCTAGCTTGCGCCCCGAACTACCATACCAAGATGTATGCACAACACCGAGGAGTTCTTTTTAAGTTTAAAAGCTTCGTCGATCCGTGGCGAAAGTGTGTTATTTCTTACGCAATATCCTCGCTTTTATACTATTTTCGGGAACACAGATTCAAGTACACTACACTATCTACCAAAGGATACTTTCAACAAAACTGACATCTGCATGACATGTTTAGAAATACAAATTCACTCTCGCAAACATGAAGATACATTAAACTACTCATAATAGAGCATAAAATACAATAAATATTAAACCAAAGATATACATTACAAACAAGGTGCAATATTGCATATAATAACAAAGGAATTACGCTTTCTTTCACAAAAATAAATATATTAGTGACATATTTTCTACCGGTGACATCACATAAAAATATGGATCATATCAAACATTTTCCTGCCAAATATACCAAAACGTACACTTCCATTGTGCTTTTCAATTATCATTTTTAATTGTAGGTAATTAATTGTCTACTTATTTTCATGACAGTTTGACAGTTTTAAGGAAGTTATTTTCCCATTATTCCTCGCTTTACAAATGCCGATGTTACGACTCCCCTTTGGCGGTAGGTAAGCACTCAATCCCTGCCAAAATCACACCTCTTAGCTCGGTAATTCAAAATCATGTTTGCAAAAATCAAGGTCCCTGCTAATTGGAACTTACTTTCTGGATGCTCCTCGTATAAATTGGTAGATCATACGTGAAAATTTAGCAGGGCTGGCAGAGAAACGTCAATTACTAAAGAAAGTGATATGCTTTTGGGACTGAATGATTTGTGTAATTATAATATTAAAATATTTACATATTTATTATTAGTATTTTATTTCATAACATTGAACATTAACTTGACTCAGTGACAGATTAATATCCACCTCTCACGAGTTTAAAAAGACAGGACAGAGGGGGGTGTTAATTACAATACGAATGTTGCAGAAAACTTGAGGTTAGGAGCATGCGCTTGTCAAATTTTTATAACGTTTACCAATGCAGGTTTCTGTTTCACCTTTATGCGATACTATTCAACATATATATCTTGATTTATTGGATTCTTCTTGATATCTAAGAATAGTTCAATGTCGTTGTAAACTCATCGTAACTTGTGCAAAACCAGTATTACGCCAAGGGGAAGAAAGAAAATCTTTGTTCGGATTGCTACATTAAATAAGGTGAAGTGAGCCAGAAGAGTAATAAAATATTTGCAGTGGTGCAGCAGACTAAGGCTCCGTTTATGCATGTGATTTTTTGTTGGATGTTCCATTTGACAAACGTCGTAAACAATAACAAATGTCATACTGGAACATCCAAGAAACATCGGATTCATAAGAGCGCAATGCATGCAATTTTTGTCAGATGTCGCAGAATGACAAATATCGAACTGCTACTGTACGTTCGACAAAAATCGCATGCTTAAAAAGAGCCAAAAAGTTTGTTCAATGAAATGTGGTACCACAGCAGACAAACTCGGATGTACAAGGCTCTGTTTATGCATGCCATTTTCGTCAGATGTTGCAGTCCGAAGACATCCAAAAACAATCAATACCATAAGAGTGTCATGCATGCGATTTTTGTCGCATGTTGTAGTGAGACATTTTGTCGAAGTTCAACGTTAGTCGGACGGCGATATCCGACAAAAATCATATGCATCAATTGAGCCTAAAATGTTCATCTGAAAAAATGCTGTAACACGACATTCGACAAATTACAGGGTTGCATAATGCTCTTATTCGTTTCCATGTTCCTTCAGAACGTCCGACAACTATCAGACGGTGCCACAGTGATATGCCCCCCACCCTATATTTGTTGACAGTTTTGTCAACTTACTACTCCCATACAGACCAAAAAAAATGATAATTCAATGCATTTTCCACGCAATGTTTAGAGGCTTATCATTTTTTCTGCCCCTCTGGAAGTCTATCTCTCTCTCCCTCCTCACCTCCCATCACTAGTTTCTGGCATTGTAATTGTGCTGTGCATAAAAGAGATAAAAGTTGATGCTTAGACTTAGCAACAAGATTTCCTGTTCCCATGTAGTGCTTCATAACGACATCTTTCAAAGTAAACGCCTGGCACATTCATTCCATCGCATAAAAAAAAGGTCAATCAAGATAAAACTCCCTCACATTTCCCTGACTTTTTTTGACCTCTTAAATTCCCCGACTTTTCCCGGTTTTTCAGGTCTGTCGCCACTCTGATAAATGTACTATACATACTAAGGATAACACACAAAAAACAAAGGATGATGTCTGTCTCGTCTCTCGGTGTGTGTTCTGGGAGTGTTGCATGCTTTCTCTCTCTCTCTCTCTCTCTCTCTCTCTCTCTCTCTCTCTCTCTTTTATCAAGAGATAATTAACGGATCTACACCAATAAAATATGTACACAATGAAAGTAAAACGAGAATGTAAGACACATATAAGTATGTAACGTAATTATTCATTTGTATTAATAGAAACCAATAACTAAATTAAAATTTAATATAATCACACCATTTCAACTATTTGATTTATTGACTTTTTAACCAGTAGGTTGTAATGATGCGATCATTACTGGATCGTTTTTTATGTTATAAATTGTGTATGACTATGTATTCCTGTACGTTTGAGTTCTTGGCCGTTGGGTAGGTAGGTGTGTCTCTGGACAGCCGACCAGAGGAAATTTCCCAGTAACGGGTTAGGTCATTAGCAGAGCTAGGAATTTTAGGTGCTTCACCTTAAATTTTTTTGTGTGAAAATCGGTAAAAAGTGACTCATTCCCAAAATAAGCACGTATTGAACTCTACTCATGGTGTTTCGGTTGCACCTTTTCCACAATCTCAGAACTTTTGCACCTTTCGCCCTTTTTGCATCTTTATCGTTTTTTTAAATACAACTCGCGCGCTCTTTAACCCCACCCACATTCGAGGCACGGCTTCTTGGCACGCGATTCTTGTTTACCGCACAACAATGAATCGGCTTTCTTCAGTTCTTGGACGTTAATGTAGTAAGCGTGCGGACTTTAAACAGTGCCAACAATGACGCGTTATAATTGCTAGAAGTTGTGCTCTCCTTGTCCTATGCTGTATTGTTTACGAATTGTTGTAGGAAAGCTGTTTTGTTTTCGTGTCCTTCTGCCGTCTCAGCGAGCAAGGTAACTGCAGTCTGTGAACGACTGATCGATGCATCGGATTTGCTTGTTTACCATGCCAAAACATAAAGTAAATGTTGGGAAACTGCAGGACATTGTTAAACAGTTTAGCGGTGACTGCATTCAGAGTGATGGCTGTTCATGGCTGTTTATGACAAACACCAACGCACTCGGGTTGTGCAGCCTATACAAAGTGGGAAGCACGTCAGGAATAAAGAACTACGAGAAGGTAAAGGTGGGAAGCGACAGCAATTCATTGGTGAGGCGCTTGCATCTTCGAGTTCCAGAAATACAAATTAATTTTCCAGTGAGACAGCAAGGACATTTATAGCGTGTGGAATACCTCTTTCGAAACTTAACAATCCTGTCATGAAATCATATTTGCAAAAATATACTGGGAACTCAGTTCCAGATGAGAGCACCTTAAGGAAATCTTACCTTCAACCTCTTTATGAAGCTAAAATCTCGCAGATCAGGCAAGTAGTAGCTGACCATCCAGTCTATTTCATACTATAGCTCTTTTCAGTTGTTACGGCATGCGCTCTAGAAGCTGGCAGGGGAAGTGGAGAGCGGGGAAACAACCTATCCAGCGCAACGAGACAGGCCGGTTAGAGAGAGAGACTGCAGCGTTGCCAGAGTAGCGGGAAAGGCGAGTTGAAATCGAAAGAACCATGAAATACAGACGTCCCATTGTTCGCGTATATCCTGAGAATGCGTATTATCCCCATCTCGTGGTCAGTAGAATACCGATAAGTGTATGATATCAAGAGTATACGTTGTAGGAATTCTTTCGAACTATACCGAATGGTAGCTAGCATTGTCCATTACAATCACTGCATCTTTGATGTTCTTTTCGTCGGGCGTATCTAAAAACTGCAAAAACCACTGAAAACTAATTTATATTCCTGTAGAAAACCAGTGTGACTGGAACCGACGTGACAAACAATAATGCGCCCACCTTTACCCACGGGCACTTTTAAACCCTCTGTACCCTCTTTATTTTGCCACATTTTCGTTGGGCCGTAATTCTGATGTACGTACGTTTCATCTAGATGAAATACCTATAGGGCAAAGGTTCCTTATTTTTTTAGAAGATGCATTTTTCGCAAAAACGTTACTCTGGCTGTAACTATATCGGCTCTCTCCATCAGAAATCGTCTACCGTCATTGCTCTTTTTGTACTTGAACCTCATATACTTCAGTATCCTCCACAACGACGAAACTCCCCACTGAAAGCTTATTTGTGTATGCAAATCAACGAAAACTTGTTCAGTGTTGGATATTCACCCTTTACATAATACCCGAGGATAATTCTTCTTATTATATCTTTATCGCAACCGTCGATTGCCTTTGTGATACTGTTCTTTTTTATTCGTTTGCGCGGTGATTCAAATTACGTTGAACCCGACGCCTCAAGACTATTTGCCTTCCCTAACAATACGCTGCACAGTTCGCGTACTCACTCCACAAGTTTCCTGCCTTGGCTACAAACTACCTCCTTCCTGTTCGCCATCGTACGATACTTACTGCGTTAATAAGCACAAAGCTCCCTATGGAACAACGAGAGTACAAATAAACGTCACATCACATGCCACATACACGTTTATCGAAGAAACAATGCAGTTAGGCAATACACGACGCGACAACAATTACTCCCGTGTATGTTATTCCTACATTCCGCTCATAACAAACAGGAATCAACACTGGGGCAAAACACCATCAGCAACGCGGTGAATTGGCAACACAGCAACGTGTAGAACGAAGTTAGCGCTGCAGTTTCCTCCCGCAACTGCGTAACTCTCGGCTCCACCGCTAGGTGGTCTGTTCTCTGGTTGGTCAGCGGCATGTTCCCCGCTCCCCACTTCCCACTTCCCCTGCCAGCTTCTAAGCCAAGCGTCAGGTTAACCTTGCAGCAGGTTTTCGCATATGTAGATCCAAACGTGCGCGCAGAATATAGTTCCACTGAGACGGGTTCTATTCCGACACAAATGCATACTCGCAAGAAAACAATTATTTAATCTGTAAACTACAGACAAAATAATACATCCATTAGCAGGTGTGGACTTGATCGGTTGCAAACACTGTGCAGACGAACTTGGATCCGCAGATTCGCCAACTGGAGTTTGTATTGCGCTGAGGAATCACTAAAGCCCAAGTGCGAGTCGAGCAAGACTGAATACGTTGTAGAGCGCGTGGAATCGGTGATACCAGTGTTGCACATCCCACTATTTTAACCCTATGTTTATTGTGATTAATAATCGTGCTATACAGCGGCGAGAATGGCTGAATCGAGGTATCCTGTTCAGCTGAGTGTTATTGTGTGCTTCATCCGAAGGGAAAATCTCTTCAAATCAAGCAAGTTGTTTTAAATGCATAATCCTCCTTAAGGACACAAGATCAAAGTAAAACAGGGCGTGAGGTGATTTGCCGTCAATGTGCGCACGAACCGTATCCCGGGTGTTGAATGATTTGCTGTTCGAGTTTAGGAAGAGGAAACGATTGTTTGTTGTTTGACGACAAAAGAATGTCCCCGGTATTAAAAGATATCCCCGTGAGAAGAAACATGTTTATTATTTGGACCACACGTGCTTTAACTCTGGGAGGGGCGTGGGCGTTCCATTGATTTTTTTTATATATACCACCGTGCAAAACCATCGCCAGGGCTGAAGAAACCGACGAGAAAGGGAGAGGGGAAGGGGGAGGCTTATTGTTTCACCCACTAACAGCAATGAAGTCTTTGTTGAAGGCGCATATTTACTGTTCCGTGCAAAAAAAGGGATGGATGATTAGCAAGAAATAGACAGACCAAGATTTGAATCCTGGTTTAGTGAAGTGATTCATAAATTGAAACCAGAGTAATAGCAGCAGACAATGCACCTGATTGTATATATCCCCAATAAGAAATCATGCTTTTTTTTCTGGTATAACTTGAAGTACGTGTGTCTTACAGTAACAAAGGTTTTCATAAATGTATTTTTTTATAAACAAAAAAACAAAAAACTTGTCATTAAATTCAAGACGGCCTGTCGTTGTTTACTTATATCTTTGCTTATTTTTTATTTTTGCGTGCTCAAAATATACACACATGCTCATGGGCGTCCGGAAGGTGGGGGGCAAGGGGGCCGTGCCCCCCCTGGAAAGTGAAAGTCAACCAAAAATTATGTATTTTACACATAAAATTTCATTTTAGCCACAATAATATGTGTTAATTATTGCATTAACACCATAAATTCAAATTTAAGCAATGTTTTTTTTTTTAGAGAACTACACTCTTTTGGGGGGAAATGTGACTTGTTTGCCTCCCTGGTAAAAAAATACCTTCCTTGCCCCTCCCTGGAAAAAATCCTGCGGACGTCCATGCACATGCTCTCATGTTTCGAAGATATTTCGCATTTATATGATGTAATGACACATTTTTTAAATAATTTATGCGCCGAAAGTACTTCTAAAATGTTATGTTTAAGGAGACAAAAAGAAACACAAATATATTCCGCTTGACATGCATGCGGGTTTTGATGTGTTGCGCGGTTGGCAATACTGTGGATTTTCTCAGTGTCTGCGATGTAAGCAGCTCGGCGGTTGAGGCAAGACTGGCACGGAAGATTCTGTGCTCAGTTCTCGCGCGGATTGATACATAAAACCTGCTGCAAACTTAGCCTGACGCGCGGCTTAGAGCGCACGACGTAAGAACTGAAAAGAGCTTTTTTTTATATAGATGTGTGACAGTCAGATTTACCGTCGTCATTATTATTATTATTATTCATGTCCGTAGCGGTAAATAAAATGTGTTGAATCAAAGTGTTGAGTGTTTTAATTTGTAAGAATACATATTTGATTTTGCCAAGCCGACGGGAGGAAGGAGACGTTCGCGTGTCTTAAGGGTGAGCACCTGAAAGGTCACGTTATGCGTCTAAAGCTTAGGAAATTCGACCGTAATGACAAACATTTAAATATCTCGGTTTTCAGCGGTCAGATTCATGTGAAACTTATACCAGCGCAGCAGCATGTGTGCAAGGAGTTTCGTCGCGATCAAGCAACAATTACGGATGCCAGATCAAATTGGTTGTAATTGATCAGTTTGTGGGCACCGATTGCAATTGAGCTATGGGCGACAGCGAGGCGGAAGCTTAATCCGCAGGAACTAAACTTCGAGCACGGCCCGTCCAAGTTGGGAGACAATAGAGCGAAGTGGAATGACCTCTCTGGAAGCGTCCCTTCAACGAGCGCCGAGCGTCCTTTTTCAAAATCCAAATAAAACGAAGGACATGGTTTTTCGATACACAGTCTTACCGCGATCCTTGTAGCGAGAGCACCTCCGTGCTACCTCTCCGTATACAGTGGACTTTGTTGTGTTTTGCGAACACCAGTGTGTGATAGGCAGTAAGTCTATACGAGTGCGCTTACCTCAACCGCTGGAGGAAGTTGAAGCGAGACCGTGTTTCCGTGATTATCTTACGCCGTTTATAGTTTTTGTGAAACGAGGAACACCGGAAATTATGGCGGGCTAGAGGAAGAAGAGAGATGAGGGCGTTACCATCGATTCGCCGGATGTCAGACGAGACTACGACCCATGCCTACAACATGCCAAGACACGACGAGCTACGTCGATGATGCCTACCAGCCGCCACGGAGAGAGAGAGAGATACGTCGAACGCCGCCCTGTTGACGCCCCGACGCGCCGACGACGCCTACCAGACCACGGAGATGTTCACCGATCCCGAGACGAAGAGAAGCCGAGGAACCAGATGTATGAACGCTCTTCGCATCTTCATCGTCGCGACCAAGGAAACCTTTCGTGTGAATACTATGTGTTTTCAATCGCCCATAAAGACGCCAGGATGCACCTCGGAAGCTGAGAGATGGTAATGTATTCATCTGTGTGAATGTCAGCACGTGACGGCCCGATTGATTTAGAGAACGCCCTTGAAATTCGTCAACATTTTGAAAACGCCCACTCAACTCGAACTTCATACCAAACTCCCGTCGCGCTTGTCATTTGTAATTTATTCGTCTCAGGTCAATTTTTCTTATTCCTTGTGATACTTTTTAATGATCTTAAATTCATTGTTGTTTGTGCTCCTTTGTATTTGTTTAAAGTGCGTACTATTAGAGTAAAGCGCCGCCCACTTAATTGTTTAATCTACTTGAGTTTTGTTCATTTTTTATGTGTCAGTGCTGTGTCGCTGCTAGCTACGTGAGGTCGCATATGTGATTATTTGTTAAAGTATTTGCCAGGTAATATGAATTGCTCGTCGCGGCGAAGTGTTTAAGTCCCGCCTGCTTGAGAGTATATGTTGCGTCACTCAACGGAGGTTATTGTTATGTTTGGAACCACGTGAGGTCATGTAAAAGGAAAACGTCCGCCCACGTGAATGTAATTGCCGTTGAGACGCCTTTGTTTATGCCGGACACATAATGTATTGTCACCGCGCCGACCTAGTTTATTTTTAAAAAGGTGAACTTAAGTAAGGGCTGGCTCGGATTTGAGTAGCACTGGAGCAAAAGTCACAAATGACCTGATTAGACAAAAATCCAAGGTAAATTTAAATATGAATGCAATCATTAGGGCTTATCGTCATAAAACCTGTACACATCATTTTTTGTGTTGATGACCCCGAAAGGACTGAATGCGTGAATGAAAGTGAGAGCGTGAAAGAGGGGGAGATGTAGTAAATTGATTTTTGTTGGTTATGAATAGAATATACTTTTCATTTTCATGTTAATTTTGGGCTATATCATTTCGTACGCATGTCGCTACCCGTGATTTTCAGGTAGGCAGCTAGCCGCTTCCCGGCTACATGTAAAGAGGTGGTAATTTGAACGTATATATATATATTTTGTTTTTATTCGATATGGCTTATCACTATGCACTGTTGGTCACCGGTTCCTACACACGAACTTAACCTGGACCGTAACGCTATTTCGCTTGTCCGAGGGAGATTTTGCCGCCTCTATCTAGGTAGTGGTAGCATTTGTTTTCCCGGGCAAGGGAGGGTGTTTCACAGATGAAACCACAGATAGGCAAAACAGGTACGTTTTGAACATTTTAGTAGCACCTCTCAATGGACATTAAGTGCAACCCATGCTTTTAAAAAATTATTTTCTCCGTGGTGATGTGGTTAGCACAGCTCGCTACAGCGCCAGGTGTCTCGGCTTTAAATCCTGGCCTATACATTGGTGTCATTTGTTATTTCATATCATCCTCATCTTCGCGACTAGCCAAAGGTGGCAGAAAAGCGAATTAAAATAAACCAAATCAATCAATCAATTATGGAGATATTTTAGAATGAGTGATCTTGAATTTCAGTCTGCCCATTATTTGTCTTGTCAGTTTATAAATACTGTCAATGCTTCTTACAACATCGCAAGTGTCATTAATGTTTTGGATTTTGCTCAGGCAAGACTCCCAAGTTGTTGTTTTCAAGTTCTCTCTCTTAACGAGGAACGCTAGTGGCAACCCTGCCACGCGCCCCTGGTAGTTATGTCAGAGCAAGCGTTTGCTGTGTTGGGTTGCATAGATTTTAAGCGCTTATAGCGGAGAAATATAGGCGCCGTCTCCATGGGGCTTGGGGGGGGCTCGAGCCCCCCCCCCAATGTTAACGATGTGGGGGCGGAGCCCCCCAAATAATTTGCTTAACAGGATCTAATGTATCACTTTGCTTCTCTTGCAAAGTTTACACTGAATTGTACCACATGAATTTAAATTTAAATACACGTTTGAAATGTTCTAGACCATTAAAGCTGGGGGGCTGAGACCGCTAAACCTTCAACTTTGGGGCCGGGCTATGACCAGAGACAGCAAAACACATGAGGGAGGTTATCTAAGTGTTCCCCTCCGATTTCCATGAAACTTGGCAGGTGTATAGAGGGGTCCAGAGGAAGAAATACGTGTTTTTCTTTTTTGTTTCGGCAAAGAAACTGCTTTAGGGAGCAAACCCCCCTCCAATATCAAGATGAGGACAAATTGAAGTGGGGATCTGACCCCTGTGTCCCCCTCCGATGTACATGAAACTTGGCAGGTGTATAGAGGGGCCAAAAGGAAGAAATACGTGTTTTTTTTGCTTCAGCTAAAAAACGGGTTTAGGGGGCAAAAAACCCTCAAATGTCAAGATGAGGACAAATTGAAGTGGGATCTGACCCCTGTGTCCCCCTCCGATTCCAATGAAACTTGCCAGGTGTATAGAGGGGCCCAAAGGAAGAAATACGTTGTTTTTTTGTTTTTTTTGTTTCGGCTAACCACGCTCCGTTATCCTGCTCTGGTCCGTCTATTGTTATGCCTATCCGGGAATAGCGGTGTCTATGAATTCAGCATATCTCTACAATTGCACTGCGTTTGGTATCGACAATCCTACAGTTCTGTGCTGTGCGTGTTCTTCCTATGCCAGATTTACGTGGTTTCGGGGTCAGATCCCCACTTCAATTTGTCCTCATCTTGACATATGAGGGGGTGTTTGCCTCCTCAAACTGTTTTTTAGCCGAAACAAAAAAGCACGTATTTCTTCCTTTGGCCCCCTCTATACACCTGCTAAGTTTCATGGAAGTGGAGGGGACACTTAGATAACCTCCCTTGTAAGTATATAGTTATGAGTATTGTTTTTAACATTTTTACTAAGGAGTTTCAAAAGACGATGTGCATGAACTAGGGGAGTGGAAGGGATGTTCGGGCTACGAATGGCTCTCACATGACATTCTGAACGAGATCGTTGATATATTGCGCTCCGTGGTAGCAGGTATTTAAAGTCGGGAATGTGAAAGAACAATTGACATTCTGCATTCGAACTGTGAATGAAAATTTTGATATTTTTGAGGAATTCATGGACTTTTACGATATTCCGAACACTGAGGCCAAAACTTTAAAAAAAGGGAGAGAGTGAGTCATTCATTCATTTTTTTCAGTGCCCAGAGCCCCTCCAATAATTTTGACAAGTCGGCGCCCCTGCGCAGAAACTAAGCGCTTTCGAGGTAAACTTTATAGGGAAAAGTTACTTGTTTTTATGATATCTACCAGCACCCAAGCGTTGTTGAAAGAGTTTTGCGACACCCTGTATATATATAAAAGGGAATGGGCGTTAATAATTTGAAGAAGTACCTGTCTATTGCCTACTAGCATCCACAGAACTTCAGGTAATGCAAGTTTTGAACCTAGGGACAAGGATTCAAAAATGTATAGTTGCGTATATTGTGTATGTTGCTGAGAATCGCCTTAAAAGCACAAACTATACAGAAACAAGGTAAAGAATTTAGTTCCCTACTTTATAAATATCTGAAATATATATATATATATATATATATATATATATATATATATATATATATATATAATGATATTTCTGTGTGTGTGCGTGTTTGTAAAGTAAGCTCTTTCTCCCCACCACATCCAATGATTTCGCATCTGGCTAAATGTGATTAAACATAGCCCGCTACGATCCTTGAAGCCAAGGTGCTTCACAGTCGCAAATACGATTTTGAGTGCTCGCTGAAACTTCACTTTTCTCCGCTAGAGGCGCTCAACTGTTACCAGTGCTGGGCGGACTTTGCATGCATACTTACCTGTGTATATTTACGCTGGTAGTGAGTGAATGTTTTATTATTAAGTTGTGTATGAAGTTAGTTATGTTTACTGTTGTTACAAAGAGGTAATGTCGAACCTCTCTTAAAACAAGAACAGCCGTAAAAGGTAAGCTATTTAGAAACAGTAGCTAGTTTAATTTTGACTGTAGCGGCGAAATACTGCAAAGTGCATGTCCTTATCATGAATGAATCGTACTGTTAACCTGGGATATGTTCCCAAAGAAACTTGGAATATTTATATCCAACTTTGCCGCTGGAAGTTGGCTAGGCAATAATGGTCCGTTTTTTCATAGCATGCCGAAAGAAACATGAAATTCTTCGCCGTTCACATGCTGCTATCACTGCGTATTCTTTTAAAAGTAAGAGAATTCTATCGCCTTATGTGAATTTCTATTACATTAATTAAGGAAGTAGAAACCGCGGTGGTCTAGTCGCTAGGGCTTCAGAGTACCACGTGGGGGACCCTGTTCTATTCACTGTTTGGTTATCTCGTGTAAAATTGCCCATTGGTGTTCCTGCATAAGAGGGTCAGGGTCTCACCAAGGTTTGCATCAGTGGGTACCTAAGGTAAGACCTGGGTGAGAAAATTCAGCCCGAGCGTGGCGCTGATCACATCACTTCTACTGTGTCTTGAGGTCGAGAATGTGTGAAACCCTAACTGCATACCCTAAGGCAGCGGCGGCTCAAGGGGTAGAGCTGCCGTGCCATGGCACTACCCTCAGAAGAAACGCATCCCTTTTGTCCGTTATTCCAGTAAAGTATATTCGATTCCAAAACCAATTTTTATGATTTCTGTTAGAACAAAAACTCTGCCCACAGAAAGGTTTGGTGGTGAGGGGGATTTCAGAACAAGATCGTTGGTGGGAGAGAATTCCCCCTGCCCCCCTCCGGGGTTTCCCACCCTGATGGAAAAGAAGTTCTTTTTTTCAGCGGGAGGGGACAATTATTTTCCAGCAGGATAAATAACACTTTTTCCGTTGAGGGAGACAAACAACGATTCGATATTGTGGAAATGGACCTAACCATTTGGAATTATTTGAAAAGAGAATACCATTTATTTTACTTTTACGTAAAACCCACAATGAACCAAACTACATTTTTCACTACTAGTTTTCCAGGGGGAATGCCCCTCCTTTCCCCGCTGAATACACCAATGTGCCATAACAATTTAGTACATGTTGTTATTCACAACATAAATCGATCACTTCGTTACGCTTATATTTAATTTTATTTACTTATTTGTTTCTGGTTTTCTTTTTAACTTCTTGGCAAGAATCGGTACAACTATCTTCCTTTGTTTATGTTGCTGAATTTGTAACGAAAAAAGTTATAGAAATCATGTCTTCCTCCAAATGCAACGCACAAATATCTACCCCATCCTGTAGTTCGGCATTTATGTATATGAACCTCATTTATAAAAGTGACAAAAATCGAATGATGCACTATCGATCGACCAGCTTTATAGATGTTTCGTGGAAATTTCAAAAATTCATCGAAAATGCTGTGCCTCTCTTACCCAGAGTGTTTTGGAAGCGAAGCCTACAAGAAAATATAGAGCCTACTATCGGCTTTGAGACAGTGTTGTTCTGTTCCACGAATAATGATCATTCTGAAGGCGTAAGTGAATTTATCTGTAGATTCTTCATTCCATGTTTGAAAGACCTAAATACTTAATTCACAAGTTCCTCAGTTGTAAAGTTCACCTGCTTTCGACAAGCCTTGGTAGAAGCAGACTGGTTCGACATCAACGCCATACGGCAGTAGGAGGTAGGGGGAAATCGGATCACTTTTTTTAAAACCCTCTATTTATTGAATATCAGTGCCTTTGTTACAATTCAAATTATATGTATAAAAACAAGCAAACCTTCAGCTACTAGACAAATGTATAAATTACTTTCATTTCTTATTATTTGCTGAGATATTGTAACTTTAATGCACGTGGTGCACTGATCCGATTTACCTCACCTCTGTGGAGTAAATCGGATCGGCGGTGGGGTAAATCGAATCACACAGATTTTGATAAACAAATACCACAAATAAACTGCTTTTTACCAAAGGCGTTTACAGAGCGTTCATGGAACTACCCTTTGCAGGCCTGGCACTGTATCCAATCAACAGCCTGGTGACTTTTCTTTGTCGTAGTACGAAAGACTGCAGAATCCACACCTCCACACTTCGTGTTTCTCACTTCTCGATGTGAGTTTTCCAGCTTGCTTAACCTGTCTCTTATCCTTCTCATTCTTCCTCTTATCCCCAGGGTTGAGGTAAGGATAATTTTCACCTGATGTCAGACGAAGTGAAGGAATAGATTTTCGTGCACTTTTCTTCTGTGGCGTCCCCTTTGTGGGCGTACCTTCCAGTTTACATTCTCTAATCAGATTTTTCAACTGAGTGTGAAAGTTCTCGTGTCATGCCATTCATTCTTGCAAGAGAAAGACCTTCGGCTTTCCGAATAGAAAGTTCCGGGTGTCTTTTCATAAATCCCTGAAACCAATCAATGCCTGCCATTTCGGATTCCTCTTTGAAATTGTTTGGAATCCCTCGCTCAGTCGCATACTTATAGGCATACTCACGTACGCTCCTCGGTGTCAAACGAAATCCTCTTTCGGACAGGTAGACTTGACGCACAACTAGAGCTGCTTCAATGTCTGGAGGTATCACTGGTTGACGTCCAACATTATGCACTGGAACATTTTCAGCAGCTGAAGTTCTTCTTTGAAGGGTTGGAAATGGAACACCAAAAACGTCTGAGGCTTTCCGTATTGAATATTGCCCTTCTCTAACAGCAGTGACAGCTTCTTCCATAGCTACGACCGACCAGGACCTGTAAGGACCATGAGCAGTTTACCGAATGTAGTTAAGTGGCATCTGAAACAAAACAAAACGTTGCTATAGCCTACATTAAAGCATACGTACACATGTGTTGTGCTACAAATTAGGCTGCTGATGATCATAGATAGACAGACTGATTTATTAAAATATAAATATAGCCTACTGGATCCCTCCAGTTATTTCAAAACAATGAAACAGAAAGGAGAATTCGAATGATCCGATTTACCCTGAAATACACCTTATTAAAAACCTATTTTTTATTGGCACTGATTTCTGTGTTTTGTTTAAAATTATCACAATATCTGGTGAGGCATGCTTAATTCAATGAAATATTACGATTGAAAATAAAATTTACTTAAAAAGCAATGAATAGAAGCTTATTCCACGACAATGAAAACTTACATCGGCTGCTTTTTTGTCCGCACAAAAATGCACAACTTGAAACAATGTTATCTGGAACTCTTCTGGCGCCAAACAAACAATGGGTTCTGGCAGTTCTCGTTTCTTCTGAGAGGTGACAGCACAATGCACACCGCAATGACGCAAAAACTTCATTTCTTGTGTCTGCAAAACTGAGTTTTTCTCAGCCGATCCGATTTCCCCCATGATCCGATTTCCCCCTACCTACCCCTAATTGTAAGTTCTTGGAATAACATGAGTCGAGTGCCGAGCGGGCTATGGTTTAAATGAGCGACCCTGAGATTGAATTGAATGAAAGAGCGATTGAATGAGTGAGTGAGAATTGAGTGGAATCTTTGTGGTTTCATAGGTTGATCGAACTACATGATCGAATAAGTTAAGTGAAGGAGAGAGGTTTTACCAACTGTCTTAACCTACAAACATATTGTCTCCATTCATTTCAGTGCTCTTAACAACGGAAGATCTTATGCTGAACTTCAGCTTGGAGAACGTGATAATCGATGAGAGCTTGCCTGAACTCCCGAACTTCGACGTCACAAACATTACAGTTACAGACTGCACCGAGGGATGGCAACTAACAAACACAGGTGAAACAGGTGAAAGATGTTCAAATATATATATATATTGTTACTATGGTAATTAAGGAGATGAAAGATATGAAACTCTTTTGAGCCAAAAATAGGACACCGGACTAGCGACTAGCGTAACAAGCTTCGAAAATAAAGGATTTGAGCTTGAATTCTGAGAGTCTTTTGATGATTCTTCGTGTTCATTTTAGGTCCATCGTCCATTCTGAAGGTGAAATAAAGCACGAAAAATGCAAGTAGTAATTCATTGTTTCCTTAATTGGAATAATACAATTAAATTACCTGCAGTTTCATTTTAAGTGCTTAAGCGTTAAATCTGCAGCTGCTTGTGCGAGAGGTTCAGTGTGCAATTCCTAACATCGTTGGGACAATCAAAAAGAAACTTAGGGTGCCAAGAAATAGCAAATGCCGATCGATGACTATAGCATTGTGCCGTCAAAAAATATGCGGACTTCAAGCTTCAACCGTGATTTACACATTCGACACTAGCAGCAATGCTTCCAGGTGAGAACGTAAAATATGGTGGTGCATGATTACGTACCAATTAGCTTCATTACGTCAACCAAAAAGTCTTTAGTAATATACATCCACATGATTCACAAAATATTCATAGATAATAGTCTAGTCACATTGGTCTTGAGGTGGACGTTCATAAAGTAGCGGTTTCCTGCCAAATGAAAAGCATTAGTTTGTGGGATGCATTGGGATGGAATTATGTTCAGTTTCAAATTACTCACAGATTTCTGTACATTTTTAAAATAAAATTTGTTAATTCGCAAAATTTCCTTGCTTGGTATATTTTTAAAAAAGACACGTTTCTCTATCGGACCCTGTAAGCCAGTAATCCTTGTAATTGACACTGAATTTCAAATGCAGCCTCTATCAGTGTTTTGTCCATGCTGCTTCCGTGATGGCGGGCTTAACTTAGGATTTCTACCAAAATGTAGTCCTGTTAGATCTCTCTCACGGCTTTACCGAGGGTTTGAGAAATTAATTCACTTGCACTTGTAAAGGCCAGCGAGTGCTGCGTGTGATGCGAGCTTCCCGCCTGCATGCTGTACCTCAATGCCAGTAATATATACCGTGGATGGATCCCTCCTTTTCACGGAACCCGCTCTTGTCTCTTCTGCCATTACTGCAATGCCACACTGCACTGTGGCAGAACGAAAGGTTTCCCATTGCATGAACGCGACCGACAAATCCTCTTGCCTCGCTCACTTCATCCTTTCCTCCCCTTTTACAACGCTGTCATATATATTATACTACCCTGATTTAAAATCTTGCACAATACTTTTTCTGGGGTACACGAGAGGGCCAGAGTAGTAAACGAGGAGCACATAAAAATTCGCGTGCGCGTAGCCCACATTTCTAATCGTGATTGGATCTACAGTTTAAAGTGGGAGCCGACCGAACCACTGTGAAATGTGCCTACACTGAGTATCGAACCCGGATCCTTATGGTAATTCTGCTTTCCAGGTATGCAGGGTACTGTAATGTGAAATTGTGTCATTTTCTCTCTTATTTTGCAGAGCGTTACTCCTGCTTGGGCTTCATCATTTCCCTACGCCGTCGCTACACATTCTACATCTGGCAGGTGTACTTCACATCCGGAATCATCGTCTGCATATCCTGGCTGTCCTTCTGGCTGGACACGAGTGCGGTTCCCGGAAGGGTCACCTTAGGCATAACGACTCTTCTCACCCTCACAACGCAGTTCAACAACCTCCAGTCTCATATTCCCCCTGTATCATATATGAAAGCTACTGATGTGTGGATATTTACATGCATGGTAATTCTGATAGTCGCCTAGAACAGATTTCACGCTCCTTTTGGCAAAACAGATTCATTGACCTTTCCAGATTTTATTAAGCAATTTTAAAATAACTTTCAGACCATTCTGTTGTCCTTTACCATGATAATAACCAATTCTTGTGTTAAACTCCTCTGGTTATTACAAGTTAATTCAGCATTCTTCTTGCTGGGATTTGGTAATAACAATATACTTTTTTCTTCAACCTTTTTGATGGGAGATATTGTATATATATAAAAAAACATTTTATGCAGAATATCTTCCATCAAAATGTTGGTTCAAGAAAAAAGTATTTTTATTCAAGAAAAAATATTTTTATTACCAAATCTTGGCAAGTACAAACAACAGTTGACTTTTCTTGGATTTAGCAGGTATTTGGATGTAATTTAAAATTTTCCCCATCTTTCCATGACTTTTTCACGTGCCGAAATAAATTGGTTGCTCCCGCTCCTCTGACCAAAGGGGGTCGTGACAGTCATTCACCTTCCTTGCAATATCATGTATAGCCAAGATATTACTATAGCCAGATAACCTTGGCAACAACACCGTATTCATAAATAAAATGGAAGGGCTATGTATCTCAACATGACGATCCTTGGCCGCAATGAAATAGTCAAATTTCACAGGAGGTTATTCTTGGTCGTAGACGAATCTTAGCTGTACTAAAATAGTAAATTTGAAAAGAATTTCGTTCCTTGTTGCTGTGATTGATTTAACTGACGTGACGGTAAATGGAAAAGGAAGATGTGGGAAGAGCCTGTGGGCCTTGAAACCTGTCATGTCATGAACACTATCTTATAACAAATACATGGAATGAACCTGAGGATAGATCCAGATCGTCGTTGCTGTTGGTTATTATTATTATTATTATTATTATTGGTACATCGTAATTCCATTTCAGAATAACGCAGGAAATAGACTGTTGTAAAACTTACATGATTACCTAGTTGAAATTAGAAATACGTGATAGATGTCCAACACTACAGATATCTCTAGGCGGTGATCAAGTCTATACACTCCGGCTGCCTTAGCCGAAAGCATGGACAGAAGTGCGCATGCGCCAACTCGACGTGTTCAGTGTCAACATAGGGGTTACGGCAGAAATCAAAGACCTCTAATTACAGAATGAAAACGATGAACTTTTCTTTGAAGCCGTGCATAGTCCTGGAGCAAGAAAAATGGCGGAGATGCACATTAGAGCTTGTTAAGTTTTCATTTTTGTGAAGAAATTATTTGTACTCACTTGTGGAGTGTAATATGTAGAGATAAATTACAATCTTGTGTGGCGCAATGACTCACAATCTTCAAAATAGTTGTTAGAATTGGAAATATGAAGGTATGGTTGCCGCCATGATAGTATTCCCCTCTATATGAAATTTTTTGCTTAAAGTTTACCTATATAAAAAGGCTCACGTTTTCGGTCTGGTACCTGGAGGTCTGTTCCAGCAATGACAATTTGGGAAGGTTAGGGCTCCGTGAAAATCGTTTGCTGTGGAAACATCAATGAAGTAAGTATAGATATGTTTCAAATTATGGAAGGGTTCACAACGAAAATAAAAACAAAGAAATCCATATAATATCACAGAGTCGTTTGGCTGGTGCTTCTACCTGCTTCCCCTGTCACGTTTGAAATAGACTTTTCCAGCTAGTATTGTCTTCCCTGGTTGGACTGTATCTGTCGAACCGAGTTTTTAAGACTGTGTGACACATTTTCATTTGCTGATTATATTATAATTGTTATTTTTTTTATTTTCTAATTCCTTTATCTCGTTGCTCAGATTATTGGGTCTTTCACAGATTTTGTGACACACTGGTTGATATGCGTTATCTTTTGTATTTTATCTACGAATGCAGAGTTCTTGTCAAGGCTATATGACCATCATAATCTCTGTGGGTTCACGTCATATCGCATATCTTCCTTTGAAAACCACAAAACGTCACTTTTCTTCCAAAACTATTTTATAAAGTACAATTTTTAAATGTAAAGTAAAATGTTTGCCGATCTTACGTAACCTTAAGGACGCCTGATTTTGTTGCAAATTGCGTAATCTACTGTAGTAAAATAGAGGCAAATAAATATTTATTATTGTCTGATATGGAGACGCGAAAATGAGAAAATTTTGATTTTTTTTTTATATCTATGGATTTTAGAAATCTTCAACTATTATATGACAAAGTTTCATGTCTCTGTTTATAACGCTCAAAATATTTCAAATTTTAGAATATTATACCAAAAAATGCAACTGGCGCGTCAGGTAAGCGACGATAATTTACATTATTGAAATTGCATATTTCACTCCGCATTCTACTCTTAACCTATATTAATGATGTTTTCAATATTTTCTATTATACACAACTGGAGAAAAAGAATATATACCTTCCCATAAGTAGTCATATTACGTTTCTATCACCAATGAGCAATTCGCAATAATAGTTTCTTATTTTCAGATCTCATATCCAGGTTTATACCCAGTCATACATTATCATCTCGTCTATAAATTCTAACAGTAGTGCATTCTGGACTCAGTAAAATAGTTAAACTCCACACGAGTTGGTTCTTTGCCGTATTAAAAATGGTCAAATTCCACACGAGATGGTTCCTGCAATAATTGCTGCGGTGGTCGATTTGGCTGATGTCGCTCTATTCCTACCTTTACGTTAACCGCGACGTGACAATAAAGGAATATCGAAGCTGTGATGGCGCTCTAGCTGCTTCATCTTAGCACGTAGAAACTTACGCGAAAACTTCAGTCAAGAGCAATCTCATTAGATCAATTGATACAGTTCATTAAAAAAAAACAATAATAATAATAACTGATTATTTGCTCCTGATACCATTATCTTGTCAACAAGGTCTTGACTGTGACGTAACACTGTGATAAACTCAATTGCTGCCTTAGAATTTCAACATTCACTTCACAAACTACTTTAAATGTAATTCGAGCACTTAAATTGTCATATGTAATATGAAGAAAGTGTGATCATAACCTGCTTATAGACTTAAGTCAATTATACTATTTTTTTGCATTATTGTAAGGTCGATTCTCACGAATGACATCACTTCCATTGCAGGTGTTCGTGTTCTTAAGTATGGTAGAGTTCATATTCGCAGCCCGCATGAAGTTACGGAAGTTGTTAATGGATTCTGTAAGTCATTCACAGACTTGTAAAAACATACAGATATACATTTATTATTATAACTGGTGCTGTGTTTAACCCTAAAACCAAGCAGAAAGAAATTATTACATTTCCTAAATTTTCCAAAATTTACAAATGGAAATTATAATTTCCCACCCTAGTAGCTCACAGTGGTTCTGTTCGTGTGGCTCCTATCACGTGGGATTCCCGATGTGGTTGATTTCAGGTAGTGAATATTTCCGACAATGTCGCTACATAAGGTGGCTCGTTTACCTGAAAGAATGTCATTACCAGGATGTCCCACGTGGAAGAGAAGTTAATGTTTGAGTCTCAATTAGGAATACTGAAAGACCAATGTATACTAATAAACTGCAATCACATATACGAGGGTTGCTATTTATGTATCCGGAACTGGCAACACTAATGTTGCTAGGTAACATCTAATATATTCATCGTAAAGTTGGACATTTCTATGGTATATGTACCCAGAACGTTGTGCTTACGGATGCTATTTCTGTTTGTTACAGGGACTTGAAAATTTCATCGGAGGCCAACAATGGAATTAACTCGAGAACATTTTCGAGCAATGATTTTCTACGACTTTCGACGTGGATTATCTCAACAACAGTGCATCGATCAACTCACTTCGACTTTTGGCGATGAAGCAACGTCTAGTAAAAGCACTGTATATCACTGGTTTAGTTAATTCAATCGTGGCCGTCGTTCGCTCACGGACGAATCTAAAGAAAGCCGTCCAAAATCGGTTGTTGTGCCAGAAAACATTGATGCTGTGCGAGAACTGATAATGCAAGATCGTCATATGACATATCGTGAGATTGAGGCATCCATGGGCATTAGTATGACTAGCATACATAAGATATTGCATGAACATTTAATCGTGAAGAAGATTTGTTCGCGTTGGATTCTACATAATATGACAATCGCTCAAAAAAGGCTCGTGACGATTGGTGCAAACAAATACTCACAAAATACAATCGTGGTGCTTCAAAAGCCGTGTATAACATCTACACAGGTGACGAATCTTGAATCTATGCATATGAGCCGGAAAGCAAACAGCAGTCGACGGTGTGGGTGTTCCAAGATGAGCCAAACCCAAAAAAAGTTGTTCGTGCAAGAACAACTTCGAAGCAAATAGTCGCCTGTTTTTTGGGGGAAAAATGGACATGTGGCTACAGTGCCACTAGAGAATCGTAGAACCATCAATTCTGAATGGTACACAACAATTTGTTTGCCAGAAGTCTTTGGGGAAATCAGAAAAATCAACCAGCGACGCAGGATCATTCTTCACTATGACAATGCGAGTTGTCACACATCGGTCCAAACAACTCAGTATTTGACCGGTGAAAACATTAAATTGATGGGTCATCCGCCGTATAGCCCTGATTTAGCACCAAATGATTTCTTTTTGTTCCCGTCCGTGAAGAATAAGCTACGTGGTCAACGAATTTCGACCCCAGAAGAAGCGATTGATGCGTTCAAAATGCATGTTTTCGAGATACCTCAATCGGAATGGACAAAGTGTTATGAGAATTGGTTCAAACGTATGCAAAAGTGCATCGATCATCATGGAGAATATTTTGAAAAATAATAAAACCACTTTCAATTATACGTTGTTTTTTTTTGTTTTGTTTTTTTGTTTTTTTATTCCGGATACATAAATAGCAACCCTCGTATTATTTGATAGATTTGGTCCAGATTCAAATAGTCCATGAACTACGCTACGATATTCTGAGCATACTATGTTTACTCAGTAAACTCAGGTACAACATTATTAAAACACTCAAAAAGCTGACCAAGGTAGAGTTTATTACAAAATGATGTGTTATTTTGTAATAAATTCTGCCTTGGTCAACTTTTTGAGTGTTTTTATTAAACATCGAAAGAAAGCTTAATAGTGTTACCATTGAACTTATTAGTATCACTATGTTGTTTTGTTGCAATGAGGCTGTAGCACAACTATCCGAATTTATATCTCTCAAGATGTATTTTATTTTTCAACATATGCTAAATGTCGAGCAAATTTATATGTAGTCTGTGAATGTACAATGGACAATCATAAGAATATACAAACAATGCTCGAGTTTGATTTGATAAAGGTATACCATTTTTTCACTTGTAGACAAGTTATTTTAGAAACTAACATACGTATATAATAGGAATATCTCATTCTTGTCCTCTATTTGAGCTGTTGCGCGTGTAGTTGAAGGAATTTAAAGTTTTTGTGGTCAATAATATAATTTACTTCTATTTCAGGTGACCCCGTTGCAGCATGATAGTGTGTTTCAAAACGTTAGAAAAAATCTCAACTCGGCGAAAGAAGAAAACATCAAAGGTGAAAATTTTGCGGACAGATGTGCAAGAGTAGTATTCCCTGCATGTTTTGTTATTGCCAACATCTGTTATTGGTCAATTTATCTTCAGTAGATTTCACAAATTGTACAAATAAAAATGGATTGAAATTTATGAACAAAAAACGATCACTTTCCTTTAAAGGACTGTGATTTTTCAAGCACGTTTTGACATATCTTGGAACTGAAAGCCGAATAAAGTTTGTGTATCGCAAATACCGCAGTATTGTTGTTATTCAATACAATTGTAGTATCAAACCGCAGCCACCTTTATTATATTACCTTGTAATGTCGATATCCTGTCCAGATTTGGAAAAGCAAAATATTTTACGCAGATTATGTTTGTTTGTTTTTCAAATCAACATCAATTTCGCTATTCGCGAAACAAGATTGCCAATTTTCAGGACTCCAGCCTCCCTCGGAATAAAGATGTGATCAAACCCATTTACATGTTTCCTTTTGTGGATATTTACTAGAAGTCGTTAAATGCGAGAGGGGCAAGGGGAACGTGTTCTTCAGAATAATCCAGAGAAAATGTGTTAGTAATGTACGTACAATGTTACGACATGTTTAAGATTTGCTACACGGCTATAAAAAGTTAGCCTTTTTTACATAGTATTGACTTAAGAAATTTATATAATTACAAATATGTTACATATTGAATTACAAAGTTAAATTTGTAAAAAAATGCAAGTATGTTAAGCCTAATATTTTGACAAATGCCAAATAAGTCTACATACAATCACATTCCATTTTTCAATGTAACACTCGAAATACTTCATATTTGAAGAAAATCATGTACAAATATGAACATGAACGAATATTCTGCAACTTAGAAACTCTATGAAAGTGAATGAAGCTGGGATCTGCTTCATTGGTCGTTGCTAATAAGAGTATCTTTCCTTCCTGCTCTTTTTTCTTCTCTTGCTTTTCTTTTACTCCCTTCCTCTCGTTTTTCACTGCATTTTTATTTTTGTCTATCTTTCTATTCATGTATTTACTACTTTCCAGTCTCTTCCCCCTCTCTCTCTCTCTCGTTTTTCTCTGTTTCTTTCTTCCGATATCTTCTCTCTCTTTCTGTTTCCACTTTCTTCTCTGTTTCCTCTTTCTTTTATCTCATCTATGTGTAATGTGTATATTTATTTCTGTCTCCTTTATCTCTCTCTCTCTCTCATTTCTATATCTTCATCTACCTATTTCTATCTCTCTCCTATATTCTCCATTTTACTTCCTTCTATCATATTTCTCTGATCCTATTTTCCTCCACATTCTTTCTTTTATCTTTTTCCTTTTCGTATTTCTCTCTCCCTTGCCTTTTCTCCACTTTCTTTTACATCCCTTGTTTTCTATTTCCTTCTCTCTCTATCTATCTTACATCTTTTTCTTATTGTTTTTGTCTATTTACTCTTTTCTCCCCCTATTTCTCCTCGCCCCTCTCTCACTCCATTCATTTATGTTTGTGCAATTCGTGTCTACCCTGACTTCCACCAGTTATTAATTTATAGAATATTCTGTACGGAGTAAACTGATAATGTTAAGCATTACGAATGAGGCTTTATAATGAAGAAATCCCGATCTAAATATCTCTTACGGTTTTCATGTTATAAGCGAACAAATTTGTGTTGCGCGACTTTTGAAACACATTGTAGTTCTGAAGTGTTGACGTCACTTGTCGATTCGGAAAGTACCAAATAATTAAATGTCTGGTGCCGCCACCGTTACTATAACAGCAGGACTGATCAGTATTCAAGACCCAGGTTATCAGGAGCGGAAGAATCTATTTACTCTGTGACTCAAGGTCAATCTGCGTCATTTGCAAAAGTCTTTCAGACGACTCGCTAGGGATAAGAAGTGAAGGAGTTTACGCAACAAACTAGCCAACAAGCATCGAGATAGAGTGATTGCATTCCATCATTCGTGAGTACTTCAGAATTTTCTGTTATTTTCATGTGTCTGTTCAGTGTGCAGAAACACAGACGCCACACCGCATGAAGGTGCATCTCTTTCAAAAAGGTTTCAAATAGGTTTGAAGTGCAACATATTTTGCGAGGATGGTGGTTTGGAAAAATCTCTCATATGATGGTCTTGTGTCCGTCGGTTTCTCAGAAATCATTAAAGCTACAGGGATAGAGTGGGATATACCTACAGAAGGATAGCTTGACAGAATCGCCGGGAGGCAGGCAAAGGGGGCAATTTTCCCCAGGCCCCCAAGGCAAAGGGGGCCTTGACGGCGCTGAGGAAGAGAGGGGAGGCAAGAATAAACAAAAAGAAAGAGTAAATGCAGATATTTTCTCTCGCAACGCAACCGTTTGCGTGAGAGTGGCATCAAATATAAACGTATTGCTAATACAATCAGATGCGGCTTTAGGATGATACGGGCTGTGCTTTCAACGGGCGCACCGTACTCTTCCGATTTTTAACGTTTTTCAACTATATTTTGTTCAATTACAAAGTACTTAGTTTCATACTGTAGCCTATTTATGTTTTATTAAATGTTTTGCAGTCCAAGTAACACGGAAAGAAAGAAATAGTACGCAAAAATAAAACTCTTCCTGGTAATTAATAAAACAATATGCATTGTGTGTGTGTGTACATATATATATGTATGTCGCAAAACTCTTTCAACAACGCTTGGGTGCAGGTAGATATCATAAAAACAAGTAACTTTCCCCTATAAAGTTTACCTCGAAAGCGCTTAAAATATATCCTGTACGTATGTAACCCAACACAGCAAACGCTTGCTCTGACATAACTATCAGGGACGCGTGGCAGGGTTGCCACTAGCGTTCCTCGTTAAGAGAGACGACTTGAAAACAACAACTTCGGAGTCTTGCCTGAGCAAAATCCAAAACATTAATGATACTTACGATATTGCAAGAAGCATACAGTATTTAAAAACTGACCAAGACAAATAATGAGCAGACTGAAATTCAAGATTACTCATTCTAAAATATCTCCATAATTGATTGATTGATTGATTTGGTTTATTTTAATTCGCTTTTCTGTCACCTTTGGCTAATCGCGAAGATGAGGATGAAATGATGAAATATCAAATTACACCAATGTCTAGACCAGGATTTAAACCCGAGACACCTGGCGCCGTAGCGAGCTGTGCTAACCACATCACCACGGAGTGTTTCGTGTATCATGCAATATCAACAATTGCAAGGGACACGTGAGATAGGGGAAATCCAAGAACGAACAAATATAAATTACACGCAAAAGTGCAATACCAGTGCCCTTTACAGTTCAGCGCTTGATTGATATAAGTATGCATTTCTCGGCTTTGGTTTTCAATAAGCACTAGTTTTAATGTTTGAATTTATTCATGTCTAAACGACATTTTTCATTAAATTGAAAGTTGGGGTCCGTTGCGGAGTGGTTAGAACATTCGCGATACGATGCCAGAGGTCTTGGATTCGAAACCCGGCTTGGGTATGGATTTTGTGAGTGTCCATTCATCAATTTCATCATATCATCAGTCATACCATCTTCGGAAATTAGCCAAAAGTGGCACGAAACGAAGTAAAATAAAGCAAATCAATCAATCATTAAATTAAAAGAGCTTTGCAATTATTTCCTTATGAGATGAACACGGTTAGCAATAACGCTAGCACAGATAGGAATAATTTTCAAATAAATTGTAATAACATTACAGTCTGCGTGTTCGAAACGAGGCAGCAAACACATCATGTTTACATTTCTACGTTCGTGGATTTCCCCTATTTCACGTGTCCCTTGCAATTGTTAATATTGCATGATACACGAAACACTCCGTGCTGATGTGGTTAGCACAGCTCGCTAAGGCGCCAGGTATCTCGGGTTTAAATCCTGGTCTAGACATTGGTGTCATTTGTTATTTCATCATATCATCCTCATCTTCGCGATTAGCCAAAGGTGACAGAAAAGCGAATTAAAATAAACCAAATAAATCAATCAATTATGGATATATTTTAGAATGAGTGATCTTGAATTTCAGACTGTCAATTATTTGTCTTGGTCAGTTTATAAATACTGTCAATGCTTCTTACAACATCGTAAGTATCATTAATGTTTTGGATTTTGCTCAGGCAAGACTCCCAAGTTGTAGTTTTCAAGTCGTCTCTCTTAACGAGGAACGCTAGTGGCAACCCTGCCACGCGCCCCTGATAGTTATGTCAGAATAAGCGTTTGCTGCGTTGGGTTGCATACGTACAGGATATATTTTAAGCGCTTATAGCGACGAAACTAAGCGCTTTCGAGGTAAACTTTATAGGGAAAAGTTACTTGTTTTTATGATATCTACCAGCACCCAAACTTTGTTAAAAGAGTTTTGCGACACCCGGTATATATATATACAGGGTGTCCGGCTTAGAGCTATAAAAAGAAACGGTCCCAAAATCTGTTTGACCAAGAATTTATTGGGAATGAAGGTGTATCCTGAGCATAATACCTTGCCATTACACATCACAAAATCAAAATAAGAGACATTGGCTCTGTCACTGTCACTAACAACGTCAATACATTTCTATATGGGCACGGATTTCAATTCGACAAATGATAACACACAGAACACCTTCTGTTGTGGAGTCCACTAAGCCATGTTTGTTTACTGCGTGCGTCACAGTTTCGTGTTTTTTTTTTTTTCGGAAATGGCAACAGATGACAGTACCGTACATACACAGGTTTTGACTGTGGCAGGTATTCGTAAACTGTAGTGCATGTTTTTGTTTCTATTATTATAGCTATAAGCAGGACACGCTGTATATAGACAGATGGAAGGCTTGTGTTGCTGCAGCCATAAACCTTTGGGTTTAAGAAGGCTAGAGAGCCAGAGAGTATTATGCTACACTACAGCCACATTACTGAAACCTGCAACAAATAAACTTGGTTAGTTTTCCAACATTTTGGCACCACTTTCACATTTCTACATTGCATATAGCGGATATGAATAAAGTTTGTAATCAGGGGAAGACTTCTGGGACACCCGGTACAATAAATTCAAGACAACAAAGTTACCAGTAAGAGAAACAAAGCATAAAATGAAAATAATTAGTATAAATAATACTACTACTACTAAGATCTCCCACTTCGGACATTTATTCAAAAAATTAGGTTCAATATAACGATGTTGCTCCATTTTCCTACCCACGTTATGTGTAGAATTCAAAATGCTTTTCGGCAACTTGAGTCCTCGCCCTCCCTCCTTTAAAAACTTTCTGGTTATGTTATACTGCTCTTTCATCGACCATTTTGTTTGTGTTCCTAACCATTAATCCAAAAATTCACGAAACAACAAAACCTCGAACATTTTCACGACGACATGCTCCGTGAATCACTGATCAACGATCAGAAGCAGGATGTCAACACATGAATATTAAATAAAATCGCGTGGGTTGCAGTTTTATGTCAGTTTTATAACTTTCTTCAACTTAATTACTTGTATTTCTAATTTACTGCTCAAATTGCTTCTCTTGTATTATGATTTTATTCTTTTTGTATTTTCTTGTCTCTTAACTTCTTTGTAATCTTTAATTTTATCATTATTTTGATCAGTACTTTTGGGGATGAGGTGGTAGGACAGCAACAGCTGAACATCGCCCAAACGTGAAGTCAATTTAATTCGATTCAATCTGTTTTTCGTAAATAATGCATCCTAATGTGATATACCACACCCTTTGGGCGCTAAGAAATCTGGAATTGACGATAGGTGTTTCTCTATACTTAATGTTGGCTTATTTACGATTATTCCCAGGCTATAGAGACGCGATTCACATAACGTCCTTTGGTGAAGAGTGGTAAAATCTCGCGTAGTACTTACTGGTATCTTTCTTGTCTTGTTCAGTGCTCGAAGTGAAGGAGGGTGCAGGGGCATGGTAACCCCCCCCTAGTAAAATTTTCGAAAGGAATCCCCCCAGCTGTCTCATTTCCACCATGTGAAATTGTAGGAGCACCCTCCCCCACCCTTACGCAGCTAACATTTCCCACTCAAGCGCTGGGTTTGCTACATGAAAATGTCAGAAAACTGCTGTTACAGAATGTTTCAAAAATTACAAAACCTACATTTGATTCTTAATAAGATGAAAACCTGACCATATATTGAAATTATTATTTTTCCATAAATTCTCATTTTCTCAAATAATCACTGAGAAAATATCCGTTTTTAAAACGAAATAGACAGCGGTCTCTAGAGATCAACACCACCATTCTGTTCAACGTTTATCCTCAGTCGCGTTAAAAAGGTGTTGATTTTCTGGCATTTTGACACCGCTGCGGTTAAGCGTTGAGCAAAACGTGGTGTTGACCTTCTTGGACCAATCAATATCCTGTGGCTGTGTCTTGTGAATCTGTTGTTTGTGACCAGGGGCGGCGATACGGGGGGTGTGGGGAGAAGTTGCCACCACTTTCTTCCACTTTTGCCCGAGCTGTATGGCTTCTTAATGCTATGCCTTGTCTATCAAGAAAATTAAACTATCCTTGCCCTCCAGTTTTGGCACCCAGTCGCCGCTACTGTTTATGACCAATGCGTTTTGTAAATGGATACTGGTTGTGGGCCTCAGGCCGTTAGTGTACGTAGTCAGAGGTTCATCCAAAGTGTCCGGACCCCTCTCAAAATAAATTAAAGATACAGGAATATTAGCATTGAACACGAATTCCACGAAAAAATCGAGTTTTGATCCTAGTGTCGAAATGTCAGAATTAATAAGCTTTTGAGGCTCAGAACTTTGTAATAATACAACATTTTTCTGAAAATTATCTGTGGTTTAGTTTGTGTAGAAACTCATATTAAAGGTATAGCATAGACTGTTATTCAAGTTAGTTTGCAAACGCAAAGTAAAGATCTATGGTAGTGGTATTGTGAAACAGAGCGAGATGCTTTAAATCTTTCTACATCATAAGTGAAGCTTGTGGTTTGTTCAGAAAGAAAAGTCCAATATCGTTTCATGCTTGCAAACTTCATCAAAAGCTGAAACCTGGCCGTCAGACTGATTGATTGATTTTTATATTATGGGCACATCAGCACAAAGGCTATTTTCCCCGTCACACAATACGAGCATAAGCCCCTTAACCAGTGGCGCAACCACAGGCGGGCATTGCTCCCCGCAACCTTGAACGGGAACAATTCTGAGAGGGCACGGAGGGGGCAAACATTGAAGTAAAGGAAAGCAAGGCTAGCAGAGTCTAAGAGTAGCAGGACAAAATGATACTCAAGATGGAATGAGTTTTTATATACAATATTTCTTGCATTTTTCTTCCAGACGGCCAAGAGCACCTGCAGGTGGAGCACAGAGGGGCAATTGCAAATAAATATATAATTTGTAAAATTTTCTTGCTCGCTTCACTTGCAATACTGACTTTTCTTACAGTCTCGTCAAGTTCAGAGCCGTAGCTGGGGGCAACAGGAGTCGGAGCTGGGCACCGAATGGTCTAAAAAAAATGTAAAAGAGAGAATGCCATTTTCAGTTTGCAAAAATTGGATCTAAAAATGTCCTTGCTCTCTTCGCTCGTAATTTCATTCTTTTCTCTAATGCATTGTAATTTACCAGGGAGAGAAGTTAATACCAAATACGTTCTAGACTGTTGCTGCTAAACAGCTTTGTTTCAAATATATGAACAATTGTTTTGAGGAAAAGGAGTACACACATATGAGAGCCCATTTATATCATTTTTGCTGTTGGTTTGTTATGAGGTGGATGAATTGATTGTATTTAAATATGTACTCCCTCTGTCCCATAATTATAGTCCGGTATGCCAAAATGGTAACTTTTTATTTATGTTCTTTTGGATACTTGATCGGCCAATTTGTACTGATCCTTGAGTAATAACGTTGTATGACTCATTTCCGTGTTTCATGTTCTTCTTCTGTATACACCAATGTCACAGTTTGAATATCGGACAATTATTATGGGACAACAAACAAAAGTGTATCGGACAATAATTATGGGGCAGAGGGAGTATGTATTAAAAAAAATATTGAATACGTGCACAATTTAGTGTTAACATGTTTCATATATTTTTTCTTATTTTACGTCGCTCCATGTTGTATATGTGTAAAACATAAGTATGTTCTACATGATAATTACACATGTCATATGTAATTTTTGTCTCAAAACTACAGTTTGTGTGCTTGTTTTCCAATATTAGCTAATGTGAAATTGAACGTGTTGAAAAAATACCAGGATAAAATGGCAATAATAATAATAGCAATGGCATTATTATTATTAATATTATTATTATTATTATTATTTGCACTTTTATACTCCTGGTACCTGCCCCACCCCCAGACAAAAATTCGTAGTTCCGCCTCTGGCATTAACTAAAACAAAACTGACAGGGCCCTAACAAAAAAACACAATATGTCTGTTAGAAACTTCATAAATTTTTCAAGCTAATTCAGTCATAGATGAGTACAAACACAGGACAACATGACCCCACAGAAGATTATATACTGACCGTAGGTCCAGTCGCCAGAACCTCGTTCGCCTGCAAGATTATAGTTACAGGGTAGTACTCCAGCTCTAGCACAGATGTCACCTCAGACATAGTGGAAATAAGAGAGTAGAGACAATCAAACTTTCCTAGAAAAACTAACAATCCTCAAACAAAATCTTGAGCTTATGTTACTTCTATTAGAATGGCAGTTCCTTTCGGGTAGGGAAAGATTGGCTGATTGATTGAGTTGGTGTTTAAAGTCCACTTTATGCACAGTAAGGCTAATCGGGACTGTACCTACAGTTTAAAGTGGGATCCGAACCACTATGTGCCTCCACCGGGTATCGAACCTGGGGCCCTTTGAAAACAAAGCGACGATGCTACCACTGCGCCATCGGGGAGGCCCGGAAATAACATGTAGAGAATGTTGTGAACAGTTATAACTTCGCTCACGGGAAAAATACACAGGAAATGTTATCAGTATTAACATTAATATAATTCTATATCTTGTTCTTTTCATATTAGATACCCGCTCATACAGTCAAACGTTGGTACTTCTGTATTGTATCTTCCCAGCAAAGTGACGATGGATCACCCAAATCTGATTGGTGAAGAGGTCGTGGTCTCGGGGATATCTGGCCGGTGTCTTGGATGCAATGCCCTCTATGAGTTTCGTGAGAGTCTGATGCCTCAAGAAACCCTCGACAAAGAAACTGAGATTCGGAAGGAAAATGGTAAGAATCAGTGATGTAATTCTTAATGTGACTAAAATTGTATTCTTCCTATCTTCTAGTCTCGTTCCATTCCCTTTGCTCATTCAAGTTTCAGAGGCCCAAGGCAGGGTTGTCAAAGGTCGAGAAATTTTAAATGAATTCAATTCCGGTCCAGGAGAGAAAATCAGTAAGCATAAATTGGTCCTGGAGCGTAAAGTATTTCAATTCGGTCCAGAAATATTTTTTCCGGACGAATTTAAATATGGTCCAGGAGCCATTTTTTTTTCGGATGAATTTAAATACGGTGCAGGAACCTATTTTATCAATTTAAATAAGGTCCGTATTGAAATTAAACAATAAGCAACTTGGACCAAATTTAAATTGTGCGAGAAAAAAAGGTTCCTGGAACTTTAACAAACCTGGCCCAAAGATCGAATCCATCACTGTTAGAAGTAACACCATTAAGCCTTGTTTCCATGATAACCAAAAACTCAATATGCTGACCAAGGCAGAATTTATTTTATTTTAAAACATAAATTAAATGTAACTTTCAAGCTAGAAGGTTGAACGTAACGTTTATGTTTTAAAATAAAATATTGGTGAGCATATTGAGTGTTAGAAGTAACCGTAAAACTTGCATTATTCTAATTAAATTATTACTAATTAAAATTTCAATTTCAATATTTTATCATGCATAAAGATAGAGGTAACGGTCATAAATTGTAGTTGCGTGTACCATAAAATATGTCCTTAAAAACTGAATCAGTAAAACTAATTACATAAATGATAACTGTGTAATGGTCATTATTTTAAAGACGGTCATGTTAACTTTATTTATGATAGTTGTATGGCAGAGCAAGTTAACGGTCTTGGAAGACCATCTTTCTTGCATTTGAAGTTCTTTTTTGCAAATGCAGGGCCATAGGGGGTTTAGTGAGTCCCCAACCCTCTTTGACCACGCCACTGTCCATGCTCATAATGAAACAAGGACGCTATCTGAATAGTTCGTAATTTTACACCGCGTACGTTGCGAAGGTAGCGTGTGCTCAACATAGAAAAATTTTATTCACCTTTTGACGCGTAATGTATCAAAATAATTAGACTTTTTCTACAGCTTCTTTGATTCTTCGCCCTTTTTTAGGTAAATTCGGCCATGGACGCAGAAAAAATATTCCTTAATTAAATTACATTCGAATATAGGCGAGATATGTTTTAAAGGAGAAAGAGAGAGAGTTTGAATTATTGTTTTAAGTCCATTTTGTGCACAGAAAGTCTGATCGGGACTGGACCTACAGTATAAGTTGAATCCAATCACTATACCATGTGCCTCCACCAAGTATCAAACCCGGGACCCCTTGATTACAAAGCGACGACGTTACTACTACTCCATAGGGGAGAGACAGAATATAAGAGGTGTATAAGAAGAAGAGAAGAAGAGACAGGAGAGAAATAAAGACGCCCGGAGAGCAGGAGAAAGGGAAAGGAAAGAGAAATAGATAAGCAAGGCAGGGAGACTAAGGGAGCGCAGAGAATAGGAGAGAAACATAACAGAAAATAATCAAGAAGAAAGGATGTACTCACAAATAAATAGTAAAAGGACACTAAAACAGAAAAGAAAACTGGAGACTTAAAAAATAGACAGGATGACAACAGAAAAAGCAACAAATATAAGCGAAAAGAGAATAAGTAGGTACCATTTTCTTATTCCAGTGACCCTCTCCTCTCCTTGACCTTGCCTGAGGACACTTGTGGTTATAATCTCCACCAATCAGCTCTACGTAACATTCATTTTGACGAACATCGAACAGAAAACTTAAATATTAAGAGCAAAATTTCACGTACAGTTACATTTTCAAAGCTTGCGTTTGTTTCTTTCAGAGGCTGTCTCGTGCAGGAAGGAAGTGTCCGATCGTGGAAAGTTCGATTCGGACTTCTTCGGAAACTCAGAACAACTTGACCCACAGATTGGACTCTTATTGGAAGTCGTTCTGGAGGCAATCACGGATGCAGGTGAGAATGGGGTTATTCTCTTCATTTTAAATACTCTTATTGATATTTTGTTTGTTTTTTTAAGTCCACCTTATCCGCAGAACCAGACTAATCTGGACGGGACCGACAGTTTAAAGTGGGATTCGAACTACTATGTGCCTTCACTGGGTATCGAACCTTGCACTCCTTGATTACAGAGCGACGACGTTACAACTACGGCATTGTCGAAGTGGATATTTTGTTGGATTCAATGTAACAATCGGCGTTGCCAGGTCAGATATTTCGAGCATGGGCACACACACCAAAAAAATTTCAGAGAGTACCACAATCAAAAGGTTGTGTCATTAAGTGCGATGTATTGGCATCGTATTTCCGGAAAGAAAAGAAGAATTATGAAGAAAAGAAGGGATATGAAAGAAATGTTAGAGAATGAAAGGAAAGGAGAAGAAATATACCAGACATAGAAATAAGGAAAAGGGGAAAGACGAGAAATTAAGAATGAAGTGAGAAGAGAAAGCGAAATAAACAAGCGAGATAGAGAGAGAAGGAAAATAATAGAAACAAAAAGCGACAGAAGGAGACAGAAATAGGAGGTGAAAGAGAGAAAAGACGAAATAGAAACAAAAAGCGACAGAAGGAGACAGAGAAATAGGAGGTGAAAGAGAGAAAGGACGAAATAGAAACAGAGAAAAAGATAAATAAAGAAGCAAGAGAGGAAGACAGAAAACGGAAGAGAAACGTAGGAGAGAACGGTGAGGTTTGGGTGTAACACGAACAAAGAGATTATAAAGCCGAGAAATGAAACGAAAGTTAGAAAGATGATTCAAAGAAGAAAAGAGAAAAGAGTTACAAGTGAAAGAGAAAAGGGAAGAAAACTGGACGGGGGCAAGTGATCGCCTTGACCCCCCTTTCTAGAGAGCGATCATGATTCCAAGTTCCGAATTTCTCGAGAAGTGTGTGTGTATGAGAGAGAGAGATAGAGATTCACATCTACCTTATGGTTGTATAAAAGGCTGTCATTTCTAGCTGCGGTGTAAGGGATGACCATTTAGTCAGCACCCAAATATCAACCTCTCTTCCATACATTCTCTTACACCCTGGACAGCATTTTACAGACTACCGAGGCTCTGGCGTCTGGACTCGCAGCCAATATAATCCTCTGTGACGCTCGTGTTTTGTCCTGTCCACCTGTGTTTGTGATTGCATGTTCATCCATCTCGTCTTATCACCTCTTATCCTCATCGCTGCGATTGTACAAACAGTGGCGGAAAAGCGACGTGAAATAAGTTAAATCAATCAATCATTTCTAACTGGTATTATTAACTTATTAGTCTTTCTCCGACATCTAATGGTTAGTGTAGCACACTCCAACTCGAGAAGCCCGGTTTTCGACTCCAGGGTAGGAAATGGTTGGTTTGTCTTCTTATGGTTGAACTTATGGAGGCAAACAAGAGAAGAACACAATACATTACAACTTTTCTCCCTATTTCAGGCATTAATTTCACATCAATGAAAGGTTCGAACACTGGAGTCTTTGTAGGAGTTGACGATCAATCCTCCCAAAATCAGTTGCCTGGAAATGTTAGCGATGATCCCAAGGATAATTTCAAAAGGACTTTCTCAAATAAAGTAGGCCATTTGCTTCAACTGAACGGTAAGTAGCTATTCCAGTTTTGACTCAGTTAATCTTCATTTACGAACATGTCCTCCTACAAACTTATTTCGTTATTTTCAAATGTCGTGGCCTTCCTTGCAGTTCATCGAGATGCACATATTTTCCAAATAGTATAAATTCTTAATTGCAGAATTATAGGGGCTCCGCGAAGGACTGTTACGGGCATCTACACTTATTTCGAAGATTCGAGGGCAAACAGAAACTATGAATTATTATAATTATATACACTGGCTTATAAATTAAATGTGTTCCACAGCTTGTTGAAGGAGAAAACTATGGATTATTAATATTAGAGAATATTTATATTTGAAAACTTCTTAATATAAATATATGTTATAAAATTGAGATTTCAAGATTATCAGGGAAAAGTATCTTCCGAATGTCTGTGCTCACTAGCAAGTTCTATCGTAGAAGGCTATAAAAGTATTGATACCTTTCGTAACGATGTGAAACATGGTTTTGTCCTCTTCTACCTTAAAAATAAGTACAAAAACTGATTTGCAAAGGTATCGTATAAACAAAACTCATAATAAAAGGGTAGCTGTTTTCAATTTTTCCTATCCTTTCGATAAACCGCTATGATTTTGTAAAATGTGAAAAATTGCATCTGCTTAGAATTCCTTCTAGAGCATTCACTTGGATCTTCGAATGGTTTACTTTCACTGTTGTCTAGATACGTATTAGCAATAGACTTACGTAGCCACGAAACTATGGAGAATATCTAGACAATAGCAAAAGAAAACATTAAGATTCACGTGGATGCTCTAGAAGGAATTATAAGCAGATGTAATTTTTCAGATCTTGCAATCATAGCCGTCTTTTGGAAAAAGATAAAAATTCGACCACAGCTGTTCTGGCGTCGGTCAAAGGCACATCCAAGCCTTGCCCGATATAATACGTCTTTTAAGCCTTCTAATTGAAATAATGCAATGCCCGTCAGTAGTATTGATCCGCGCCAGTGGATGTTTTCTTCGTGGGTGGTCTTTTATTTGCACGTACTTATAACTAATTTGCACGTACTTAGAACTAATTTGCGCGTACTTAGAATTTATTTGCAAGTACTTAGAGTACTTTACATTTATGTATTTGCATGTTTATAACTTTTTATGAATATATAATTATTTATTTTATGAAAAATATGTATATAGAAGGTAATTAGAGGTACTAAACGCTATGCATATGTTTTTATATTCATTACTGCAAAGTATGTAACGTATAAAATGTTAATATTAATGTTTATAATATTGAAAATAAGTTTTCTATGGTTTATGAACCGCTATGAATGGTGGTAATGGCTGTAGGTACAGGTCCAATTACGAAAGAAGACGGTCCCGGTACTCGAACCCACGATATGTAATATTATTAATTATTGCATCATGTTATGAAACACGATGGTGCAACACGCTAGACAGAATACTGTCTCCGAATTTCGACTCCGCTCTGATGCCAGACAGAGAGAATGAATTAATATTCCACGCAGGTAGAGGAGAAAGGAATTTTGGGGAGTGTGCGTTCAAGGTCAAATGACGTCAGAACGTCAGAACAAAGAAGGAATCTGATTCACCAATCAGAGAACGCGTCGGTAGATTTTCAGAACCGGTTTTTTCAAGGTTAACCAGTACGCAAGAACAGGGGAAAGCTATGCAATACTGTAGGGCAGGGGAGGTATTCAACCAGACAACAAAGGATGTCTGAGAATGCGCAGCAAGGGTCAAATCTCTGAAGCTATGCGGTTTCCGCCGCCAATTAATATTCCGCTCAGGTTTGCCTCCAAGGCACAGGACGCTTTAGCGCAGGTTTTTTTTATCTGTACTATGAAGAAGGGAGAGCTATTAGGGACGGGGCCTACAGTTTTCACTATTTGCTTTTATCACGGGGTAACGAACCTAGGACCCTTTGATTATTGATTTAGGTAGTAAATTTATGTTACTGTGTGCTATTTAACATAACATTGAGTTTATTTTTGTACCAAACTTTGACTTTATGTCAAATCTTTTACAAGTTTTTATGTATTTTTACTAAAATAACACTATTTATACTATTCAGGCAACACTTTTTATTAAATCTTGGACTCGCAAAGATATTTTTCAACTTTTAACTTATTATTTTACAACTTTATATTAATTTTTTACCAAAATAACACTATTTGTACTATTCAGGCAACATTTTTTATTAAATTTTGCACTCACAAAGACATTTTTCAACTTTTAACTTATTATTTTACAACTTTATATTAATTTTTTACCAAAATAACACTATTTGTACTAATCACCAACATTTTTTATTAAATTTTGGACTCACAAAGACATTTTTTCAACTTTTAACTTATTATTTTACAACTTTAAGTTAATTTTTTACCAAAATAACACTATTTGTACTATTCAAGCAACATTTTTTATTAAATTTTGGACTCACAAAGACATTTTTTTCTACGTTTAACTTATTATTTTACAACTTTATATTAATTTTTTACCAAAATAACACTATTTGTACTAATCAGGCAACATTTTTTATTAAATTTTGGACTCACAAAGACATTTTTTCAACTTTTAACTTATTATTTTACAACTTTATGTTAATTTTTACCAAAATAACACTATTTGTACTATTCAGGCAACATTTTTTATTAAATTTTGTATTTACAAAGAGATTGTTTCAACTTTTAATTCATTATTTACAAGTTTATGCCTATTTTTTACTCAAATAACACAATTCTATCTGTTCAGGAAAGACTTTTAGTTACATTTTCGACACACAAAGTGTGTGTTCTCAACTTCTATCTGTTTATTTCACAAGTTTAGGCTTATTATTACCAAAATAACACAATTCAATCTGTTCAGGAAATACTTTTAGTTATATTTTCGACACACAGAGTGTGTGATCTCAATTTCTATCTGTTTATTTCACAAGTTTAGGCTTATTATTACCCAAATAACACAATTCAATCTGTTCAAGAAAGACTTTTAGTTACATTTTCGACACACAGAGTGTGTGTTCTCAACTTTTATTTGTTTATTTTACAAGTTTAGCCTAATATTTACTCAAATAACACGATTTGAACGTGTTTTTATTACATTTTGGACACACACGCACTCTCACACACACACACACACACACACACACAGAGAGAGAGAGAGAGAGAGAGAGAGAGAGAGAGAGATTTTTTCCAAGTTTACAGGATTATTCTCTAGTTTACTCAAATAACACAATTTAAATGTGTTGTGAATTAGATTTTGTACACACGACGTGTGTTTTGTCAACTTTAACCCTTTCATTTTTAAGTTTATTTTACCAAAGTAAGACGGCTTAGTCTATTCAAGAAAGTTTTGAATTATATTTTGGATGCAAAAGTATGTTTCGTCAAGTTTTACCCGTTTATTTTACAAGTTTAGGCTTATTATTACTCAAATAACACAATTTAATCCAGTCAGGAAGGATTTGTTATTATATTTTGGATGCACAAAGAGATGTTTTCAACTTTTTTACTGATTTTTTGCAGGGTACGTATTAATTTTTATTTATTTTGTTTTGTATACATTTACAAATTTTTAACTTAGAGTTTAGTATTTATTTAATTTTTTTCAAAAACACTAAAAAAATGTACTTTAGCTAAAATGTAAGCCACAGAATATATTATTATTATTATTATTATTATTATTATTATTATTATTAGGGTTTACTGATTTCCACTATGCTATTTTTGGTTCTGTATTTCTATATGTATTTATTTAGGGCAGGTTACGCCTGCCACGTAGGAAAGTTTGTTTATTTTAGAGTTTGCTGAGTATTTTGTTACTGCTATACTAGGTAAAAGTTTCCAAAATATATCAGGTAGGGCTCCATCCATATACTTTTGTTTTTGCTATTTTGGAGATGATGCGATCAGCACCACTCTCCATCTGCTTTTTATTTTATGTACCCAATATTATTTTGAGGCTTAGTGGATTCTAGAGCCTATTTATGCAGGAGAGAGGACTTGAAAATTTTGATCTCAGATAACCCACAACTATTTGTCAGAGTATTTTAAAGGATATTTTATATTTATTATGTGCTACTAGAATATCAAAGCTTGCTTAATTTTTATGTCTGTAACGCTGTTATTGTATTTCTAGCTAAGGCTTACTGGATAAAGTACACGAAATGTTTAACATTTCGATTATTTGCCTAATTTTTAGTGTAACGAAAATTATTGTGTGTCTATAAAGACTGAAATGCCTTTACCGAAGGGTCCATAACTGGACGCTTACGAACATTGTTCCTTTTTTAAAAAAAAATATAACCATTTATCAATATATTGACAATTCACAGGACAAGACGAAGTTCACAGACGACTGACTATATGGACCATAGGTTCACTTGCTAAATGTTGTTTCTATGCTAGAAGAATAATTTAGCTTTATAACCTTTTTCAAGGCATTTTTGAAGTATTACTGGCTTTTTTGGGTGCATCAACACTTGGGTTATTTCCATTTGGTTTATTATACGAGGTTTATTTTTTACTCTAAGATCAATATATGTCTCCGAGGACTAAAATACATTTATTGAAGCTAAAAGCTTAGGCTGTAACTACGGACTTAGCATGTATATCGACAATTTATAGGACAACACGAACCTTACAAAGGATTATAGGTGACGTAGGACCACACGCCAGAGCTTTGTTAATCTGCAAGAAGCAGTTGCAACTAATGCTATGAGGATATAATGTTAATTTTTCATTGTTTCACAAGAATGCTACCTTTTATACACCCAATATTTGCTTTTTCAAGTAACTATTTGTACCAGAAGCACACAGGTCAACTCTAACTACACTTCGATTTATATAAATGTGGCAAGAACTATATTTCTCAGGAAGTACGCAAAAGCAGATTACCCGATTAAAGTATCTGAAAAACAGATTTTTCTATGCAAGTATATTTTTATTGACTGGCTTATTTAACAGATCAAACAGAAAGACTGCAAAATTCATTAAATGTAGTTCTATAGTATAGGTGGTTTCAGAGATATAAAAAGAACAAATATAAGATTTCGCTTTTTTTTGCTTCTGAGGCTAATCGCGACGCTAAGGGTAAATGGCGAGGAAATGTAACGGAGGACAAACAGTCCCAAAAGTTATGAGCTGCATGTAAGTTAATACCACAGAGATATTACAGTAGGTGTAGGTTCTACCACCAGAACTTTTCTATCATAATAATACTGGTTATGCTGTACTGTTAGCTAAAGATGCTGATATTTGTGAAACTTAAAAGCTTACTCACGACTTACTGTTGCAAAAGATCCGATGACAAAATTTAAAAATTGTTATCGCCCAGACAGGGACTCGAACCCTGGACAGATAGGTTAAAAGCCTAACGCTATACCAACTAAGCTATCTGGGCACAAGGTATTCTTTTCTTCAAAAGTTAGTTATGTTAAGAAATATATTGAAACATGTGAGAACACTCTTGGTCTGGTTCGACAGAGAAGGAGACAACATTTCCAAATTTTTTCAGACTGGGTGTATTTTTCCACTATAGAGGCCTTCATTATATGTAATTCGAAACGCTAAAGTTCAGCTAGCTTCCAAAATTGAGGTAAAGATTGTGTTTGGAGAGATTAACAAGTTACAATTATATCCAGTTAGCTAAAACTCTCAGATTTACTGTACTAGCCAAGTTTTAGTAACATTTTCCTTCACTATAGTACTAATACCAAAGAAATAGGTATATTTTATTTATAATTTGACAAAATGTACTAGTATTTAATTCACAAAGTTAGGTAAAAAGCAGTGTTTTTTAAAAGTATTGTTACTGCCTTCAAATTTTATGTTATTTAGCCACTAACAACTGGTTTACACTGTTTGGCATCCTTTAAATAGGAAAAGAAGGAATTATTTGTTTAGTATTCTTACTAGTTTATATTTATTTAAGAAAACAATTCTACAGTTTAACTTAATTTTAACAAATTGTTACTAATTTATATATCAAAGTTATGTTATTTAGAGTGTATGAAGGCGTATAAAGTTAATATTTGTACTTATCAGTTCAACTAACAATTATATTTTACACACAAAAGATAATGTTTACAGTTAAATTACTTGAATCAGAGAATAATATTTTACAGTAATTGATTCATTCAGCACTAGTCAGTACTTTTATGCATCAGAAAGTTTTTTTTTTTAATTTTCTATTACGCATGCTATTTTGGGCTATTCTTAAAATGTATTTCTAGGGCAAACTAGTTTAATTTTCTGTTTATAATGCAAAGTTGACAGTTTTCGCACAATGCATTGTACATTTATTATATTCTCTACTTACAATCCAAATATTATGCTTATTTAATGTATAATTAACTAACTCTCTAGCCTTCTTAAACCCGAAGGTTCATGGCTGCAGCAACACATGCCTTTCATCTGTTCCTGTCCTGAGCAAGATCTATATACTCCTTTCCATCCCTATCAATTTCCTTTAGATCCATCTCTACATTATCCCTCCATCTTTGTTTTGGTCTTCCTATTCGTCTTTTACCATCAGGTTTCCCAACAAGAATCCTGTATACTTTTTTTTCCTCTCCCATTTGTACCACATGATCTACACATCTAAGTCTTCTTGGTTTAATTATTCTAATAATATCTGTACATGAATACAAATTATGTACTTCTAAATTATGTAATCTTCTCCACTCATCTGCCTTGTAATCTGTTTTAGTCCCAAATATTTTCCTAAGGATTTTATTTTCAAATACTCTTAATTTATGTTTCTAGCTTATACTGTAGTTATTATATCTTTTTCTATCAGCTTATTTTGAAATTAATATTATTAGGTATAGTCTTTGATTTATAACTATATTGCTTTTTTTTATCAATTTATCTAAGAGTACACGCAGACAAACACATGTGTACACACTTTTATGTAAATAGATATGCTGTTTTTCAATATTTTAGTATGAAGATTGCACTTTAGCTATTTAAGCAAGGGTAGGAAAGGTAGGATTTCTGAGAATTTGTTGCAGGATTTTGTTGTCCAAGTATAGATGAGAACTGAGCTGGGAGACTGCTTTGAACCTTTTCATGAGAGTTTGCATGTGAACTGTATGCAAATTCAGCACTATTGACTGTGCATGCTTCTAAGTTTTGCTGTTATTTTACATCAAGTCTGTGAGACTGTAGACAGTTTTCCCTTTTCAAGTAGTTTTTATTGATTGTATTTGTATATGTTTTGGGGACTTAGCAGTTTTATGTTATGAGGCAGTTTGTTGTAGAATATTTTTACCGGATTGTTTTGAGATATTGAGTGTCTGCTGTTTTACTTGTAATTATTTTTCTTCTTGTGTTGTGTATTTGACTATATTTTGTCCAAGTTCGTAGTATTTAGAATAATTGTTATTGACTTGTAGATGTAGGGAGTAATAAACCTTTGCAAGATGCCCTATACTTTAGTCTGAACATTATTCTTAGTGTTCACTTTTAAAGCCTTAGTATTCTGGTAGTATTATTAATGTAGAGGTAAATTAGGCTAAAATGTAGGCATTTTTCTGATAAATTATACTCACTTAGTTGTTTCAGCAGGTAGAAGTTGCATGATGGTTTACTGCTGATGATGTTAATTTGCTCTTCTTATGTGCTACGTATGATGTAGCTTATTTGAGTAATTGGTATTTTCTACTGAAAAAAGGATTGCTTGTCTATTTTATTTCTATGTTGTTGAGTTTGTCCATAAGCAAGCCATGTTTTTACTCTATCCTATGTCTTGGAAGAATCTAGATATATTGTGTTTGCAGTTTTATGTTTCTCTAAGGTTTCAGCTATGTAGTTTTTTAAACTGTGCTATGGGTGTGACTATTGATTTCTCTTTCTGTATCCCATGTTGGTTTCTGTGTATTCCTCTTGCTGCTTGAATTTGACTTAGGTTGTTTGTTTTTTTTCTTAGATCTTTATTTGTTTATTTGTTCAGTATTTTTTATTTTTTTGAATTTTAATTACTTTAATTTTACATTAACTAACACATTTTTCTTTAACAACAAAAGAATTTACTCTAGTATAAAAACGTCTACTAACAAAAATGTACTATTATAACTTTTAATTTTAGAAAATTGTATTTTTAAAACTTTAACTTTGAAAAATTGATTTTTAATTACTTTAATTTTACATTAACTAACACATTTTTCTTTAACAACAAAAGAATTTACTCTAGTATAAAAACTTCTACTAACTTTATATTTTAGAAAATTGTATTTTTAAAACTTTAACTTTGAAAAATTGATTTTTAACACACTTTGACTTTAACAATGTACTTTGAATTTTTTTATGTAAAATAATATTAAAAAATAAAAAATGCTGAACAAATAAACAAATAAAAATCTAAGAAAAAAACAAACAACCTACGTCAAATTCAAGCAGCAAGAGGAATACACAGAAACCAACATGGGATACAGAAAGAGAAATCAATAGTCACACCCATAGCACAGTTTAAAAAACTACATAGCTGAAACCTTAGAGAAACATAAAACTGCAAACACAATATATCTAGATTCTTCCAAGACATAGGATAGAGTAAAAACATGGCTTGCTTATGGACAAACTCAACAACATAGAAATAAAATAGACAAGCAATCCTTTTTTCAGTAGAAAATACCAATTACTCAAATAAGCTACATCATACGTAGCACATAAGAAGAGCAAATTAACATCATCAGCAGTAAACCATCATGCAACTTCTACCTGCTGAAACAACTAAGTGAGTATAATTTATCAGAAAAATGCCTACATTTTAGCCTAATTTACCTCTACATTAATAATACTACCAGAATACTAAGGCTTTAAAAGTGAACACTAAGAATAATGTTCAGACTAAAGTATAGGGCATCTTGTAAAGGTTTATTACTCCCTACATCTACAAGTCAATAACAATTATTCTAAATACTACGAACTTGGACAAAATATAGTCAAATACACAACACAAGAAGAAAAATAATTACAAGTAAAACAGCAGACACTCAATATCTCAAAACAATCCGGTAAAAATATTCTACAACAAACTGCCTCATAACATAAAACTGCTAAGTCCCCAAAACATATACAAATACAATCAATAAAAACTACTTGAAAAGGGAAAACTGTCTACAGTCTCACAGACTTGATGTAAAATAACAGCAAAACTTAGAAGCATGCACAGTCAATAGTGCTGAATTTGCATACAGTTCACATGCAAACTCTCATGAAAAGGTTCAAAGCAGTCTCCCAGCTCAGTTCTCATCTATACTTGGACAACAAAATCCTGCAACAAATTCTCAGAAATCCTACCTTTCCTACCCTTGCTTAAATAGCTAAAGTGCAATCTTCATACTAAAATATTGAAAAACAGCATATCTATTTACATAAAAGTGTGTACACATGTGTTTGTCTGCGTGTACTCTTAGATAAATTGATAAAAAAAAGCAATATAGTTATAAATCAAAGACTATACCTAATAATATTAATTTCAAAATAAGCTGATAGAAAAAGATATAATAACTACAGTATAAGCTAGAAACATAAATTAAGAGTATTTGAAAATAAAATCCTTAGGAAAATATTTGGGACTAAAACAGATTACAAGGCAGATGAGTGGAGAAGATTACATAATTTAGAAGTACATAATTTGTATTCATGTACAGATATTATTAGAATAATTAAACCAAGAAGACTTAGATGTGTAGATCATGTGGTACAAATGGGAGAGGAAAAAAAAGTATACAGGATTCTTGTTGGGAAACCTGATGGTAAAAGACGAATAGGAAGACCAAAACAAAGATGGAGGGATAATGTAGAGATGGATCTAAAGGAAATTGATAGGGATGGAAAGGAGTATATAGATCTTGCTCAGGACAGGAACAGATGAAAGGCATGTGTTGCTGCAGCCATGAACCTTCGGGTTTAAGAAGGCTAGAGAGTTAGTTAATTATACATTAAATAAGCATAATATTTGGATTGTAAGTAGAGAATATAACAAATGTACAATGCATTGTGCGAAAACTGTCAACTTTGCATTATAAACAGAAAATTAAACTAGTTTGCCCTAGAAATACATTTTAAGAATAGCCCAAAATAGCATGCGTAATAGAAAATTAAAAAAAAAAACTTTCTGATGCATAAAAGTACTGACTAGTGCTGAATGAATCAATTACTGTAAAATATTATTCTCTGATTCAAGTAATTTAACTGTAAACATTATCTTTTGTGTGTAAAATATAATTGTTAGTTGAACTGATAAGTACAAATATTAACTTTATACGCCTTCATACACTCTAAATAACATAACTTTGATATATAAATTAGTAACAATTTGTTAAAATTAAGTTAAACTGTAGAATTGTTTTCTTAAATAAATATAAACTAGTAAGAATACTAAACAAATAATTCCTTCTTTTCCTATTTAAAGGATGCCAAACAGTGTAAACCAGTTGTTAGTGGCTAAATAACATAAAATTTGAAGGCAGTAACAATACTTTTAAAAAACACTGCTTTTTACCTAACTTTGTGAATTAAATACTAGTACATTTTGTCAAATTATAAATAAAATATACCTATTTCTTTGGTATTAGTACTATAGTGAAGGAAAATGTTACTAAAACTTGGCTAGTACAGTAAATCTGAGAGTTTTAGCTAACTGGATATAATTGTAACTTGTTAATCTCTCCAAACACAATCTTTACCTCAATTTTGGAAGCTAGCTGAACTTTAGCGTTTCGAATTACATATAATGAAGGCCTCTATAGTGGAAAAATACACCCAGTCTGAAAAAATTTGGAAATGTTGTCTCCTTCTCTGTCGAACCAGACCAAGAGTGTTCTCACATGTTTCAATATATTTCTTAACATAACTAACTTTTGAAGAAAAGAATACCTTGTGCCCAGATAGCTTAGTTGGTATAGCGTTAGGCTTTTAACCTATCTGTCCAGGGTTCGAGTCCCTGTCTGGGCGATAACAATTTTTAAATTTTGTCATCGGATCTTTTGCAACAGTAAGTCGTGAGTAAGCTTTTAAGTTTCTCAAATATCAGCATCTTTAGCTAACAGTACAGCATAACCAGTATTATTATGATAGAAAAGTTCTGGTGGTAGAACCTACACCTACTGTAATATCTCTGTGGTATTAACTTACATGCAGCTCATAACTTTTGGGACTGTTTGTCCTCCGTTACATTTCCTCGCCATTTACCCTTAGCGTCGCGATTAGCCTCAGAAGCAAAAAAAAGCGAAATCTTATATTTGTTCTTTTTATATCTCTGAAACCACCTATACTATAGAACTACATTTAATGAATTTTGCAGTCTTTCTGTTTGATCTGTTAAATAAGCCAGTCAATAAAAATATACTTGCATAGAAAAATCTGTTTTTCAGATACTTTAATCGGGTAATCTGCTTTTGCGTACTTCCTGAGAAATATAGTTCTTGCCACATTTATATAAATCGAAGTGTAGTTAGAGTTGACCTGTGTGCTTCTGGTACAAATAGTTACTTGAAAAAGCAAATATTGGGTGTATAAAAGGTAGCATTCTTGTGAAACAATGAAAAATTAACATTATATCCTCATAGCATTAGTTGCAACTGCTTCTTGCAGATTAACAAAGCTCTGGCGTGTGGTCCTACGTCACCTATAATCCTTTGTAAGGTTCGTGTTGTCCTATAAATTGTCGATATACATGCTAAGTCCGTAGTTACAGCCTAAGCTTTTAGCTTCAATAAATGTATTTTAGTCCTCGGAGACATATATTGATCTTAGAGTAAAAAATAAACCTCGTATAATAAACCAAATGGAAATAACCCAAGTGTTGATGCACCCAAAAAAGCCAGTAATACTTCAAAAATGCCTTGAAAAAGGTTATAAAGCTAAATTATTCTTCTAGCATAGAAACAACATTTAGCAAGTGAACCTATGGTCCATATAGTCAGTCGTCTGTGAACTTCGTCTTGTCCTGTGAATTGTCAATATATTGATAAATGGTTATATTTTTTTTAAAAAAAGGAACAATGTTCGTAAGCGTCCAGTTATGGACCCTTCGGTAAAGGCATTTCAGTCTTTATAGACACACAATAATTTTCGTTACACTAAAAATTAGGCAAATAATCGAAATGTTAAACATTTCGTGTACTTTATCCAGTAAGCCTTAGCTAGAAATACAATAACAGCGTTACAGACATAAAAATTAAGCAAGCTTTGATATTCTAGTAGCACATAATAAATATAAAATATCCTTTAAAATACTCTGACAAATAGTTGTGGGTTATCTGAGATCAAAATTTTCAAGTCCTCTCTCCTGCATAAATAGGCTCTAGAATCCACTAAGCCTCAAAATAATATTGGGTACATAAAATAAAAAGCAGATGGAGAGTGGTGCTGATCGCATCATCTCCAAAATAGCAAAAACAAAAGTATATGGATGGAGCCCTACCTGATATATTTTGGAAACTTTTACCTAGTATAGCAGTAACAAAATACTCAGCAAACTCTAAAATAAACAAACTTTCCTACGTGGCAGGCGTAACCTGCCCTAAATAAATACATATAGAAATACAGAACCAAAAATAGCATAGTGGAAATCAGTAAACCCTAATAATAATAATAATAATAATAATAATAATAATAATATATTCTGTGGCTTACATTTTAGCTAAAGTACATTTTTTTAGTGTTTTTGAAAAAAATTAAATAAATACTAAACTCTAAGTTAAAAATTTGTAAATGTATACAAAACAAAATAAATAAAAATTAATACGTACCCTGCAAAAAATCAGTAAAAAAGTTGAAAACATCTCTTTGTGCATCCAAAATATAATAACAAATCCTTCCTGACTGGATTAAATTGTGTTATTTGAGTAATAATAAGCCTAAACTTGTAAAATAAACGGGTAAAACTTGACGAAACATACTTTTGCATCCAAAATATAATTCAAAACTTTCTTGAATAGACTAAGCCGTCTTACTTTGGTAAAATAAACTTAAAAATGAAAGGGTTAAAGTTGACAAAACACACGTCGTGTGTACAAAATCTAATTCACAACACATTTAAATTGTGTTATTTGAGTAAACTAGAGAATAATCCTGTAAACTTGGAAAAAATCTCTCTCTCTCTCTCTCTCTCTCTCTCTCTGTGTGTGTGTGTGTGTGTGTGTGTGTGTGTGTGTGTGTGTGTGTGTGTGTGTGAGAGAGAGTGCGTGTGTGTCCAAAATGTAATAAAAACACGTTCAAATCGTGTTATTTGAGTAAATATTAGGCTAAACTTGTAAAATAAACAAATAAAAGTTGAGAACACACACTCTGTGTGTCGAAAATGTAACTAAAAGTCTTTCTTGAACAGATTGAATTGTGTTATTTGGGTAATAATAAGCCTAAACTTGTGAAATAAACAGATAGAAATTGAGATCACACACTCTGTGTGTCGAAAATATAACTAAAAGTATTTCCTGAACAGATTGAATTGTGTTATTTTGGTAATAATAAGCCTAAACTTGTGAAATAAACAGATAGAAGTTGAGAACACACACTTTGTGTGTCGAAAATGTAACTAAAAGTCTTTCCTGAACAGATAGAATTGTGTTATTTGAGTAAAAAATAGGCATAAACTTGTAAATAATGAATTAAAAGTTGAAACAATCTCTTTGTAAATACAAAATTTAATAAAAAATGTTGCCTGAATAGTACAAATAGTGTTATTTTGGTAAAAATTAACATAAAGTTGTAAAATAATAAGTTAAAAGTTGAAAAAATGTCTTTGTGAGTCCAAAATTTAATAAAAAATGTTGCCTGATTAGTACAAATAGTGTTATTTTGGTAAAAAATTAATATAAAGTTGTAAAATAATAAGTTAAACGTAGAAAAAAATGTCTTTGTGAGTCCAAAATTTAATAAAAAATGTTGCTTTGAATAGTACAAATAGTGTTATTTTGGTAAAAAATTAACTTAAAGTTGTAAAATAATAAGTTAAAAGTTGAAAAAATGTCTTTGTGAGTCCAAAATTTAATAAAAAATGTTGGTGATTAGTACAAATAGTGTTATTTTGGTAAAAAATTAATATAAAGTTGTAAAATAATAAGTTAAAAGTTGAAAAATGTCTTTGTGAGTGCAAAATTTAATAAAAAATGTTGCCTGAATAGTACAAATAGTGTTATTTTGGTAAAAAATTAATATAAAGTTGTAAAATAATAAGTTAAAAGTTGAAAAATATCTTTGCGAGTCCAAGATTTAATAAAAAGTGTTGCCTGAATAGTATAAATAGTGTTATTTTAGTAAAAATACATAAAAACTTGTAAAAGATTTGACATAAAGTCAAAGTTTGGTACAAAAATAAACTCAATGTTATGTTAAATAGCACACAGTAACATAAATTTACTACCTAAATCAATAATCAAAGGGTCCTAGGTTCGTTACCCCGTGATAAAAGCAAATAGTGAAAACTGTAGGCCCCGTCCCTAATAGCTCTCCCTTCTTCATAGTACAGATAAAAAAAACCTGCGCTAAAGCGTCCTGTGCCTTGGAGGCAAACCTGAGCGGAATATTAATTGGCGGCGGAAACCGCATAGCTTCAGAGATTTGACCCTTGCTGCGCATTCTCAGACATCCTTTGTTGTCTGGTTGAATACCTCCCCTGCCCTACAGTATTGCATAGCTTTCCCCTGTTCTTGCGTACTGGTTAACCTTGAAAAAACCGGTTCTGAAAATCTACCGACGCGTTCTCTGATTGGTGAATCAGATTCCTTCTTTGTTCTGACGTTCTGACGTCATTTGACCTTGAACGCACACTCCCCAAAATTCCTTTCTCCTCTACCTGCGTGGAATATTAATTCATTCTCTCTGTCTGGCATCAGAGCGGAGTCGAAATTCGGAGACAGTATTCTGTCTAGCGTGTTGCACCATCGTGTTTCATAACATGATGCAATAATTAATAATATTACATATCGTGGGTTCGAGTACCGGGACCGTCTTCTTTCGTAATTGGACCTGTACCTACAGCCATTACCACCATTCATAGCGGTTCATAAACCATAGAAAACTTATTTTCAATATTATAAACATTAATATTAACATTTTATACGTTACATACTTTGCAGTAATGAATATAAAAACATATGCATAGCGTTTAGTACCTCTAATTACCTTCTATATACATATTTTTCATAAAATAAATAATTATATATTCATAAAAAGTTATAAACATGCAAATACATAAATGTAAAGTACTCTAAGTACTTGCAAATAAATTCTAAGTACGCGCAAATTAGTTCTAAGTACGTGCAAATTAGTTATAAGTACGTGCAAATAAAAGACCACCCACGAAGAAAACATCCACTGGCGCGGATCAATACTACTCCCGTCATTTTCAGTATTATTGCTTCTACTATCATATTATTATTAGTACGATAAAATGTTACGTAAAAATTTATTGATCCTTGATTTTAAACTTTTAAATAAATATTTGGTGTACTTCAGGACTTCAAATACCACGCCGTGAAGATCCACAAATAGAGTATATCTATTAAAAGATTGTTCAAAGTAAATGAAAAGTTAAGAGCTTCTGGCATAAATGACTGTGTGCAGACAGCACGTACGCACTGAGAAAACGCTTCTGAATCACATTGTGTAACGTAGGTTGTGCTCTGTAAGCTGTATGTTATTCCAGTTCATTTTAACTATGTGGATTTAAATTATATTTATCTTTGTTTAATTTGCAGGCCAAGATTATGAAGCAAATTTAACTTGTTGCACCAGTTTCGTGGCATTGGAAAGAGCTTACAGCTCCCTGACAGATGGAGTTTATGATTGCGCGATTGTTGTTGGAGCCAACAAACCTCATACTTCCAAGACTGAAGACTCTGTCAGTAAGTCATTCTGATAATAAGTTAAATGCCTTGAGCAGTTGTCAAATAGTGTGCTTTGAATTATACATACATGGAAAGAAACAATTTCAGTACATGTTACGTGGGACTGTAATTTGCATCTCGTAATTGAACCACAATGACCACGATCTTTAATGTGCAATCAAAGAAGTTTACAAGCAATATGTTTAGAAAGTTTGTGCTAGATGTAACTTAAATGCCTTCATCCAGAATGCTTTTATAAGTGCTACGAAACCCGTGATTAACGTAAGCTCGTTCCAATTTTATCGATCCAAACCTTTGCCGATTCTAGACAAATCCAGTGAGGCATATGGACACTTCATAATAGTCAATACAAAAGCTAGTGCGTAGAAAATAAATACAGGATCGAACAGGACTCGAATCCAAGTCTCTGGCATACCACTATTTTTTTCTCTATTAAAATTATCCATTAGCGAAAAATCTGGCAAAGTCAGTGCTATGTCGCTGGCACTGTATGGCAAATACGTAAAATTGAGTACACATTTTCGATAACATTCTACAATAGTACATTTCCTGCGTGTTACAAGACATGATGCCATAAATTAATTGTTACATGTATACATGCTATACATAACTACGATCTCCAATTCAATGAGTGAGCTATTGCCCAATTGTTTCAAAAAGTTATGAATGCTGTACGTTAACAAGGAAAGGATGAAATACTGTTATGTTGGCATTTTGATGAAATTCTTATACAGTGGATTCGATACAAAATATCAAAATACGCTTGTGGTGAAATTCTTGCTGCTGTGGACTAAAACAGGAGGAAGTGGAGGGATAAAATACAAGTTTACGTATTTTGTAAGATCATATCATAGTGGAAATGTTCATTACACTGCACAAACCATTGTTTCGTATGAAATAATGCTTATATCGTAACAGCTGGCAGATTTTATTAAATCAATTTTATTCACATATATAGTTTTTATTGGGTGTTCATTTTTAATGTAATTTTTACTGGATATATAAAACTCTCATATTGGTCAATACATAAAATAATTAAAGTGAAAAAAATTTACGTAAATGGCCATTTCTCTTTAAAAATTAGAAACAACATTTCCGTAATTTGTAGTAAGTGCTGTAAACATCACCTAAATAATTATATTGAAGAGTTGGACAGATCCTATGGTACACATAAGAGGAAATATGAGTTTCCATTATCCTTAACGGGATAGTAAGGTTAATACGCTTTTCTACCTCTTTTGGGTAATTGCAAAGATGGGAATGTGCCCGAAGGAAATTAGTAAGAATGACAAATTGTCCTAGATACGGACAATTGGAATATTTGTGTTCCTGCGTTAGTGCGTCGGAAATACATAGAGTTCTTACTTCACTACATCAACAACACTTTAGTCTTTGTGTCAGTAATCATATTTTAATTCTTCCCCAACAGATGAAGCTTTTCCCTGCATTGTAGTGTTTCTCCAAAATGCAAAAGAGGCCAAGAGAATATATGCACAAGTGGTACATGCAAGGAGAAATCGTGAGGAAATTCCCGAAGAAAAGAGCGAATCAGAAATCAAACGTAAGCAATTCCTAGAAAGCTTTTACAACGAATGCAATGTTGACCCTGCTGCCGTGAGCTTCATACAGGTAAACTTCAATTCTTGAGTTCAAGGTTTTAACTAACGCGCTTTTCATAATGCATAATTACTAATACATATAAAGCGTGCATAAAATCCATGGTGGGAAAGGGGATGCGCTTATAAAGTTGTCCTAGCTATACTTTTTCTAGTTTCACATTATATCTACAGCAGAAAAGCTTCAAAAATAACAAATTAGATATTATTTAACTTTTATGGTATCAATTTCAAGCGGTTCTAATGTAAATTTAAATTCTACTTGTTGAATAACGGAGATATAATAAACAAATATATTTTAGTAGCTACATTTTTCCCTTACGGTGAAATCTACTTCTTTGATCTTGTTACATGCAACGACCTCGAGCTAGAACTAAAGCTATTTTTTTCTGTTAAAATGTACTTAATAAACAATGTTGTTCATAAACACACACACAAATATGTGTGAACGCAGTGTGGTATTTGAAAGTTTTCCATTGGGAGAAATGCTCTTGAAGCATTGGGATATAAATCTCCCTCCCCCCCAGTGCTTCGAATTAGCAACCAGTGGGGGTGTGCATAAACCAGAAGTTACTCCTTTCAAGTTACAACTTGTGTGTTACAACTTGATCAAATTTCAGATTTTTGAACCTGGTGTAATATATGCAGGTTCTAGGGAACATAATCAGTATTCTATGAGTCTTTATATCATTTAGTACCTGAAAGACAATCCATGAAATGCGCAACTGGTTTTCCAAAAACCTGATCTTTTTCCCAATGCTGTAACTCGAAAACATCGTTTTTCTCACAAACAATTACGTGCATGCTCACCCAATATATCAAGACCAAAAAAATTCCTGATTATGTGTACTACCTCGATTCTACAACAACGCTAATCGAGCTATTGGAGAGCGAAGTAACATGTCAATACTAATTTCAGATAGACGATACGAAAGACGCTCCTCTGCAGTTTCCACATAAATCCAATGCGAGACGTATGGAAAAGTCAAACTGCGACTTGTGTTTTATTGTGAAAGCAATACTAGCCCTAGAAACAGGGACTGCACCATCTAACATTCATTTGGAATCGTGGGATCAAATTCTACAAGAAAAAGTGAAGGTAATGGCATTATGTTTCAAATTAGAATGGTTAAAACAGCAAAATATATCCTCGTACATTCAAACGAAAGCGATCTAATTTTGAACGCTACCGTAACGCTACACCTTAAAATAAAAAGCGCCTATAAGATTTTGGCCTAATGTCCTAACGTGTCTTATTTCTCATTTTCTTGTACCACACATTTCAAGCAGTCTTTATTAAATAATAACACACTATACACGTAACGTTTCCACCCTCTATCAGGGTCTTCTTGAGACTAAAATCCAAACTAAATATTTTTAGTTTGAATCTTGCCTTGGTCAGCATCTTTGGTGTTTTATTTTAACATGGAAAAAAGCTTTAAAAATGTTACATCGACTGCTTTTTTAAGTTTTCGAAAAGGCAAATTCTTCAAAATTAGAATGAAAAATTTATTATATATAAATAAAATGAGGGGCTTGGCATGAAATCTTGAACAGTTTTAAAAAGTTTACACAATACGTACACTATGCATATGGTTTCAAAATATGTGTTTCACTTGAAAAATAATTACTTTTTTCTCGTTCTTCAATTATTTTCAAGTTAATGTCGCAAATGAGTTGGTAATATAAATAAAAGATAATCAAGTTCCCTCCATCTGCTGAACACCAATTCGAATTTAACTTAACAAGAACAGTGTTCATTGGTCAGTGTTGTACAAGTGTATCGGAAATGAAGGACATGATAATAGCGGTTCCTTTCTTGGTCTCTTATTATTATTTCAGTATCATACATGTCTTCCAGTGTCAGAGTTTAAAGCCTCGAGTAAACTGCAATACTTGAAGCACTGGTTTTTTTTCAATAGAAACTTATTAATTCCGGAACTAGAAATTCATTTGGTCAAGAGAGATCCACATTTTCTTCCAACAACAACCTTCCAATCACCCTCAGCCCTGCACCAACAAAGTTTGAATCGGTCGCCCTCTAGGTTCACATATCTATTCATTTATCGTCACAATTTAAGTATCTGTAATGTGTTCCCTCTTCAGATTACTTGTATACAGTCACTTCGCTCTCTCTCCTCGTGTTATATTTGTGCTTTACCCTTTATGTTTATTTTAGGTCTCTTTTGGTATACTATGCTATTACAATTACTGTATGATTGTGTATGGGCCTCCCCTATGGCGCTGTGGTAACGTCGTCGCCTGGTAATGAAGAGGTCCCGGGTTCCATCATTACCTTCTCTATCTGAAAGCCTGATGGCTTGCTCCGTGCACGTGACTAAGCGTCATCAACTGGAGGCGAGATAGCCACCATGTTTGATTTGCTTCTTCGGAATCAATGTTGGACCTTTTTAGTGAACATGGAACTGTAATGCAAATTTAAGAACTGTAATAGAATTTACATGACGTATAAATATGCTTAAATGTGCAAGAGTTATGGTGTATAAGTGTTATGTGCTCAATTGCAGATGCAATTATGATGAAAAAGGTAAGAGTAACGTTCACATTTCTTCAAGAAGTTGCTGAAAATGAGAAATGTTTAGGGCAATTCCATGTGATTTGGTTCCTACGAAAAGATACAAGTTAAGTAACAAAGGTTTTATACTCATAAATAAATAAGAGTAATAGTTCAGGATGTAAACATTTCATGTGTCCGGAATAGGCATCTAATATACCTACTCTTAAATGTGATCATGTTTTATCTCTTGTCAACAATGTTTTATCTCTTGTCAACAATGTTTTTTTAGAAATATCAAATAATTTACCCTGAATTACAAACATTGGTTAACGTTAATATTATTGCTTATGATTGCAAATTAATTTGTGTCAAGATTTAGTCAACGTTTAAAATATTAGCTACGTTCGTGTCTACCAAAGCAGTTTGTTGCTGCACATTTTATGCAAGCATTCGATAAAATATTCATATCATTTACACAAATTTTCAGTTTCAAAATATGCTTAATGAAAGAAATCTATGCAACGGGGCAACGTTGATACATGTGTATATTTACATTCTTATTTTATCCCGCTTTATGCTTCTTTATGCTAATCGGAGGCTAATGGAAGATATGATGTGCATTCAAATACAAGGGTGCAATGTGTAACAAAAACTTCGATCAAATATTCGTGTGTAAAACTACCCAGGAACATATTATTTATGTTTCAAATACAAATGTTTTCACACAGAAAGCATTTTGTTACCTAGCTATGTTAAAATGAACTACAAATGTATTAAATTTTATAAAACTGTTTCATATGAACTGCTTTTTATTTTTTGTCTTTGTTAAGTTTCAATGTTCGTAACTTTGATTATTAAATCAGTGATAATGTTTATTGTTTCATAATTTATTAACATTCTTCACGATTTTATTAACAGTTTAAGGAAATATTCCAAATGTTTATTTCCCAAGTGAACGCTAAGATCGAAATATTAATCTGCTTTTTTTTTATGAAAATGTTGAAACTCATAAGTTATTGTCACAGATCTTACTATCGACAATGAAAAGATTCAATTTGTTTATTATCTTTCGTTCAATAAAGTCAATAGGATCGAAATTACAATGTGACAAATGATTTAGGTTTAGTATTTATTAACATATATGTAACATTGCCCTTGTACCAATTTCATTCGCTTTTGCTGAAAGGTTATAGAAATTAAGTTTTTGTATTGAGATTGTATAGCTACGCAGAATATCTGCATTATCTGGTTGATTAATTTTGGGTAAAGTTAAAGACAATTTAATTGATTAGGTAACTTGGAAAGTTTACGATTAACCTAACATGGGGGGTTCTGATTTAATCAATTGATTTTACATACAAAAGTTCATACAAAAGTGGTTACAAGTTTTACTGTACCTGACAAATATTCCCGATAATATTTTTCAAAGATATACAATTTTTAAATTTTTCCGGCAGGAAGTTTTTAACTATTTTCAACTCTTTCTTTGTGCTATGGTAGGAATTTTTGTGGTGGCCATAGTGTCTTCCTGAATAAAAATTTTGGTGTAAATATTCAATATTATATTTTTTCTTCTAACTATATTCGTCTGGAAGGTAAATGTCAAAATTTAACTTCATAAAATAAATAAATATACCTTAATTCTCTACGGTAAAATTACGACAAGGGGTTTACAGCGTTAAGAAGATTGCCTCCAGATGATGACGTCTTGACTGAGTGCTGTGGCCTGAACCTCAAGATGGTCTTGGTTCCATACCCGGTGGAGGCACATGGCACAGTGGTTCGGATCCCACTTTAGTAAACGTCTCGATTAGCCTTACTGTGCATAAAGTGGACTTAAAACACCAACTCAAACTCAAACTGTATGATTGTTGTATAAAGTTTATATATGTTTGATTTCATTATATGGCTATTAAATCAACATTAATTTCAACAAAAAATTCTAAAAGATTTGCGTTTAACAAAGTGTTCTTACATTAAAGTAATGAGTCATTCTTAACCGATGGTCAAATTAACAACTGCATATCTAAATCTAAAGGGAAAAAGCACGACAATTTGTATCTTGGTATTGCACAAGGGAAACGTCTTCATCTACTTTTGTTGTATTCTGTTTCGATTGTATAGTGTTAAATTTCAATGCAGGGCATTCATAACTCAATGTTTTGTTAATTGATCTATGATTTTTTCATGTGTATTTATTTGTGCATTCATGATTCTAATTCAATGCAAGTTATTTTTTTATTATTCTTGTCAAAATAGGTGGTTAAGGACGAAACACAGACACTTGGAGAATACGTTGCTGTTAATTCCTGTGGTTATGGTGGACCAAGCACACACGTGTTGCTACGGAAAAACAATAAAGAAAAATCCACCAGAAACGAAGATGGACTTTCTAAGTTATTCGTTGTATCTGGAAGAACAGAGGTTGCAGTTAAGAATATACTAGAAAGGGTACGTAAGGTGTGGAAATTTTGACCCTTAGTTAAAATTAATTATAAGCACCTTATTTTAAAATTTCGTATTTGTACGTTCGTCACAGTACACGACAGTAACGAATTACAAGAAACAGTTACTTTTTTACTAACGACAACTGTAACTACTTTAGTTACTTTCAAAGAGAAGTAACTGTAACTCGATTACTTCTTTTTGTTTAACCGCGAAGATGAGGATGAATGGTGATAAGATAAAATGGATGAAGCAACATTCACAAACAACACAACACAAGTTCCCACATAGGATTATACTGGCTGCGAGTCCAGACATCAGTGTCTCGCTAGTCTGCAAAATACAGTCCAAGATGTACGAAGAGAAGTTGGGTCATTCCACGTCAGATCGACCAGGGCTTCCAGGTCATGTTTTCTTGATTTGGATGAAATTTGGCATGAAGGTTCAATCATGTCTGAAAGGCTTGTATTCCAAATATTAGGTTCCTCCGAGAAATAGTTCTAGAGTTATAGCCTGTGAAAGAAGGTGGTGCGCAACAGAAAATGTAATCCAAATATGAGAAATGAGCCTCAGAGCTAACTTCAGGATTCAATAACTTTGGAACTATTGATCACAGCCTAGTGATATTTACACACCAAACAAATCTCTTACCAAGGAAAACGTGTATTGCATCAAAAGACCCTCATCTTGTTTACGTTAGCAAATAAAATACCCCAAAATATGCCTTAACAGGCCTTACGTGTCAAAAAATGCATAGTTTGTGTGCCTGCTGTTACAACTGTAATCCAACCAGGAAGGTGGCATTAATTTTTCTAGTAACTCTGATGTGAGCTCAGTATGTACACATTATGTCGTCTCCATATACAGGGTGTTTCTAAAGGTCGTTTACAACGCTTGGGAGGTGATTCCTCACACGAAAACAAGCAAAAAGTGTGAGTACCATTTTTACGACTGAGGCCTCGTTTCCGAGATAGGAGCCTCGCAAAAGGTGACAAAGTGAACGTCACACCTAACTGGGACGAATGCTATCACAGATAGAGAGGCGGTTCCAAGGGAATCATAAAGGAATCGTATGTGCTCAGTCCGGAAGTCACTATGAAAAGTTCACTGCACGCATGCGCAATGGAGTCCTCAAAGGAATTGGGGATTTCCAGCAAGAACAATGCATGGAAAGGGTATGTAACGCAGCAAGAAGGACCGTGACAATGAGAAATGCGTTAAAGACAACATATCCCGACCTCAAACATCAAAACATGAGCACGGAACACAAAATCCGAAAAGTTGAGCACGGTTGCATATCCCAGTTACACGTGAGGAATGAACGAATCATGTCATGTGGCATACGAGAGACACATTACTCCACCAGGAGGAGGGAAAGAAAAACACAATATCAGATGATTGCGACAACGTGTATTTTTACACGCGACAACTACGTAATATCCCCCCCCCCACACACACACACAACAAACAACAAATGCTACAATGTCTTACGCACAGGCAGTGCGTGTCACTGTACACCAACTGAAGATGTCACTTTCACCACACAAAGGGGGTGGGGAGCAATACCAAGAGTGTTCGCACGCGATCACTGTGACGTAAAAGAGACCAGTTTTGGAAGCGCTGCGCAGGCAAGTCTGGCTCTCGTAGTGTACGCTTGACCTTCATGACTGCTGTACCCGTGAGAGGAGCTCGAAGGGTTGGTGCTCTCCGGCAGTCGTCCCAGTCGTGTTGCAGGTGCTGGGATATGATCAGCAGTTTGCTCTAGGTTGTCATACGCATTGAAGAGTACTAGTATGTTATATTGAAAGAAGTTGGCGTGGTGGAGTGGGCAAGTCAAGAATCGCAACAATTGGTCTGTGGTGTTCGTACGCTGATACGGCCAATTTGTGCAGTGTGCCAGTGTTAAAGAAAAACGATACTTTGCAGTTCCAGCTCCCTATTACACAGATGGCTGCGTATACGACCCAGCAGCTAGCAGACATGCATCTCATGTATGGGAAGGCACGTGGTAATAGCCGTGAGGCAAGGCGTCTTTATGGAGAACGCTTTCCAAATAGACGTTTACCGTCTCACGCCTTCTTTCAGGTAGTGGACAGTCGACTGCGTGAAACAGGGTCAGTGTTACCACCGCGGCAAGAAGTTGGAAGACACCGAAGTGTACGCACACATCAGTTTGCAGAAGATGTGTTAACAGCGGTCGCAGAATATCCTGGCACCAGTACGCGCGTGCTCGCTCGGGCACGAAACACGTCTCATGTGAATGTTTGGCGAGTGTTGTCAGAGAAAGGAATGCACCCTTTTAAACTGCAGAAAGTACAAGAACTGTTACCTCGTGACTTTCGCCCTCGTATGGAGTTTTGCCAATGGTTGTTGCATCAGCTGGACACAAACTCTCACTTCAGCGAAAAGGTATTGTGGAGAGATGAAGCCATTTTCACCAGGATGGATGTCTTCAATAGTAGAAACAGTCATGTCTGGGTCTTTGACAACCCACATGCACTTTTTGTGGCCCATCACCAGCACAGGTGTTCAGTGAATGTGTGGTGCGGGATAGTACATGATCATCTAATTGGACCATACATTCTCCCTGTTCGCCTGAATGGTCGCACGTATCATGCATTTCTTAATGAGGTTATGCCTGAACTGTTGGAGACCGTACCTGAGGCAAGAAATGTGGTACCAACACGATGGGGCACCAGCTCATTTCGATCGTAATGTACGACATTTCCTGCATGACGTGTTTCGCAATTGGTTCATTGGTAGGGATGAGCCTGTGCTTTGGCCACCGAGGTCGCCAGATCTCAACCCTCTCGATTTTTTCTTCTGGGGAGAAATGAAAACCCTCGTATACGACACACCTGTCACATCAGCTGAGGACCTCGTTCCTCGCAACAACGTCGCCGCCGCGACGGTAGCAAATACACCTGGCTTGTTTGCTCGTACTCGACAATCCTTGATTCGTCGCTGTCATTTCTGCGTAGAAGTGAACGACAGACATTTTGAAAACCGTCTTGTGATTATCGCCCTCGGCAAATCCCAGTGAGAACACTCTTGGTATTGCTCCCACCCCCTTTGTGTGGTGAAAGTGACATCTTCAGTTGGTGTACAGTGACACGCACTGTCTGTGCGTAAGACATTGTAGCATTTGATGTTTGTTGTGTGTGTGTGGGGGGGGGGGGATATTACGTAGTTGTCGCGTGTAAAAATACACGTTGTCGCAATCATCTGATATTGTGTTTTTCTTTCCCTCCTCCTGGTGGAGTAATGTGTCTCTCGTATACCACATGACATGATTCGTTCATTCCTCAGGTGTAACTGGGATATGCAACCGTGCTCAACTTTTCGGATTTTGTGTTCCGTGCTCATGTTTTGATGTTTGAGGTCGGGATATGTTGTCTTTAACGCATTTCTCATTGTCACGGTCCTTCTTGCTGCGTTACATACCCTTTCCATGCATTGTTCTTGCTGGAAATCCCCAATTCCTTTGAGGACTCCATTGTGCATGCGTGCAGTGAACTTTTCATAGTGACTTCCGGACTGAGCACATACGATTCCTTTATGATTCCCTTGGAACCGCCTCTCTATCTGTGATAGTATTCGTCCCAGTTAGGTGTGACGTTCACTTTGTCACCTTTTGCGAGGCTCCTATCTCGGAAACGAAGCCTCAGTCGTAAAAATGGTACTCACACTTTTTGCTTGTTTTCGTGTGAGGAATCACCTCCCAAGCGTTGTAAACGACCTTTAGAAACACCCTGTATATATCACCCAATCCATATTATATGTGGTTGAATATGCAAGCAATTGAAGAATCACCGGAAGAATTCAATTTTCACAAATTAAATAGAAGAAGAAGACGAAAGTTAATATTATTTTTTCTTTACAAAATTCAATTTTGTCGAGCCCCCACGTAGGCAACGCCAGATCGCGTGAGTCCAAAACAGTTCCCGCGTATTACCTGATATGTATTTCATTCTCGTAGCAAGAATTGTGCACTTACTGATGATACTTTCGTACAAAAATATTTTCTAACATAAAAGCCGTGTTTTTTAAAGGGAAATTCAAAATTCCTAAAAATTGTTACCTCAAAAACTATGAATCCTAGAGTTAAAACTTTTATCTCGTTTTCTTCCGTACACATTAGACAATACGCCCATGGTCGAATAAACTTAATTGTCATTTATCAAGTAGAAGAATAAGACGAAAGTTAAATAAAAATATATTTTTACGAAATTTAAATTTCCCCAGGCCCCAACGTAGGCAACGCAGGAACGTAATGGTTTGAAACGGAACCTGCATATTGCCGGATATGTGTTTCATTCTCGTGGCAAGAATTGCGGATTTTCTTCTTATACTTTCGGAGAAAAGATATAATTTTTAATGTGAAAGCAGTACAATTCTTTCGGGGGAAATTGCACCCTCCCCTCTAAATATATAACTAACTAACTCTCTAGCCTTCTTAAACCCGAAGGTTCATGGCTGCAGCAACACAGGCCTTCCATCTGTCCCTATCCCATTCGTGCCACATGGCCTGCCCACCTAAGTCTTCTTGATTTAATTATTCTAATAATATCTGGACATGAATACAAATTATGTAGTTCTAAATTATGTAACCTTCTCCACTCACCTGTCTCCTCATTCCTTTTAGGTCCAACTATTTTCCTAAGGAAAATGGAATGGATAATATATTCAGAATCAAATTGAACTTTACCAAATACTAATAGGATGCTTAAGTCTCTTTGTGTAGCGCTCAAGACATGTATCTGTGAACATTGACTGAGACGTAGTATGCTCCAAAAGTCGAAAAAACCAAATGTGACATATTTCACGTCTCCGGGTTTATTGTTTAAAAACATGTATTGGGACAGATGACCACTTATCTGTAACAACCACAAAATTGGGCTTTAACCTCGCACAAAATCACTAGAAAGGAAGTAGACGATAATTTACAGTTCTTTAGACATACAGTACATTAACAGGGTGAATTGAAAATCATAGGACATCCTTTCATTTCAGAAAAGGAATGGATAATTAAATATTCGAGTACCATGGTTTAATATCATATGTGACTCACATATAATATATCAAATCGGGCCATTTTTTTCACCACAGAATTTCATTTCTGCAATTAGATTTGTTTTCCATATGTGGTGTGGTACAAAAGTTATTAGCTCAAAAATTTGAAACAACTACATCCAAGTGACCACAGTGTATTACCCATTATGCTCGTTGAAGGCACTTTCTAGTCGTTATGCACCAAAACATCTGGAGAAATTAATTATGTTGTAGGCCTCCAGGATTCCTTGCTGCAGGTGAACCTCGCGGCACCCATATGCACCCTAAATGCACAGCGCTAGCTGGAAATGCTACAGGAGACAGTCGTCTCTTCAATTCTTATGAAGATGGTAGTTTCCTCCGTTATTTCCAACATAATGAAATTCCACCATAGTGTGGATCAAATTTTCGTCAATGTGTCAATATGAATTACCTGGTCATTGGATTGGTTGGCATAGTCCAGAGGAATGGACATCCAGATCACCCGACCTAACCCCCTGCTTTCCAACTGTGGAACATCTGAAATATGAAAATCCGCGACAAAGATCACTTGCAGGAACGCACCCTGGAGACCAATTACATAATATTTCCAGATATTCTTGTTCTGGTGCATGCTCTGTGCTCAACCACACAAGGAGTAGCGTACTGAACACATCACATAGATGCATAACACGTGGTCCTTTGGAGAAATACTGCTCACATTTTCATCTGGCGGCTGGGAAACAAGGAATTAGCGATCAGTTGAATTCCATTCGACTGACATCGGACATATTCATGCCAATAGACACAGATTGCTCCTAGCAGGATGAAACAAAATAATAACGTTTAAATACACCACATATGGCAAAGTAGATTGCAGAAATGAATTTCTGAGGGAGAAAAATCCTTGCCTGATTTGTGCATCATAATGACAACCTTCCCTTTGAAAAGAACTAATATGAACCCAAGATGGCGGATTTCAGTACGGTCGCTATGTTGGAGTTCTATCTTAGAAGGTAGGTCCCGTTAGACCTCTTTACCTATGGTACTCGAATATTTAATTATCCATTCCTTTTCTGAAATGAAGGGGTGTCCTATGATTTTCAATTCACCCTGTTAATGTACTGTATGTCTAAAGAACTGTAAATTATCGTCTACTTCCTTTCTAGTGATTTTGTGCGAGGTTAAAGCACAATTTTGTGATTGTTACAGATAAGTGGTCATCTGTCCCAATACATGTTTTTAAACCATAAACCCGGAGACGTGAAATATGTCACATTTGGTTTTTTCGACTTTTGGAGCATACTACGTCTCAGTCAATGTTCACAGATACATGTCTTGAGCGCTACACAAAGAGACTTAAGCATCCTATTAGTATTTAGTAAAGTTCAATTTGATTCTGAATATATTTAGGGGGAGTGCAATTTCCCCCGAAAGAAATGTACTGCTTTTACATTAAAAATTATATTTTTTCTCCGAAAGTATCAGAAGCATGTCCGCAATTCTTGCCACAAGAATTAATCACATATCCGGCAATATTTGTTCCGTTTCAAACCATCACGTTCCGGTGTTGCCTACGTGAGGGCCTGATGAAATTTAAATTTCGTAAAAATATAGTTTTATTTAACTTTCGTCTCATTCTTCTACTTGATAAATGAAAATTAAGTTTATTCGACCATGGGCGTATTGTCTAGTGTGTACCGAAGAAAACGAGATAAAAGTTTTAACTCTAGAATTCATAGTTTCCGAGATAACAATTTTTTGGAATTTCCCGTTAAAAAACATGGCTTTTATATTATGAAATATTTTTCTACGAAAGTATTATCAGTAAGTGCACCATTCTTGCTACGAGAATGAGATACATATCAGGTAATACGTCCTGACGTTGCCTACGTGGGGGCCCGACGAAATTGAATTTTGTAAAGAAAAAATAAGATTATTAACTTTCGTCTTCTTCTTCTATTTAATTAGTGCAAATTGGATTTTTTCAACAATAGGCGTGTAGCTGAGACTGTACTGAAAGAAACAAGCTATAATTTGTAACTCCAGCATTCGTAGTTACGGAGATATAAATCTTCATTTAAAACCTTGCGCCAATTTTAAACTTTCCACTGAAAACGCGCTGGGCGTTTAAGGGGTCTACCTTTACTGTGAACTAGCGCCTTGCAATAACAAGTCGAAATTTTGACACACATTAGAGGAAGGTCTAGTTATGTATTGTATGCAACTTGGCTTGGATATATCTTGTCCCTTTTGTTCTACACCATTTCAAAAATCCACCATCTTCCGGTGATTCTTCAATTTCTTGCATATTCAACCACATATAATATGGATTGGGTAATATATATGGAGACGACATAATGTGTGCATACTGAGCTCACATCAGGGTTACTAGAAAAATTAATGCCACCTTCCTGGTTGGATTAAAGTTGTAACAGCAGGCATACAAAATATGCATTTTTTGACACGTAAGGCTTTTTAAGGCATATTTTGGGGTATTTTATTTGCTAACGTAAACAAGATGAGGGTCTTTTGATGCAATACACGTTTTCCTTGGTAAGAGATTTGTTTGGTGTGTAAATATCACTAGGCTGTGATCAATAGTTCCAAAGTTATTGAATCCTGAAGTTAGCTCTGAGGCTCATTTCTCATATTTGGATCACATTTTCTATTGGGCACAACCTTCTTCCACAGGCTATAACTCGAACTATTTCTCGGAGAAACCTAATATTTGGAATACAAGCCTTCCCGATATGATTGAACCTTCATGCCAAATTTCATCCATATCAAAAAACCATGACCTGGAAACTTTTCTGTTATTGGTCGATTTGACATGGAATAACCCAGTTACCATTTGCGTGTCTTCCGAAATGGTCGGTCACCCCGAGCCAGCCATTTCGGTGGCTATGTAGTAAGTCAACCTCTAATGCACTCTGAGGTGATTATGTTTGACTAACAGAAAGCACAACGTGAACTAGCAGTTGATAATACGCTCATTAGTAAATGTATTCGCTGCAGTGTATACGTTGAATTATCAATTGGAACAAGATAAGTGTTACCAACTTGCTTCAGAGGCAATGTTATTAATATCTGCCTTTTCGACATACATACGTCGAAATACAAATAAATAGCCGAAATTTGTCGACACATTCATTGAAGCGGAGGCGGCTCCGGTAAGCCCTTAAATCTAGCTAAACAATGTCCAGTAAGTATCTACATCAAACAATTCTCGTTTAATAATTACAACATATTGTGTAACAACAGTTGTTTTCGTTATATATAAATTTAACTCGTTTTGTTTTATTTTAATTTGTACAGTCCTGTTCACATAAAAGTGTCACATTTTGTAAGGTTGATCAGTTGAAGTATGTTCCATTTAATCTGAACAGGAGTGTACATAAGAAATTAGTTCAAAGACTCAACCAAATTCTACTGTTTTAAAATAAACTATTAATTTCTGTAAAACAATATAAAAAACTTCTTTGTGTGTTTATGGAGGAAGTCAATAGAATCAAGCAACTAACAAGTTCTACTTCAACCTAAGTGAGAGTTATGATGAACTTTAAATGAAAATGTTTCTTAACTATTGACAAACCATTGATGATTAGTATCAGAACGAATAAATAATAAGTTTACTATGTATTTGAAGGTTCAAACAAAAAAGCAAGATGACGAATTCTTAAAACTGCTAAGTGACGTTTACGCTGCTAGCATTCCTGGCCATTCATACCGTGCATATGCAATACTTAATGGACAATCCAATTTACAAGATATTCAGGTAAGTTTCTCACGAACTCGCAAAAGTATTGATTAATATTTGATTGTATGTTACTAGAATGTGGAAGGAAGTTCAAAAGTATATCTCATTACCGTAAAAGTGCTGTATTTGAAATTTAATTTCTTTGTTTCAATTTCTCAGATCAACATGCTTTGGCTTTCACTAGAGTACTGCATCGCAATTGAACTGAAAATTATGATAGAAACGTAATTGGAGATTAGTTCTACTAAATCATTTTAAACATAAAATATACGTAAAATTGCATACATTAATGTATTTTATGCCTGCAAAATTCCATACGAACATTAAATCTTCCATCGACTGAAAGAATCTTTCTTAGTTTTGAACTTTTACCCACTGTTTTTTTTTTTTTTTTTTTTTTAATTACCAATGTTTCGGAGGCTGATTCTGCCTCCGTCTTCAGGGTAGTGTGTGATCTATGTACTTTGGTTGATTGATTTGGTGTTTTAACTCCACTTTATGCACAGTAAGGCTAATCGGGACTGGGCCTACAGTTTAAAGTGGAATCCGAACCACTATGTGCTTCCACCGGCTATCGAACCCGGGACCCCTTGACAAGGCGACGACGCTACCACTGCGCCATTGGGGAGGCCCATCGTGTGATTTACTCAATCACGTTGCAATCCGTGGACACATGGTGTGTTTGGGGATGGTGTCTATATAGAGAATAAGTTGTTGCCTTGTAGGATTATTCTCGGTGACCAAGGCTCCGCCTCGTCTGTCGGTTACGAGGACCTCTTTTACATGGAGTTGCCAGGAAGAGTTATGAGTGGCCCAGGCTCCACTTCGTCTGGTGGTCACGTCAAGACTGCTTTTCTATGTAGGCTGCCAGGGAGGATTAATTTGCGGTGGCCCAGGCTCCACCTTGTCAAAGGATCGATACCGTTGGGAATCAACCCCAAAAAAATGTATGAATGAATAAATCACCACTGATCAGCTACAAAGAAGAATTGAAAGGATCTTGTATCTACTGGTGTCTACTGTGATGTAGCTACCAGAGGCAGGCATGCTGAAACATTTAAACACCAGCTGTTACCCACAATGTTACATTTGAGAAATTTCCAGTAGGGGAGGCGATTGCAGTAACTTCACTCAAAGTAAAGAAAGGACTAAATATTTTGCAGCCATAAAGGAAAATTCTTCCTCGTCCCCTTCAAATACAACCCTAATTAAACGTTGAAGAAATTTCTAACCCCGTATATTCAACACTGTTAACGTGTTAACTTAAAGCTTTGTGAAAGTGGACGAAAAATAATCAAATTAATATAGGTGTTAACAGTGGCGGCGATTGGGTTCCAAAACTAGGGGAGCAAGATCAGTTTACTTTCCCATCAGTTTCCACTGCCGTCCGACTACCGTAGATGATGACCATAAACGTTTTTAAAGTATTAACGGTCAATACACAGTCACCCTTGTATTGTTTAATGATTTGAGTTCTTAAAAATATATATATATGGTGCAAACAACAGTCATTTATAATTATTATCTACTGTATCTCTATGTATGACAAAATATTGAAATCTAAATAAAAAAACGATTACGTCTGTTTTTGTAAATGAACAGGCAGGCTGTAAAATTTTAACGGTAGAATTCTGTACATATTAGGCAAGTTCTACCGTGAATCTTCACAAAAACTAGCACGAATTATCCAAATATTATATAGTATCTAGGATCCTTGTATGTATTTTTTTAAGGTTGTCAATGAAACATAATGGCTTTTAACGTTTCTATGTTGCAGTATTACTCAGGGGAGCACAGGCCCCTTTGGTTCGTATTTCCGGGGATTGGCTGTCAATGGACGGGAATGGGGAAGGGTCTCCTCAAATTCAACGTCTTCAGGAGGGCCGTTGGAATATGCGCTCGAGCCCTGAAGCCTTTAGGAATAGACATATTCGAGGTTCTCAACAGCACCGATACAAAAACCTTGGAGGTGTCAGTGAATTCGTATGTTGCAATAGCAACGATTGAGGTAAGATTAGCACTGCCTTTCTTCCTCTCTCTCTCTCTCTCTCTCTCTTCACTTTCTTCTTCCTTTTCTTCCATTACAACTATTATTTCTTCACGTCTCTTCATGTAAATCTGTCTCTCTCTCCTCCCTCTCTATGTCGTTGCATTTGTCTTTCCATTTCACTCTCGCTATCACTCACTCTCTTCATAGTCTCTCGCTCTCTCTCTCTCTTCCCCTTCTCATTCTCTCCATTCTTCACTTCTTCTTTCTCAACTATTACTTCTTCAAGTTACACCATAATGTAACTCTCTCTCTCTCTCTCTCTCTCTCTCTCTCTCTCTCTCTGTTTTTTCCTTCATTTTCCTTCTCTTTCTCTCTCCCACTCACACACTTTTGTCTCTCTAATTCCCTTCTCTTTCATTTCTGCCCATTCTTTACTTCACTTCTCCTTTCTCATTCATTCCTTCAAGTTTCACCATCGAAAACTCTCTCTCTGTCTGTCTCTCCTCTCTATTTTCCCTTCACTTGTCCTTTTTTATTCCATCTCATTATTCAAGTTCTACCACCACATGTAACTCTCTCCTTCTCTGTATTTATCCTTTCCTTCTCATTCTCTCTCTCCCTTGTCTTCCCATTTCCTTCTTCCCCTTTTTCTTCCCTCCCATTCACAATTCAGATAATGCACAGTGTAAGCATAGACATATTTTGTGTGAAAATTGGCTTTTTTTTATTCCAGGTCGGACTGACAGACATGCTTCATTCATTCGGGATATTTCCGGATGGCATTTGTGGCCACTCTGCCGGGGAGATCATGTGTGCCTATGCAGACGGGTGCTTCACTCGCGAGGAAACTGTGCTAGCTGCTTACTACAGAGGGCTGGCTACTTTGGAAACTCCCCTCATCAAAGGCGCAATGGCTGTTGTAGGTATGACAATTTGTTACTTTCGAGGGAAAATGCAAGATTTGTTTTAACCTCCGGTCATTTAATTCTTTGAAATTGTTCCGGTTAGGTTCAGACTCCTATCAGAATGTCCCTTGTCATATTTTATTCTAAGCGCTTTCTCGGCCTTCTGCTATGAATCTACGACCTCACTCAATTCAAGTAATAATTTCTCAGATTCACATTTTAAAATGTGTAAGTACATCCTGACCCGTACAACAGGCATCCCGCGGGCATAGAGTGGGAGTAAATGCGGATCTCTGGCTCCGTTCTCTTTGGTTGCGGAAATAATGTGTGGAAGCAAATTACGTGGCAGACTGCAAGTACCGAACCTACTAATATCAATATGTTTGAAAGTGAATCAACATCATTTTAGAAAAAAATAGTGTACTGTTGTTACCTGAACTTAATCAAAACACGATAAGTTTCAACAATTTGTAACTAAGATTTACAATTCGTATCTAGCAAGGCTGAATATTTAAAGAGTGTTGTAATCTGTTATTTTCTTCAACTAAGCAGAACATTCTATTATACAATGGCTTCCATGGGATATATATTTCTTTTATTAGAATTCAAGGTTTATCTTTCTCACGCATTTTATTATTTTTTGTTAGTTTTAGTGTTTCATTATCTCTGTTTACTATCAATTTTAATTGAATGTCCTATCTCAGTTTTTTTGTAACTCTGCTGTAATAAGGCTTTATATGTTGATGTATGCAATATTAATTCCTATAATAATAAGATGAAGAATCGCGTACAGAAATATCCCTTGCAGTTGCTTGCTTGTTTTTATTTAGAATCGTTTTTTTCTAACTGTGACGATGAGGATAAGTGACGATTCGAAAAAATTGAAAAGACACACTCGCAAAGGAACATCAATGTCGAACGTCACGACTCGAACCCTGAACCTTAGGTAGCGAGATTGTTGACTTCTCAACATCCTCAGCCACCAAAGCTCCAATCTTATTTCATGAATGTTAACTTCAAGTTGTATCTCTTTAGAATTTAAAGTGTATTGGTCACAGACTTAGAATGACATCTACCGGTGTGCTTTCCAATTCACAGGCTTGCCATTTGAGAAGTTGAAGGAAAGATGTCCACCGGAAGTTGACATTGCCTGTAGTAATGGGCCTGACAACTGTGCAGCTTCAGGCCCCGCAGATGTAATGGAGGGCTTCGTCAGTTCCTTGAAGGCGGACGGTATCTACGTGCAAGGATTCAGCTCCATGAATATCGCATTCCACAGCCGTTACATTGCAGACGTAGGACCTCGGTACAAGAGTTACTTGCAGCAGGTAATTGATCTGTTTATCAGTTGAATGTTTTGTTCATACATTACTGCCTTGGTGCTGTACTCGACATGATCAGACACGAACGACATCTATCGACAAAGAAATAGCTCTCAATAATTGAGCAATTCTCTGGAACATATATGTGAACAGAATAACTAAAGTAAAATCTGCGTTAGATCGAAAATAATAACTTTAAAACGCAGGAACGACGTTACGTTTTCAATTGAATGTGAAGAATACAGGATTGCTCAGTTTGCTGTTCATTTTTGTTTAGGGCTGAGCCGATACCACTTTGAACCGATACCGAAACTCTCACCGATACCCACCGATACTGATACTTGTATAAATCCAAATTTAAAATAACAAAGGTTATATTATATATATAACATAATATGACTATAACATACATAGATATATTATACACATATATAAATTATTTGTGTCTCTGTGTAATTATTATTATTATTATTATTATTACATTTTATACGTATGCATTTCTGACGAGGGGCGATGAATAAATTAACACACCAAATGATGCTCTGTTGCAACGATGCATCTCAACATTACATTTTTTCCTTTAAGTGACAATCGATCAGATGTTTCAAATATTAGATAAATATTAAGTGAAGCTAAGAGCAAGGCAATCAATCGTGTGGTCGTCGTCCTCTCCACCAATGTTAAAAAATGAGATCATGCCTCTTCAACCTCTTCTAAAACAAAAGGATCACTCTTCCCAAACTAACATTAAATCATCCGTACACACAAGAATAATTGGCGATTTACCAGCCCCGGCCGGACACAACGTCTAAAACTAACAGTAAAGCTGTAATGTGAAACAAATCTCGTCTCTTTTTATCCTTTAACAAAGAGAATAATAAGTAGTAAACGAAATGTAAGGGGAGAATAAAAACTTACCAGTCTCTTGCTTCTATATCAGGCGATATACTTCAGAACACTGATATTCCGAAGTGACTTTGCTTTCGATATACTTTCAGCAAATGATTTCTAAGAAAAATTAAATGCATAGTTCTATCGCTTGGCGTGGGAGGAAATCCAAACCCATCACTACACTTTCCAGAAACTAACTGCCGTCTTCTGGCGTTCAAAGAAAATTATTCCCCTGTCGCGTTCCTTGTGCCGAAACAAGCCTGTTGAAACCCGGTCGGGAGAAACAAAAGTCTAAAGTTGGAAAGGAAAAGAGGGATTAGCCCAGGTATTTGAATTTCGAGGAAAATGCTATGTATGTCTGAGAGACATACACGACTTTCATAGGCGATGACCTTTTTCACTGCGGAAAGTCTAAAGAGAGAGATGTCCGCAAACACCAAACAAAGTGGAAGGATTACCAACAGGTGCATCGTTGGCTTTCGGGTCCTCATTGAGGGTTATTGTTACACGAGACCGCATCTGTACGAACAAAACCTGGTAGACTTCAAAGAGAACTAAACAGAAACAGCGAACTCCTATGGGGATAATTTCACGTTACACTTGATTTGCAAGATACTTGACCGCGAGTCTTATCTGCGTATGAATCTTTGTGTCACGCACTTGCTGTTTCCGGAAAAATGAGTACAGGTTCATTTAACAAATACACAACTACCTTTCATTTTTTTCTTTTCAAAACCAAAGGTAAGTTGGAAAAGGTGATCGAAACTTTGAAATGGAAAAAGACAGTTGTTTTGGCCGCTCCTCTAGCGACTAAAAAACAATGGTATCGGCTAGTATCGGTGCAAAAATATCAACCGATACTTACCGATACCGATACCCCCGGTATCGGCCGATACCGATACATCGGTTCAGCCCTATTTTTGTTACTTGGCGTCGTTTTAGTGCCACTTTCGGTTAACCTCGACACTGAGGATAAGTTATATTATGATAAAAGGATGAAGAAACACTCGCAAAGAAAACCCAGGCCGGGATTTGAATTCGGAGGACCCTGACGTCGTAGCGCGCTATGGAAACCACTTCGCCACAGACGCTGGCAATTCTTCAATTTGCAAAATTCAAATATTAGAGTTCTGTGTGTGGGGGGGGGGGGTCACACAACATGAACATTATCCCCTAACTTTTAAAGCTTCTCCTTGAACGGGGTGTGTAAAAGTTAGTAACAAAATAGAGTAACTATGCACTTCAGTAGACTAACTGCATGAAATGTAAAAAAAATAAAAAAAATAGTTGTGCTGGATATTCATTCACTCATCTGGTGAGTAGAGTAGATGTCTCTCCTAAAGGATATAATAATAATAACCATGATTATTATTATTATTTTAATTACTGAAGTTTTATCAATTATCTAACGACGCCCATACACTAGGGATGGCCAGATCCGGATCCTCACGGATCCGAAATTCGGATCCGCTTGGTTCCGGATCCTTACGATCCGGATCAAAAAAAATTTCGGATCCTAATTTTTCAGATCCGGATCCGTTTGACCATCTCCCATGAGCGCTTCTTTGGAAAGATAAAGATATATATATATATATATATATATATATATATATATATATATATATATACATACCCCCACACCCCCCTATACGCCTTCATGGCGTGGCAGGGGAACACTTTACCTTTACCTTTTATATATATATAGTGTGTGTGTGTGCGATTTGTAATTAATACACTTACAAGGGAGGTTATTTAAGTGTGCCAAGTTTCATGGAAATCGGAGGGGGACACAAGGGTCACATCCCCACTTCATTTTGTCCTCATCTTAACATTTGATGCGGGTTTTGCCCCCTAAAACAGTTTTTTAGCCGAAACCAAAAAAACATGTATTTCTTCCTTTGGGGCCCTCTATACATCTTCCAAGTTTCATGAAAATCGGAGGGGACACAGGGATCAGATCCTCACTTCATTTTGTCCTCATCTTGACATTTGGGGGGGGGGTTGCCCCCTAGAACAGTTTATTAACCGAAACAAAAAAAACACGTATTTCTTCATTTGGGCCCCTCTATACACCTGCCAAGTTTAATGGAAATCGGAAGGGGACTCTTAGATAACCTCCCTTGTTAGTCTTACACTTTGTAATTATATAAAACTGCATATAAGTAGTATAATTGATGCTATAGCTGGGACAACAAATGATGAGCCCCTCTCAGGCAGATTTGGCTACACTTAAAACAAGCTCAACATGCCCATATGAGCTTTTTGCTCAAGTGTAGCACCCCGTCTAATCCAAGATTTTTGTAAAAATGCCCTCGGGAATTTCCCGAAGCTACAGTGTACAAATGATGAGCCCCCTCAGATTGATTTGCCCATACTTACAAAAGTTGCATCAGCCAGATTGTTGTCCATAATCTTGTTAAAAATAAGCCTTTTTTGATTTTGTTTTGGATACACTTGAAATTAAGCCAAGATCCTCATAAAACCCACACCCACCCACACATATACACATACATGCACACACCTACCCACACACATACATGCTTACTTCTGGTTTATTTCTATTGCATCATGCTGTGCAACAAATTATTATCCAATAAATTATTAGGCATGTGTTGTTTTCTGATTGGTTAATTATGACATAATGTGATGATGTGTTATATTCTGGTTGCTTTATTGTTTCAGATGTTTTAATCCATGCTTAGGGTATATAAAGAGATTTTGCATTACTCCTCAGCCAGTATTGTGAGAGTAGCTGAGGAGAACAGATGTGTTGTTACAGTGCTTCTCATACTTACAGGCCTGTTTGGTTTAATATATAATATTTCTTATTATTCATATTAAATATATTTCTGGTATATTGAACAAAAAGGGCTTATATTTTGTATAAAAAATCTGATATTTGTTGCATCCAGCTTGTTTGTTGTAATCCACTCTTATTTAGAGTCAGGCTTATATCTGTCCCAGCCTGTTATACAAAAATCAATACATAACACAGTGCTAGGTCATTGCCTTTCTAGGACATGCATGTCTGTGCAGGCATTTGCGAAAGGTCAGTGTAGATCAATATTTATTCTCTTTTTCCACTTGTAGGCTATTAGCTTTACAACCTGTCATAATAAGCATAGAGTTTTGATTTAAAACCCAAAAAATTTTGTATAATAAACCGAGAATAAAAATTAATAATATTAACATATTAAATCTACACAAGAAATATACAAAGCACACAGCTGAACAAAACTTATATATATATATATTTATATATATATATATATATATATATATATATATATATATTAAGTACAAAATTTTGAATTGAACCCCAAGAAATTTTATATAATAAACAACAAAAATGCCAAAAGTAGTGCTATTGGGTTGTTTCAAAGTAGTACTTAGTAGGTATGCCTTTTTTTTATCAATTGAATATCACTTTTTGACATATTTTGACAATTTTTTGTCGATGTTTTAGCGTTTAGCGATGTTTTAGTACAAATTTTCACTATACTCATTTTTCCCCCACTCGTACTTGGTAGGTATATCATGATGTTACGTGATACAACTTAACCTATCCTTTTTTTACGATTATTTAATTTTTTTACGATCCTAAGTGATATAACTTAACCTATCATTTTTTTTATTTAGGTACTGTTTGAACGTTATTATTTGAGGATCATATTTTGTAGGTATTTTTTTTTATCAATCGAATATAAGTTTTTGACATATTTTGACAATTTTTTGTCGATGTTATAGCGTTTAGCGATGTTTTAGTACAAATTTTCACTGCACTCATTTTTTTCCCCACTCGTACTTGGTAGGTATATCACGATGTTACGTGATATAACTTAACCTATCTTTTTTTTACGATTTTTTTAATTTTCTTACGATCCTAAGTGATATAACTTAACCTATCATTTTTTTTATTTACGCACCGAACTAACCTACAAGGGGGACTCCGTTTGTTTTAATATTTCAGTATTATAAGGTTTTCACAAATTTTATATAACCTAAAATGTGTTGGATGTTGATTTTTAGTATGTGGCAATTTTTTATGAATTTAAAACTGCTCTGTGACCCTCTCGTTCTTCACGTCGTAGGCGAAGGACTTCTCTGCAATCAGGATGACACTGCATAGAGTATCGGCAGGCAGCGCGTCGTGGAACTCGCAAACACCCACTCTACAAAAATTCTACTATATGATCTTTCACTGGCTAAGCTAACCTACAAATAGGAATTGGCAGCACTGACTTATAAACCCACTGGGTCTTCTTGGCATGTTTTTTCATGATGTGTTGCCAGGCTATTGGGCATCTTGGCGTATACAATGTATATATTTTGAGAGGGGGGTTATAGCTTTTTATGCTGTACGAATACTAAAAACTTGACAGTGACAACCAACAGAGTAAATAAACCTACATGCAGAAACTAACAACACTAGTTTCTGACAGTGAATTTGAAATAAAATATTAAACAAAATACATGAGTAAGCACTGTGATTACAAATAATACCAGTGTTATGCCCCCAACTCCAACTGGGCAACTGGGGGAAATAATTGTACAACAATTTGTACCTAATTGTACAATACTTGTACCTAATTGAGAGAGCCTTCTCGTAACTTACTTCATGCACAATTTATATGATTTTACAACTGTGAAAAGAAAGCATATGTGTTCTGTATGTACACATTCATTCTTATTTTTCGAAGTTGAATGGAAGCACGTGTTTTTTACGCTCTCGTAATACTGACCTTGCCCCAGTGATTTTAAATTGCTTCCATCCGGTTTTTTTTCTGTGCTATTTCCGCGTGCACGCAACATTCGCTTTCAATAGTTTAATGAAACACAGAAGGAGTGTTAGTATAGCAGGCTCTGAGTTTACAATTTATTAAATTAAACAATAATTTATGTAAGAATATACTTGTACTTACCGAACACAAAATAATAAAAGCACATGTGAATTTTTGCGTATGTTCATGTTATATGACGACTGAGTAAAAAATAATGTTGACTCCCCGAAAGATAAAAGTTCCCGGTTCGACACCAGATGCATACAAATTTTATGTTTTGCTCTCCAAAATCTTGATTTTTATGTTTGTGCTATTTGTCATACAGCAGAGGAGAAGAGGGGAGAGGGGAGGGGAGGGCGTACTATTAGCGCCATCTATTAGCAAACAATAGAAATAAAAATGTAGGGTCAAACTTTTTCAACACCCAAAAATTTTAAACGTCCTCGTTTAGTAATACGATCAGCAGAAGACGTTTGAAAGAGTACTCTTAGTCGAGAAAGCTAATTGCTAGGGCCCATATATTGCTAAAATGTTCTTTGATTTGCATATTTCTCATACCGCCATATGTTGTTCTAGTTGACTTCTTCCAAAAAAATGCTAATTAGCGAGAGTTAATTAAGCAAGGCAAGTAAAAGAAGCAAATAGGACAATATGTGGCGGCGTGGAAATATGTAAAAATTCGACTCGATTCGAATTAAAATTGGAGGATATTTTGCATTTTTTTCCTATAATGTACAAAACATTTACCGTACATAATCTTTTCTATTTACAACAGTATAAAATAAGAGGAGTGTGTGACAATATCCATATTAATTAGGAAGGTATGTTGTATGCTAGGTTAGCTAATTGTGTCTTCACTGTATAGAGGAAAGATGGAAAAAGAGAGCTCTACAAAAACTAACGCTCTTAACAATATTGAACGCCCCGTGAAAATTATATATAAATAAGGCATAAACGCATTATCTGCTTTCATGTCAGATTTTACCGACCTGTGAGCTGTAGTGTTTAGGCGACAAGCGACGTGCTCTAATATGATACCGTTGACAATATTGAACGCCCCGTGAAAATTATATATAAATAAGGCATAAACGCATTATCTGCTTTCATGTCAGATTTTACCGACCTGTGAGCTGTAGTGTTTAGGCGACAAGCGACGTGCTCTAATATGATACCGTTGACAATATTGAACGCCCCGTGAAAATTATATATAAATAAGGCATAAACGCATTATCTGCTTTCATGTCAGATTTTCCCAACCTGTGAGCTGTAGTGTTTAGGCGACAAGCGACGTGCTCTAATATGATACCGTTGACAATATTGAACGCCCCGTGAAAATTATATATAAATAAGGCATAAACGCATTATCTGCTTTCATGTCAGATTTTACCGACCTGTGAGCTGTAGTGTTTAGGCGACAAGCGACGTGCTCTAATATGATACCGTTGACAATATTGAACGCCCCGAGAAAATTATATATAAATAAGGCATAAACGCATTATCTGCTTTCATGTCAGATTTTCCCGACCTGTGAGCTGTAGTGTTTAGGCGACAAGCGACGTGCTCTAATATGATACCGTTGACAATATTGAACGCCCCGTGAAAATTATATATAAATAAGGCATAAACGCATTATCTGCTTTCATGTCAGATTTTCCCAACCTGTGAGCTGTAGTGTTTAGGCGACAAGCCACGTGCTCAAATATTATACCGTTTGACAATATTGAACGCCCCGTGAAAATTATATATAAATAAGGCATAAACGCATTATCTGCTTTCATGTCAGATTTTCCCGACCTGTGAGCTGTAGTGTTTAGGCGACAAGCGCCGCGCTCTAATATGATACCGTTGACAATATTGAACGCCCCTGTGAAAATTATATATAAAATAACATACCTGAAAATTATATTCACAGTAGATTCATTTTTTGAGTTTTGTAATTACCCCAAGAAATTCTATATAAAATAACATACCTGAAAATTGTATTTACAGTAGATTGAATTCTTGAGTTTTTGTATTCGCACACAAGAAATTCTATATAAATAACATACCTGAAATTCTATTTACAGTAGATTGAATTTTTGAGTTTTGTAATCACTCCAAGAAATTCTATATAAAATAACATACCTGAAAATTGTGTCGCTATATACTAGACTTTTTGATTTCTGTGATTTTGGAGAAAGCAATGGCATCCACCACCAGTTTCAATCGTAAAAATGATAAAACTGAATGTGTTACTTGTGGGAAGCTAATCTCAAGGAACAATTTATCGGTACACAGGGCAAGATGTAGCGAAACAGGTTCGAGAATTAATCGTTCCTTGCCTTCTAAGCCTTGTGCTCGATGCGGAAAGATGATTAGCATTACAAATTTAAGTAAACATCTCAAAATTTGCAAACCATCGACCGGACAAGCAACATCGAAAAGGAAAATCGATAATTCAGAAACGGAAGCTTCCACTTCCAAGCAAATTAAATTATCTAATGAATGCAAACCAATTAGATCTGCATTCAACCGTCATATTCAGGATTTCTTTTTTACTTCGGAACCAGGCTGCGACATTCTTAGTTTCTTGCGTGAAACAAAAACATCTGTGATAAATATTCTAAAAAATAAATTGGAAAATAATTCCATAAAAATATACGTTAATCTATTTTCCGAATACGAAAAAGTCGATGGTACAACAAGAGTCTTTTATCATCGTACAAAAAATCAGACTCTTTATTTGGCGAACGTCGAAAATTTGGACAACTTCTATTATAAAGTTTCCAACGAGCTGGTTAAGAAACATGACGATTTCGAGGCTAAAGGGTCGGGATGGTCTCTATGTGGAAGTCCTCACACGTTAACTGTTTACGTGAACCGATTCTCGCCTCTTCGAGCTTCCAGCTACGTTCCTCTTCCACCGAACATTCAACACAAGAGGGCTGTGTTAAATATACAGAACAGCGATAACAAGTGTTTTCTCTGGTGCGTGTTGGCTGCACTGCATCCTGTTCATTGGTCAAATAATCCAGAACAGGTTTCTAATTACAAACAATACGAGACCGAGTTTGAAAGTGTAATGTCTGACATTAAATACCCGGTGACATTGTCGGATATAACAAAGTTCGAAAATCGTGCAGGAAAACGCATCGCTATTAATGTGTATTCCTTCACGTCAGATAAATATCTTGTACATCCCGTCAGGATAAGCGATATCGACGATGACGATGCTCGTGTGATTAATCTCCTTCTAATTTCAAACGAGGATGTTCATCACTACACGCTAATTCGTTCACTATCACGTTTGGTCAGAAGTCAATCAACCAAGCATGCAAACAACATCGAAGTTTGCCCGAGATGCCTAACCATGTTCGACGATCGTGACCGACGTGATCATCAAAATCTTCATAGTCGTCAAATTGCTATCGAGAAACTTGCCGAACATAAAATTTACTGCGGTGACAACAGACCAACTTGCATGTTGATGCCGAAATCAAAAGAGGTCGAAGAATTTAGGATGCATAAGGCATTGTTCGAACATCCTGCAATCATCATTGCTGATTTTGAGTCTTTTCTCAAACCGTTGTCGTACTGCGAACCAGACCCCGAACTTTCATCCACAACACCGTATCAGTTGCACGAAGCCTCGAGTTTCGGATATGTTGTCGTGCGACAGGATAGGATAGATGAACCGTATGTTTACCGAGGACCAGACGTAATCAAACATTTTTTTGAAAAGATGGTTGAAGAGGTTGAGACCATTGGCAGCCTCTTACGCGAATCGAAACCAATGCTTCCATTATCCAGCGATGAACTTCAATCTCACAATAACATTGAAACGTGTCCGGTGTGCGATCAACGTTTCACCAACGAGAACCGGAAAGTATTTCACCACAATCACTTCACCGGAAACTACATCGGTGGAATCTGTAACACGTGTAATCTAAAAATCCAAAAACCTACGTTTGTCCCCATATACCTTCATAATGGCAGCGGTTACGACTTCCATATCTTAATTCGGAATCTTGGATATGATAGACAAAAGATAAATATTCTAGCAGAGAATGAAGAAAGGTACATCAGTGTCAGCAAGCGAGTATTGATTCCGGGAACAAACGAAACTGTGGAGATGAGATTTTTAGATTCTTACAGATTTTTATCTGCGAGCTTGGACGCTCTTGCAAGCAAACTTTCGGCTGAACAATTTAGAATAACAAGAGCTAATTTTCCCACCGTAGACATAGAAATGATTAGACGTAAAGGGATTTATCCTTACGAATATGTTAGCGATAATTCTAAATTTAACGACGACACTCTTCCACCTCAAAAAGAATTTTACAGTCGACTCAGAGAGAAAGGAATCACGGATGATGAATACGAACACGCGCAACGGATGTGGGACAAATTAGGATGTAGGACACTCGGCGATTATCACGATGTCTACTTGAAACTGGACGTGACAATACTCGCGGATGTTTTTCAAGCATTCAGGAAAACGTCGGCGAATATTTACAAATTAGATCCTGCATATTTTTACGGTCTCTCGGGCTTAGCGTGGTCTGCCATGTTATTACAGACAAAAATAAAACTCGAATTGATACCGGACGTGGACATGTTATATTTTATCGAGAGGGGGATACGAGGTGGAATGGTGCAATGCGTACAGAGACATGCAAAAGCAAATAACGTTCACATGACAGAAGAATACGATCCTAACGAACAATCGAAATACATATTTTATGTGGATGCAAATAATTTATACGGACATGCTATGATACAAAAACTTCCTTACGGCGGGTTCGAATGGGTGGATACCACTTCCATTAACATTAATAATTTCAACGACTGTGAATTTGGCTTGTTTATAGAGGCGGACCTCGGATTCCCCGACCATCTACACGATTACTTCAAAGATCTACCTCCTGCACCCGAACTAAAATGTTCGCCTGATTCAAATCAACGTAAGCTTCTGTTAACATTGGATAGGAAAGAGAGATACGTTCTCCATTACAAAAATCTTCAATTCTTAATTGAGAAGGGAGTTCAAGTAATAAATGTGAGAAGAATAATGAAATTCAAACATTCCGAGTGGTTAAAACCTTACATTGAAAAAAATACGTATCATAGAACACGCGCCACGTCAGATTTAGATAAAGATTTTTTTAAACTCATGAATAATGCTGTTTACGGAAAAACAATGGAGAATGTCAGGAAGCACGTGGACGTGAGATTAGTTCCCGATTCAAATAAATGTAGAAAATTGATAGCATCGCCGACATTCAAATCACGAAATATATATGATGAAAACCTGGCCCTGTTTGTGATGGATAAAAAAATAATCAAGTTCAACAAACCAATCTACGTGGGGGCGACGGTTTTGGATTTATCTAAACTGCATATGTTTGAATTTCATTATAATGTCATGAAACCCTTCTATAACGAAAATATAACACTTTTGTACACGGACACGGACAGTTTTATTTATTCCGTACAGACATCTGACCTCTACAACAATTTGAAACAACCGAAAATGATTGATCATTTCGACACATCTTCCTTCCCTCAACCAAACAGATTTGATCTCCCTTCTCGCAATAAAAAAGTGCTTGGTAAAATGAAGGATGAATGCAACGGTGAAATCATTCTGGAGTTCGCCGGCTTACGTTCCAAAATGTATGTGGTGAAAACAGAAACCAGCATCACCAAAAAAGCCAAAGGTGTTGGTAAAAATACTGTGAAAAACAAGCTTGTGTTCGAGGATTACATCAATTGCCTCTATTCACAGTCGAGGATTCTACGTTTGGAGACAAGGATACAAAGCGTAGACCACGTGCTTACCACAAACAAAATTAAGAAAATTGCGCTGGATCCGCATGACGATAAAAGATGTATTTTGTCTTGCGGAATCCACACGTTACCTTGGGGGCACTGTCGTTTAGAAATTAGTAAAAATTGTAGGCAATGCAATTGAAAAAAAAAAATAAACTTTAGCTGTCTCACATACACGATAAATAACTAGCAAAGGACAATGAATCTTTTTGGTTTCCGAAAGCAAACAATGGAGACTGTACACCGCACGACGACAGATCATGAATTTCTACCTTCCGTGTTACCTAAACTCAACGGTCTGTTGATCATTCACCTCAACAGCATTTGGACGAAACTGAATGACGATGTGGGCAAGATGTTTTATGTTTTTAATAACAATTTACATTTCTACGAAATTCCGATCGACGGGAAACTTCAAATCACCGTGAATCCGGAAAACGCAGGCGAAATCAAAATTTCTACCGGCAAGAACATTTTTCGAATCAAGCACGACAAGATGCTTTCTAACATTACGTACGATGTGTCCGCAGGAGATTATCTTTACATGGAACTCCTCGGAGATTACGACAAACTTATTCCTCTCTTCGTAGAATTACGAATCGTCTATCCTATTATAAATAACCGTTAACAAAATGCCTAACGACATTTTCGGCAACACCAAGCGTGTGGACCACGCAGAAGAGATTCTCATGTTGGACATTCGAGTTAAGAAGTTGAGGACCGATTTGATCGCTTTGCAGGAAACCTTAAACAAAAGTTTAGAGTCGGAAATCGCTACGCTCCAAACGCAATGTCTTGACCCCATTCTGAAAATCGATTCCGAACTGAAAACGCTCATAAAAAATTATGTCGACGTACCTTCTTACGACAACGTTCAAAATATACAGTTGAGCGTGGATTCGCTTCAAAATGATTTGGCCAAATTACAGCAATTTCAATCGAAAAATGAAGATTTGGAAAAATTGAAACTCGAAATCGAAGAACGAACTTCCGCAATAGAAAAGAATTTCTCTGAACTTCAAACCGTCGTGAACGATATAGACGCAGAACGCTTGCATGTCGTCGTTTCCAAATTACAAGAAGAATTCACCAGCACGTTGGAAGAAATTAAATCCAAGTTGCAGACTTTGGAAGATACAATGACGAATCTACCATCGTCGGACGAACTGCAGGTCATCGGTAAAAGCGTCGCGAACATAAAAATTCAATTGGAGGCCTATCAAGATTTCGAACACATTCAAACCACCATCGCTACGCTTCAGGCGTCCTTGGAATTGATCAACGAAGAAATTAAAAATATTCACGCTGAAGCGAGAGCGTTGACGAGCATTCAAGACACGTTGAGCACGGTTCAGCAGAAGATCGAATATTTAGAAAATTTGAACGTCGAAACAAATCTCGCTCATTTTCATCACGTACTGGACAACATACAGGGTGACTTGGAATCGTTACGGACGAGCGTGCCTTCGAGCGAAGATTTGGAAAAATTGAAAACGGCAGTGACGGCACTATCCGATTCGAGCGACATCAAAAATTCTTTGAGCGATCTCGAGAGTAAAGTGGCCAATCTCCCCACCTCCAAAGAATTGCACGCTTTGAAAAGGAACATATCTCGAATGCTGAAACGACTGGAAACGGAAACGGCGAACGTGGAACAGATTCGAGACGAAATTAGTTCGCTGGTGTCGACGCTGCCCACTTCGCAGAGCGTCGCCGACCTTCACGCGCAGTTTACAGAGATGCGAAGCATCGTGAACGATCTTACCGAGAAGAGCTCGAAATTGAATCAAGTCGAGAACCTTCAGAACATCGTCGTCAACATCAGAGATCAAGTTGGAGTGCTGGAATCCACGCAGGAATCGACGCTGGCCTCTTTCGGTGCCAAGTTGCAAGAACTCAACGAAAACTACAAGCAGTTGAACGTGGAAGTGAAAATCAAACCGTCGTTTTCTGCCGTAACGGATACCATAGTCGAGCATTTGCTGCCCATCGAAAATAAACTCGGACAAGTTCACAGTAACCTCGTTAGCGTCGACACTAAATTCGCTAAACTGCATTCTCTGCAAGCCATCGAAATCAACAGCGTACCCAATCAACAGAGAATCTCCACGTTCGTCGAAGGTAACAAACTGTACATGTTGCATCCTTATCATCCGTACTACAAGTTTCTCCTCGATGGCACGATTCAGATAAACGAATTTTCGTACTGGTCTCACGGTAGAAAAGCTAGCGTTCCCACCATGACTTTGATATCGAATCGTGGTGTCCAGAAAGCAGGAAACATTCCTCTGGCACGTTGGAACGAAACGCGCAACATATATGAAATACACGAAGACGAAGATCTCACCGTTTTCGACGTGAGTGCCGGCGATAAGCTGATCATTCAAAACACGAGCGAAGTGCCACCCTCTTTGAATCCCATCACGCTTGTGCTTCTCTTGAAACGTAATCTCTAAACAAAAAATGTCTAGGCAGGCCATCGTCGAAGAATTGCATAAACCTGCACGCCGCAACTACGAACGTTTGGCTGTGGTAACCAAGGGCATCGACGACCTCTGGCAAAGCGACCTCGTGGAGATGAGTAGCGGCAATTTGAAAAACGTACATAAATTGAACAAGGGCAACAAGTACCTCCTCACCGTCATAGACACGTTTTCGAAATTCGCATGGGCTCTACCTTTGAAGGCGAAAACGGGAACGTGCGTCACGGAAGCATTCAAGACAATTTTTCGCGAAAGCGGCGGCAGACGACCACGGTTTCTGCAAACGGACAACGGTAAAGAATTTTACAACGCCGTATTCCAAAAATTTATTCAAAAACACAAGATTCGACATTATTCGAGCTTCAGTCACATCAAAGCCAGCATCGTGGAAAGATTCAATCGAACCTTGAAAACACACATGTGGAAACGATTCACGCTTCGGGGAAATTACAAATGGGTCGACATCCTGCCGGAACTCGTCGACACCTATAATCACACGGCACACAGAACAATAGGCATGAAGCCAGCCGACGTTACCAAGTCCGACGAGCAGCGTTTAATTTCTACAGTTTACTGTCCAAAGTACACACCCACGACAAAAAAAGCTAAATACAAAATTGGAGACCAGGTGAGGATCAGCAAATTCAAACGCACCTTCGAGAAGGGATTCACAAAAAATTGGAGCACGGAACTCTTTACGGTGGTTCGAGTTCTACCTGGAAACCGACACACGTATATAATAAAAGATAGTAGCGGCGAGATTTTGAAAGGAAGATTTTACGAAGAGGAACTCTCTAAAACAAAACACCCCGACACGTACCTCATCGAGAAAGTATTGCGTAGGAAAGGTGACAAACTTTTGGTCAAATGGCTGGGACTTCCGGAAAAGAGTTGGATCGATGCGGACGAAGTGATCTTGTGAGTACGTGGAACGTGGTGAAGCGTCTACCGGATCCGGAAAGTCAAACGAAGAAAAAGAACGGCGAGTTGCTTCCCGACAGCATCCGCTGTCTGATCGTAGGTCCTTCGGGGTGTGGGAAAACGACACTGCTCGTGGACAATTTTCTCCTCGCACCGAATTGGTTAGATTGGAAGAACAGGCACCTGTACGTGTTCTCGAAAAGTTTGGAGCAATCCAAATACCAGCAACTGATGAAACTGTACGATGGTCTGGACATTGCAACGTTCGCCTCGGAAATAAAACCACTCGACGATTGTCGTGAAAATTCAGTTGTTGTGTTCGACGACGCCATCCTGGAAAATCAAAATGAAATTCGCAACTTTTTCACGCAAGGTCGTCACAAAGGAATGGATTGTTTTTACCTAGCTCAAACGTTTTCCAAAATTCCAAAACAGTTAGTGCGCGACAACGCCAATTTCATATGTTTGTTTCGTCAAGATCACACCAACCTCAAGCATGCGTACGATGACTACGTAGGCGGAGACATGAACTACAATCAATTTTCGGAAGGCTGCTGCTCTACTTGCTGGAACGGTGACGATTTCGGATTCGCGACGATCGACATGACGAGGAAACCCAACGACGGAAAATACAGAAACAAAATCAACAACTTTCTAAACGTTGCAACGTTGTGAGAAACGACGTATATAAATAACGTCATGACGAAACGAAAAATCGAAGACGAAAATCTCAAGCTTCGCGATTACCTCGCGAAACGCTTCAAAGGTTGGAAATCCGAGAATCGCGGATTCTACGAAGAGAAGAAACGTCAGGATCAACCTGTGATCGATGCCATCAGCGGTCTAGGTAAAGAAATTAAAAGTGTCACGGAACAAAATAAAAATTTGATTAATGAACTCGTACCGCTCGCAGCTAAAAGTTACGCCGTACCCACACCCATTTCGAGCATTCCTTCGACGTCGTTCGAACTGAAGGATGCACCGGCACGACGTCGAGCCATAGGCAGCACGTCGTCGTCTTCGGATAAGATCGAGTTGGGACCTTTGGCACGAGACTACCTGAGCACGGGGAAATTCGACAAGGATGAAGTGTTCGGATTGTATCCCAGCATGGAAACCAACGAAGGCGGCGGTGTGGTGTGGAAGATTGGGAAATCGAAGGTGACCTTCGAAGGCAACGACATTAAAGTCAATTTAGGCGACAAGGATAGTTGGACCAGGTATCCGGGTACGGTGGGACTGTGGGAACTCGTCGCCAAAAAGCAGCCGAAAGATTACACCGACGAAGATTACCAAAGTTACAAGGAAATTCTGATCATGACGGATGCCTTGTACCAGAACAACGACGCCTCGCAGAATAGGGTGAAATCGAGCAGCGGTGAGAAGTACAGGAATCTCATCAAACCGATTTGGAACCAGGTCAAAACAGGCAGCGGCGTCAAACGCTACAACACGCTACCCAAAGAATTCGTTTGGGTGGACGACGTTAGGAAACTCGTGGACCGATTGTTGGTGATAGCCGGCGAAGAGAATGCAGGCAACCGTAATTTCTACAACGAGAAGGTTGGCATCGTGGACATGATCAGCACGAAACTTTCCAACTTCATCGTGAACGACGACAAGGGCATAGGTTACCTGATCAAAATCATCAACACGCTGCCTCCGAAATTTTGGAACGTGGCCGAAGGAAAGGGACTCGTGAACGACATCATCAACAAGTTACCTTTCGAGATGCATCTACCTGGCTACCAGTACTGCGGGCCGGGTACCAAACTCGAGAAAAGATTGGAGAGAGGAGACAAGGGTGTGAATCCGTTGGACGCCGCATGCAAAGATCACGACATCGCTTACAACACTACGCAGACGGATCTGGATGCACGTCACGAAGCAGACAAAAAATTGGAACATGCAGCTTTCGAAAGATTCGTGAGCAGAGACGCATCGTTGGGTGAACGGGTCGCCGCACTGGGCACCACCATCGCCATGAACACGAAACAAAAATTGGGGTGGGGTATATAAATAACATACAGTAAAAAAAACAACATGGATTGCATAACTAATTTGCCACCCGAGCTACTATCTAAAATATTCAAAAAGGTAGTTAACGGAGATGTTAATAAACTTGTAAACATAGCAAGAACAATGCCGGAATTTCGCATCCCTTGTGAAATGGTTCTCAAGAACCTTCTTCGGGAGATCAGCGGCCTGAGGTGCGGTGATCTCAACATTCTGCTTTTGGCTGCAGGGCAAAAATTGGACGATAGGTCGGACGAACTGTACGAGGCGATGCAGGGAAGAAGATGGTATACTGATGATTGGTACAAGTCTATGCAGGAGAAGGAAGATATCCTTACGCACATCCTCGCGTTTTCGGAAGCACGGACTTTCTTCCTCTGTTAAAAAATCTTCGATACAAATCGTGAAAAAAAAAAAACTTGATATATAAATAACACACATCGTGAAAAAAAAAATAATCTTCGGTATATATAAATAACACACATCGTGAAAAACAATTAAATTTCTCTCTAACACTTTGAAATTTTTCTTGATATGACGACCGAAAAAATAAGTGATCTCCAAGCATTAAAACAAATGCTAAATTTGTCAGTCGAGTATGTAAAAATTCAGGAATTGGAAGTCGACAAACCTTACACGATAACTTCCGGTTCAATCGTTTCTACCCAGTATGGTCCCAAGGTACGCCTGTTGCTCAACGCACAATACAGTCTATTTTTACCAGATCGATACGCTAACATGTTATCCGACGAGAAGCTATCTATTTTAATCGAGAACAAAACTCGAATCGTGTACAAGGGGACAAAGGAACTTCTTGGCAAGAAAACAAAGCACGTAATAGAATTTGTGTAACGACTGCGAGGCCTTGAAAATATATAAATAACATACCGTAAAAAAACTACACAAAAAAAATCTCAGAATATATATATAAATAACATACCGTGAAAATAACACATAGAGCATCAACATGAAGCCCAAGGGTGTCGTGTACCAGATACCATACTCCAATCTTAAAAATCTAGGTGCCCTCGATGGGTTACTCACCAAGAAACAACGCGAGAAGAAACGTTCTTGCTTGTCGAAAGGACACGGAATGAAATTGCTGCTCAGCACACCTCAATTGAAAAGATTGCAGCGTTCGCGGAAACAGCAAAAGATCGGAGGTTTCATATTCAGCATCCCGGCCATCCTGGCAGCATTGGGGGCCGTTGGAAGTTTGGCCGGCGGAAGTGCCGCCATCGCGAAAACCGTCATCGACTCGAAAAAGAACAAGGCCGAGTTGGAAGAACAGAAACGTCACAACCTGGCCATGGAGAAGAAAAAGGGGAAGGGCGTGATGAAAAAGTTTAAAAAAAAGAAACAGAAGCACTCACCAACCGAGACATTGAATCTCTGATCGGACCGTTACGAATCAAACACTTCAGAGGAGTTTTCATGTCCGACTCGTTACCTTCAAGCGTTAAAAGAAGAGAATGCGGAGTAGTCAACTTGGACGGTCAAGAAAATCCAGGCACGCATTGGATATGTTACCACAAAAACGACAATGATAAAGCATTCGTTTTCGATTCTTTCGGAGGTGTTCCACCTACAAATTTAGTTCATTATCTGAAAACGAACAAAACCTCCATATACTACAACGACGAACGCATTCAAAATTTCGGAGACGTGAACTGCGGTCATCTCTGCCTCTCCGTGCTCGCGTTTCTCTCTAAAATAAATAACCCTACGGTCGAAGATTTCCAGAAAGCATTGTGGAACCTCAAACAGCATCACTAGGATGGGCGTGTTCCATCTCACGAGCGAATCTTCAATCTTGAAACTCACGCTGCACGACGACATCGTCTATCCTAAATCCGTGGCTCTGCGTGCATTCTACAGCATGTACCTCATACCTAACGTCACGCAGCACAACAACAAAATTAGCGTCGGAAGCGAACACATCGTCGTCACGCCAGGACAATACAATCTTTCCACTTTGCAAGCTCAGTTACCCAAAGGCACATACCTTTCTCAAAATTCGGTCACGCACAGAGTGGAAATCCTATCCGCGACGGAGACCGTGGACCTGGGCACCATGGGAGAACTTTTAGGTTTCGAGAACGACACCAAACTCGAAGCCGGCATCAAGCACACGGCAGTCAACATTCCTAAATTCTTGGCCATAGAGACTCTGAACGTACACTGTAACGTGGCCGAAGGTATGATCACGAAATCTTCGGACGGATTGTTAGGAAGTCACAAGCAGACGGGAATCATAGCCACTTTCAAACCAAGTTCCGAGTTCATGGAACCGATCATCTACACGCCCTCTTCGCCGATCTATTTTCCGGTATGTCGCAACCGCATAGACGACATAGAGTTGGTGGTGACGAACGAGAAAGGAGACGTGGTGGATTTTGCAGGTGCCACTACGACGGCCATCGTGGAGATCAACGTATAATAAATAACCATACATGTAAAATGGAGCAAATCGAAAGTTACGAATTGCAATCTTTCCCTCCCAACCGTCGCACGTTCGCCAATCTCAACGAGGCGAACAGGGAGATCGAATACGATGTGGACGTAGGCGATGGGTTCATTCATCCTCACAGAGCGGACCTCTACCTTCAATTCGACGTGGTGAAGAAGGAAAGCGGAAACGCGTTTCCCGCAGCAGCAAACTTGATACTCGTGGACAACTTCGTGCCTTACCTGTTCTCGCAGGTGGAGGTGAGGAAACACAACACCGTCATCGACAGAATAGATTATCCAGGCATCACGTCGACGGCAGTGGGAACGTTGAAATTATCCAAAACGGACGCAGCGTACTACCAGGCCGGGGGATTCGAAGCCGAGTCCAAAATATCGACGAAAAGTCACACGGTGCTCTTTCCCATGCGTCTGCTGCCTGGTTTCTTCTCGGACTACAAGGAGATCATGTGGAAGGGAGGACTGAGGGTCACGTTTCGAAGAGCGGCCAACGACAACGACGCACTGATGCGATACGCTACTTTGGGTCCGGACGGCACCACGCCGATAGCCAACACTTTACCCGAAGCGGCGAAATGCCTCATCCGAAGCATGGAATTGAGAATGCCGGTGGTGGAATACGAAACGAACTACGCCCTCAAGTACAAAGCGGAGATCTTGAAAAGTCCGCAGGTGTTGATTCACTTTCACGGTTACCAGTGCGTGCAGAAGATGGCGTCGGGAAGTCACATGGAATTCGACGTGACGACGCAGTTCAACAACATACAGTTCGACATGCCAGATTTCGTCGTAGTGCTTTTTCAGACCGGGCGCGATAACAACCAGGAGAAAGATTCCAGCAAGTTCGACGACTGCAAGATCAAGAACGTTTATCTGAAGAATGGACGCAACGAAGTGTTCCCGCGCGAGAATTACAACCTCGACGTGACCAAAAACGATTACCTCAAACTTTACGAAGCTTACACGGCTTACAAACGCGTGACCGAGGGAAGCGTGGACATGTACTACACGCCCAGCGAATTCAAAGCCCGGAGACCCATGACCGTCATCAACACATCTAAGAGGAAGAAGGTTGTGGTCAACGATCGAACCAACATCAAGATCGTCTGCGAGTTCCACGACGCGCTGCCCGAGGATACCCTATGCAGTGTCATCCTGATTGCGGAGAAGTCCTTCGCCTACGACGTGAAGAACGAGAGGGTGACGGAACAGTTTTAAATTCATAAAAAATTGCCACATACTAAAAATCAACATGCAACACATTTTAGGTTATATAAAATTTGTGAAAACCTTATAATACTGAAATATTAAAACAAACAGAGTCCCCCTTGTAGGTTAGTTCGGTGCGTAAATAAAAAAAATGATAGGTTAAGTTATATCACTTAGGATCGTAAGAAAATTAAAAAATCGTAAAAAAAAAGATAGGTTAAGTTATATCACGTAAGATCGTGATATACCTACCAAGTACGAGTGGGGAAAAAAATAAGTGCGATGAAAATTTGTACTAAAACATCGCTAAACGCTATAACATCGACAAAAAATTGTCAAAATATGTCAAAAAGTGATATTCGATTGATAAAAAAAAAATACCTACAAAATATGATCCTCAAATAATAACGTTCAAACAGTACCTAAATAAAAAAATAATAGGTTAAGTTATATCACTTAGGATCGTAAAAAAATTAAATAATCGTAAAAAAAAGATAGGTTAAGTTGTATCACGTAACATCATAATATACCTACCAAGTACGAGTGGGGAAAAAATGAGTATAGTGAAAATTGGTACTAAAACATCGCTAAACGCTAAAACATCGACAAAAAATTGTCAAAATATGTCAAAAAGTGATATTCAATTGATAAAAAAAAGGCATACCTACTAAGTACTACTTTGAAACAACCCAATAACACTACTGCCAAATCAAAAATATTGCAATCAGTGTAATAAGAATATATCCAGCCCCAATTTTGCTAGGCATCAAAAGAATTGTAACCCAGACAAATGCGGAACTCCCACAAAAATATGCCCCAAATGCAATAAAATATTTAGCAAGGCATATTTCAATAGACATGTAGGCTCTTGTTCTGCACAGTCATCAACATTGCCCCCACAACCATCTACATCTGGTCTGAAAAGGAAGCATGAAGCACCTGTTAATGCTAGAGCAGCAAAGCAGCCACGCTATGAACCCATCCATAGCAGTTTTAATGGCCAATTAAGGGATCACCGTTTTGTATCAGAGCCAAGATGTGACATTAAGAATTTTTTGAATAGTATAAATCCAGATGTGCAGGCAATTCTAAATGCACAAAATAACTCTTATAAGCTGTCCCTCAAATTGTTTACACAATATAAGAAGCCAAATGGCACAAAATTTACACAGCCCCACATAACAGAAACTGTACCGGTATATTCAAATGCAAATTCAGACAAAATAATAAGCAGTTTGATAGATCAATTGAATATTAAACACTCTGAATTTGCTGGAAAAGAGTCTGGATGGAGCCTATGCAGTTCTCCACACAAGTTATATATTAATATTTCTGAATTCAGCCCATTACAAGGATCTACATATCTGCCATTACCTGCCAATATTCAAAACAAAAGAGCCGTGGTCAACATAGAAAATACCGACCAGAAATGCTTTTTGTGGTGTATTTTAGCTGCTTTGTTTCCAGTTTTAGATCATCCTGAGAGAATAAGTTATTATAAACAATATAAACACAATTTTGATGAGGCAATGGAGGGTTTAGAATATCCAATGTCTGTTCAGAATATTGATAAATTTGAAAAAAGGCCAGGCATATCAATGGCAAACAATTATCTATTAATGTATTTACTTGTTCTACTGGCCGTGGCAATTGCTTGATAGAACCTCTCAGAATCAGTACACTTGATGATGAATCTGCTATTCCGATTGATCTGCTCTTAATTGAAGAGGATGGCACTTATCATTACACTTTGATACATAATCTTGAAGCTTTAGTCAGAACACAACTAGACAAATCTAATAGAATATTTAAGTTGTTCAGAAGATGTTTAACTGTATTTGATGGTCAAAAAATGGTGAATGGGGTTCGTGAAAAAAATGCAGAAATTGCTAAAAACAAGTTAATTGAGCATCTGAAATACTGTGGCAACCATAAACCTGTTCATATGGTGATGCCAATGCCAAGTGAAAATGCCAAATTCAAAAAGTTTGAAGCCTTGTTGGAACACCCAGCATATATAGTCTGTGATTTTGAATCAAATCTCAAACCTCTTGCATTCTGTAGCCCAGACCCTGAGGAATCTTCAATTACATCGTACCAGTTACATGAACCTTCCAGCTTTTATTATGTGATTGTACAGGATGGTGTTGTTAGTAAAGAAGATTTATACATGGGAGCAGATGCCATCAAAGAATTTGCACATAGAATAGAAAATGAGTGCCGTGACATAGCATCTAATGTCTTATTAAAATCAAAACCCATGTTGCCTTTAACAGAGAAACAGATCGAAGATTTCAACAATGCAGAAAAATGCCCGGTATGTGATTCTGAATTTTCAGATGCAAATATCAAGGTTCATCACCATTCTCATACAGATGGTAAATTCTTAATGGCCCTGTGTAATAGCTGCAATATTAAGATCCAGAGACCAAAATTTGTCCCTATATTTTGCCATGGTGCATCCAATTATGATTTTCATCATTTGATCAGGTACGAGGGGTTTGACAAGCAGAATTTAAATATTTTAGCTGAAAATAATGAAAAATATATTGCCATTAGCAAAATAATTAAAGTTAATGGTGTTCCTATTCACTTAAGATTTCTTGATTCATACAGAATTTTATCGGCTAGCCTGGCTACACTGGCCACTCAATTATCTGATGATCAATTCAAAATCACATGTGCTTTGTTTCCAAATCAGGACCTGAAATTAATTAGGCGGAAGGGTGTATATCCATATGATTATGTTACAGATTTTTCTAAATTTGATGAGTGTTCTCTGCCACCACAACAAGAGTTTTACAGCAAAATCAGAGCATCTGGAATCACTGATGATGATTATCACCATGCCCAGTTGATGTGGAACAATTTAAAATGCCAGACATTTGGTGATTATCACAAGGCATATTTAAAACTTGATGTGACCCTCTTAGCTGATATACTGCAGGCATTCAGAAAATCTTCCATGCAAAATTATAAGCTGGATCCAATGTATTTTTACAGTGCTCCGGGCTTAGCATGGTCTCCAATGTTTTTAAACACTAAAATGCAATTGGATCTGATCCAAGATCAAGATATGTATCTGTTTATGGAGCAATGTATAAGAGGAGGCATGGTGCAATGTTCTCAGAGATATGCCAGAGCAAATAACAAATATATTCCTGATTATGATCCAGCACTGCCATCAAATTATATACCGTATGTAGATGCAAACAGCCTCTATGGTTATGCTATGATGGATAAATTGCCATATGCAGGGCTTGAGTGGGTTGAAAATTTCAATATTGAAGATCTTAAAGATTTTGATGACAGTATCTACGGCCTGTTCTTAGAGGTTGATCTGACAATTCCAGATAATTTACACAACACATTTTCTGATCTGCCCCCAATTCCTGAGGTTGAGTGTTCACCTGGCTCTAAACAGAAGAAATTGATGATGACTCTAGAGCCGAAACAGGGCTATGTCATATATTACAAAAACCTCCAGTTCCTGATGCATCATGGTGTTCAAGTGACCAAAGTTGGAAAAGTTTTGAGGTTCAGGCACTCAAGATGGTTGAAGCCATACATTGATACAAACACAGAGCTTCGAACATCTGCAATGAGCCAATTTGATAAGACCTTGTTTAAATTGGTGGTCAATTCAGTGTATGGCAAAACAATTGAAAATGTCAGGAAACATATTGATGTTAAAATAATTACTGACCCCAGCCGGAGCAAAAAATTGATTGCAAAGCCTAATTTCAATTATAGAAGAATTTATGATGAAAATATGGCACTTTTCAACATGAAAAAAACAAAGATTAAGTTTGATAAACCTATTTATGTAGGGGCTGTGATGTTGGAATTGGCCAAATTACACATGTTAAAATTGTATTATGATGTGCTGAAACCTTTTTATGGTGATAGTGTAAAATTGATGTACATGGACACAGATAGTTTTGTTCTTGATATTCAAACAGAAGATGTTTATCAAGATATAGCACAGCCTGAATTGTTTAAATATTTTGATACCACTGAACATTCAAAAATTAAAAACCACAACAAAAAGGTGCCTGGCAAGTTAAAAGATGAGACACTTGGTGATGTTATTGTGGCATTTGCTGGGTTAAGGGCCAAGATGTACAGTTTTGAAACATGTAGTGGCGCTGTTGCCAAAAAGGCCAAGGGCATTGGCAGAGTAACTGTGGACAAAGAGCTTGAATTTGAGGATTACAAAAATTGTCTCAAATCATGTAGCACAATCAGAACATCAGAAAATAGAATTCAGAGTGTGGATCACTTATTGACTAGCAATATTGTAAGAAAAGTGGCTCTGGACCCACATGATGATAAGAGATGTATTTTATCATGTGGCATACATACTCTACCATGGGGTCATGGTGATTTGAAAAGTGGCAAACAATGCCCAATTACAGAGCATGATTTGAAATAAATAAACATGCCTATGAACTTATTTGGGTTCAAAAAACAGGCTGTTATGGACCTGCCAACACCACAACCCTCTTCTGATATGATATCTAAACTAAGTGCTTTGTTAATTATTCATCTGAACAGCATACAGATGTTGATGATGAAACAGGTAAAACATTGTACACATTTAACAACAATTTAAATCATTACCAATTACCTGTAGGTGGTCAATTGCAATTTATTACAACCCCTGAGGGTAATGTCAAGATTTCAGTAGGGAGAAATATTTATAGAATTAAGCACTCAAACATGATTTCTGGCACTGTTTATACTGTTTCTGCTGGTGACTGCTTATATATTGAGGTCCCTGGATCCTATGACAAGCTTATGCCCTTTTTTATAGAATTAAGAATTAGATATTCAATAATAAATAACCACTAAAAAAAAATGCCTAATGATATATTTGGCCATACAAGACATGAAGATCACAGTGATGAGATTCTGATGCTTGATGTCAGAGTCAAGAAATTAAGAAGTGATTTACAAGCTTTACAAACCACACTGAATGCCAGTCTTCAATTAGAAATTACAAATTTACAATCACAATGCATGGACCCTCTTCTTAAAATTGATTCTGAACTCAAATTGCTGCTTCAGAAATATACTGACCTGGCCACATTGGATAATTTTCAAAGTTTAGAAGAAGCTGTAGCAGCTCTTCAAGCCAAATTTAAGACCCAGGCTAACAACTCTGAGCAATTGAAACAACAATTAGAAGAACAGATTAATAATGTCCAGGCACAGCTCCAAACAATTGTCAAAAGCATAAAATCACAAGAAGATTTTGATCTAGTGATTTCCACTCTAAAGGAACAGATTCAATCATTACAGATACCTAATCTGGACCCCTTGAACAATGCCATAGCCGAGGTTAAAGAAAAAATTGAGACACTTGAAAATTTTATGAACAACTTGCCATCTTCTGATGCTTTGAGTGCAATAACTCGGAGTGTTGCCAACATTAAGCTGCAACTTGAAACATATGAAGATTTTGGAAAAATTCAAAGTACCATAACCCATCTTGAGGGTACAATAGCAGCAGTGCAAAGTGATTTGACAAATGTACAAGAATCCCGCATGCCTGGTATTGTAGACACACTTGTCAGTGTCCAGGAACAGATCACAAAGCTTGAAAACCTCAACACTGAATCTGAGCTATCACATTTTCATCACTTGATCGATGATATCCAAACAAAACTTGAAATTTTACAACAATCAACACCCACTCAAGCTGATATAGCCCTGCTCCAAAATGCTATGCAAAATGTGGCTGATGCTTCTGAATTAAACAATGTGAAATTGGCACTTGAATCTTTGCAAAATACTGTGTCAAATCTGCCTACATCACAGGAACTTAAAAATATTAAGAGAGCTGTGAATCGCATATTGAAATCAGAAGATATCAAGAATATCCAGACAGAGATCAAACAACTCACTCAGACAGTGGCCACTCTACCAACTAATCAACATATTAATGAACTGCATGCCCTGTTTGAGGATATCAGAAGACAGGTCCATGATCTTACTGCTCAAAATTCAAAATTGGCAGTTGTTGAAAATGTGCAACAAATTGTAGCTAATATCAAGCAACAGCTAGGGACCATGGAATCCAATCAAGCAAATGCTCTGTCTGTTTTTGCCACCCAGCTTCAAGAGATTGTGCAACAATACAAGAAACTTGTTGTGGACATAAAGATCAAGCCAGGCCATGATGATGTTGTTAGGACCATCAATGAGCACCTTGAATCTGTAACAAGCAGATTGCTTACAGCAGAAAAAGAAATAACCGGCATAATTGAGAATCCAAAACATACACTAATTCTTGAATTGTACAGCATCCCCAAAAAAGAATATGATTCACCATTTACACCAGGTGGCAAAATATATATGCTGTCCCCTGCACAATTTTATTACCAGTTTTTTGTTGGGGGCACACTGAGACCAATTAAGATCAAATATTGGCTTCAACCACAGGCACACCACTACCCTACCTTATCAATAACAAATGCTGATAACAAAGCAAAAATCACCAGTGTAGAGTTAGAGGATTTTACAGACCCCAATACATTAGAAACAGCCTATGCTGAAGATGATGGCTCTCTGGAATTTCATATACAAATAGGAGACAAATTATATTTAGAAAATCCTGTAGTATCAGCTGCTGAACACCCCATAGTTGCAATATTCTTGTTTTCATATTATGTCTAGACAAATTATTGTTGATGAATTACACAGACAAGCCAGACATAATTATAAGAGACTGCCAGTAGTCACAAAAGGCATAGATGATTTATGGCAGAGCGACTTGATTGAGATGGCAAGTGGACAGCTGAAAAACTTAGACAAAATCAACAAGGGCCACAAGTATCTACTCACTGTAATATACACATTTTCAAAATTTGCCTGGGCTGTGCCACTCAAATCCAAGACTGGAAAATGTGTTACAGAAGCCTTCAGGACAATCATCAATCAGAGTGGAAGATCACCGCGCTATTTGCAAACAGATAATGGCAAAGAATTTTATAATTCTGTGTTCCAACAATTTATTAAAAGCCAGTCAACAACATTATTCGAGTTACAGTGATCTCAAAGCCTCAATTGTAGAGAGATTCAACAAAACCCTAAAAAATCTTATGTATAAACAATTTACACTTCAAGGTAATTATAAATGGATTAATATTCTTCCAGAACTTCTACATAAATATAACAACTCGGTCCATTCCACAATCAACATGAAACCCTCTGAAGTAACTCCATCTGATGAGCAAAAATTGATCAGGACTGTTTATTATCCTAGATACCAGCCAACAACAAGAAAGGCCAAATACAAGGTGGGTGATCAAGTAAGAATCAGCAAATATAAGCACTTATTCAAAAGAGGCTTTACAAGAAACTGGAGCACTGAATTATTTACAGTGGTTCAAATTAAACCTGGGACCCTTAACACATATATAATAAAAGACCACCGAGGAGAAATTCTCAAAGGCAGATTCTATGAAGAAGAACTCAGCAAAACTAAACAGCCTGACACATATCTCATAGAAAAAATCATCCGCAGAAAAGGCAACAAGTTATTTGTCAAATGGCTAGGACTTCCAGAACACAGCTGGATCGATGCAGACAAAGTGATAATATGAGCACCTGGGATGTTATAAAAAGGCTGCCAGAACCTGAACAGCAGATTAAGAGAAATGGCAAGTTGCTGCCTGAAAATATTAGATGTCTTATTGTTGGGCCATCGGCTTGTGGTAAAACTACACTAATGATTGATAATTTTTTATTGGCACCCAACAGGTTAGACTGGAAAAACAGGCACTTGTATGTTTTCTCTAAGAGCTTGGAACAATTAAAATATCAGCAGCTGATGAAACTATATGATGGATTGGATATTGCCACTTTTGAACCAGATGTTAAGCTACTTCATGAATGTCTCGATAATTCTGTTGTTGTGTTTGATGACATTATACTGGATAATCAAAACAAGGTTAGAAATTTCTTTACACAGGGCCGACACAAAAACATTGATTGCTTCTACCTTGCACAGACTTTTTCAAAAATACCCAAGCAGCTGATCCGAGACAACAGCAATTTTATATGTGTGTTTCATCAAGATCATACCAACCTCAAACACATACATGATGAATATGTAGGTGGGGACTTGAGCTACAATGATTTTTCCAAGTTTTGCAGTAGGTGCTGGAACCAGGACAGTTATGGGTTTGTCACAATTGATATGACAAGAAAACCCAATAGTGGCAAATACAGAAATAAAATCAACAATTTTCTAGACATTGAAACATATATAAATAACCATGAAAAGGCCAATCATTGATGATCTTAAATTAAGAGATTATCTTGTAAAAAGATTTAAGGGATGGAAATCAGAGAACCGAGGAATTTATGAACAACACAAACAAACAGAACAGCCTATTATTGATGCTATTAGTGAATTAGGTAAAAATATCAAAACTGTTACAGAGCAAAATCAAAATTTGATCACAGAGCTTGTACCTGTAGCTGCAAGGAACATATTAGATTATCCATTCACCCCACTTTCCAGTATTCATACACCTAGTCCTGTTGCTCCTCGAAGAATTGAAGCTACTCTGGATCCTATTGAATTGGGTCTTCTTGCTCAAAAATATTTAAGCACACCTAAAGACAACAAAGATGAGGTCTTTGGCTTATATGCTGACACAGAGCGTGATGGTAGCATCATATATAGAATTGGCAATTTTAGAGTAACATTTATGGGAGATGATATAATTGTATATTCAGAATCTCATCTTGGAGAAAAAGGTGGTTTTGTTAAATATCTCGGCACACCTGGATTGTGGGAACTGATGACTAGGAAAAGGCCTGGCAGCTATACAGATCAAGATTATGAGCATTACAAAGAAATATTAATAAAATCAGATGCTCTATACCAGAACAATGATCCCACACAAAAAAGAGTCAAGTCTAGCAGTGGAGCAAAATATAACAACTTAATCAAGCCCATATGGTCACAGATCAAGACTGGTAGTGGAATCAAACAATACAACACCCTGCCTAAAGAATTTGTCTGGGTTGATGATGTCAGGAAACTTGTAGATAGGTTATTGGTGATAGCTGGGGAGGAAAATGCTGGCAACCACAATTTTTACAATGAAAAGGTTGAAATTATGGACATGATAAGCACAAAATTGTCTAATTTTATAGTGAATGACACTAAGGGGATTGGATATCTTATAAAAATTATTAATACTCTACCACCTAAATTTTGGAATATTTCTGAGGGTCGGGGGTTGGTTAATGACATTATAAACAAGCTGCCATTTGAACTACATATTCCAGGCTATCAGTATTGTGGTCAAGGCACAAAATTGGACCATAGATTAAACAGAGGTGATCCTGGTGTTAATCCCCTAGATGCTGCTTGTAGAGACCATGACATAGCATACAACACACATTCTGATCTTGACAAGAGACATGTTGCAGACAAGAAATTAGAAGAGGCTGCATTTGGTAGATTTGTAAGCAAAGATGCTTCTTTAAGTGAAAAAATAGCAGCATTGGGAACTACCATAGCTATGAACACCAAACAAAAACTGGGGTGGGGGTTGTGAATATGTATATAATAAACCTACAATGAAGGCCAAGGGTGTTATGTATCAAATACCTTATGCAGGTCTTAAATCTCTTAAAACTATTGATAGTCTTTTAACCAAAAAGCAGCGCAAGAAAAAAAATTCTTGTCTTGCCAAGGGCCATGGTATGAAATTGTTGCTTAGTACCCCCCAATTAAAAAATTACAGCAATCAAGAAAAAAAATCACATGTAGGTGGATTCATATTTACTATCCCGGCCATCTTAGCAGCACTTGGGGCTGTTGGGAGCTTGGCTGGGGGATCAGCTGCCATAGCAAAAACAGTAATAGATGCCAAGAAAAATAGGGCAGAATTAGATGAATTGAAGCGCCATAACCTGGCCATGGAGAAACAAGGGAAAGGTGTTAAGAGAGCCATGAATAAGTTTTAAAAAAACAAGAGCCGCTTACAAACCAAGATATTGAAGCTTTAATCAAGCCACTGGGCATCAAAAATTTTAGAGGTGTGTACATGTCTGATTCTTTACCAGAACAACCACTCAACAAAGAGTGTGGCATTGTTAATTTGGATAAGTACAAAAATCAGGGCACTCACTGGATCTGTTATCTTAAATATTTAAACAATAAGGCATTTGTGTTTGATTCATTTGGAGGTGTTCCACCTGAAAATTTAGTAAAATATCTAAAATCAACTAATCTTTATTACAATAATGCCCGTGTTCAAAACTTCAAAGATGTTAATTGTGGACATTTGTGTTTATCTGTTCTTAGATATATGTCTCAAATAAATAAACCATCAATTGAAAATTTTCAAAAAGCCCTGTGGTATCTGAAACATCATGGGGGTATTCCATCTCACCAGCCAAAATTCAATATTGAAACTCAAATTACATGATGATATAGTATATCCCAAAACAATAGCTCTCAGAGCATTTTATGGCATGTACTTGATCCCTAATATTACACACCACAACAACACAATTGCAGTAGGGGATCAAAAAATTGTCATCACTCCAGGGCAGTATAATCTGTCCACTCTAAATGCTCAATTACCCAGAGGTATAGTATTAACTCAAAATTCTGTCACTCACAGAGTAGAGATTGTATCTGCTACAGAAACAGTGGATCTGGATACTATAGGAGAGCTGTTAGGCTTTGAGAACAACACAAAACTCGAACCGGCCATCAAACACACTGCTATTAATATACCTAAATTCTTAGCCATAGACACTCTGAATATTCACTGTAATGTGGCCGAGGGTATGATCAACAAATCAAATGGCATAGGCACTCACAAACAAACTGGCATCATTGCAACATTTAAACCTAATTCTGAATTTATGGAGCCAATCATCTACACTCCATCCCCAACATTATATTTTCCTGTGTGCCATAATAGAATAGATAACATTGAGTTGATGGTCACTAATGAAAAAGAAGAATTAGTTGATTTTGCTGGAGCCACAACAACTGCAATCAGAGATTAATATTTAAATAAAAATACATACAAAAAAATGGAAAATATTGAGAGTTATGAGCTACAATCATTCCCCCCAAACAGGAGGATATTTGCAAATTTAAATCAACCCAACACAGAAATTGAGGTTGATCTTGATGTAGGGGATGGCTTTATACACTCCCACAGAGCAGATCTATACATCAAATTTGATGTTGTAAAGCTCGATGGAACAGATTATCCGGCAAATTCAAATATAAGATTGGTGGACAATTTTGTGCCGCATCTGTTCTCTGAAATTGAGATCAGAAAGCATGGTGTTGTTATAAACAGAGTGGATTATCCCGGCATTACCTCCACAGCTTTGGCCACACTAAAATTATCCAAAACCGAGGCTTCTTACTACAAAATAGGTGGATTTGAGGCTGGTGATAAAATTATATCTAAGAGCCACACAGTGCTGTTCCCAATGCGCCTGTTGCCAGGATTCTTCTCAGATTACAAAGATATTATGTGGAAGGGTGGTTTAAGAATCACATTTAGAAGAGCTGCCAATGATAATAATGCTTTGATGAGGTACAGTGCAATAAACTCTACCGGGGAAGCTCTGCCTAATACCCTACCTGATGAAGGCAAATGCATTATTCAGACTATGGAGCTAAGAATCCCAGTTGTTGAATATGAAGCCAGTTATGCTCTTAAATACAAAGCAGATATAATAAAAAATCCACAAGTACCTTTACAATTTTATACATATCAATGTGTACAGAAGCCTGCCGCTGGTACTTATTATGAGTTTGATGCTACAAATTCATTCTCCAGTATACAATATGACATGCCAGATTTTGTGGTGGTACTGTTTCAAACTGGAAGAAACAATAATCAGGAAAAAAATTCAAGTAAATTTGATAACTGCAACATCAAGAACATTTATCTTAAAAATGGCAGAAATGAGGTATTTCCTAGAGAAAATTATAATTTAGACATGTCCAAGGATGATTTCCTTAAATTATATGAAGCATTTACAGCATACAAAAGGGTCACTACTGGCAATACTGACATGTATTACACACCAGATGAATTCAAAGCACAGAGACCCATGTTTGTCATCAACACTTCAAAAAGGAAACAAGTTGTGGTTAATGACAGGACAAACATTAAAATTATCTGTGAATTCCACGATACACTCCCTGATGACACTATATGTAGTGTTATTCTCATAGGTGAAAAATCATATGTTTATGATGTAAGAAATGAGAGAGTCACAGAACAATTCTAGAAAATCTCTGCATATTACATTGTTTTAATATTAGATAAACAAATTGAACCTGGTATCCAATTGAACTTAAACCGGAAGTAAATATGTATGGGTGGGTGTGGGTTTTATGAGGATCTTGGCTTAATTTCAAGTGTATCCAAAACAAAATCAAAAAAGGCTTATTTTTAACAAGCTTATGGACAACAATCTGGCTGATGCAACTTTTGTAAGTATGGGCAAATCAATCTGAGGGGGCTCATCATTTGTACACTGTAGCTTCGGGAAATTCCCGAGGGCATTTTTACAAAAATCTTGGATTAGACGGGGTGCTACACTTGAGCAAAAAGCTCATATGGGCATGTTGAGCTTGTTTTAAGTGTAGCCAAATCTGCCTGAGAAGTGCTCATCATTTGTTGTCCCAGCTATAGCATCAATTATACTACTCATATATTAATTTTTTTTTATTTTAATTTGTAAAACTGTAACCGTAGAACAATTGTATAATTTTTGTATAACATTTCTATATTGTTAAATGTGTTAAAGGTCTCATCCTGGGATGGAATGTCTCACATTTATGTGTGTTTCCATTTCCAATACATTCGAATGAATACATATTCGTTTCAATGGAATTTACAAAATCACCTCTGACATTTTATGTTAAACATGTAAGATTTTTTTTGTGCACGAGTGTGTTAGCCGATGAGTAGCAAATTATTTTAGGAACAAATTCATTTGTTAGTGCTACAAGATTTTTTTTCAACAACACTTGAAAAAAAACCTTGTAGCACTAACCAATGATTTTTTTTTTGTAATCGGAGATCATAATACCTTTTAAGGTGTGGTAATATTATAATGGGATTGAGATACGAAACTTTCGGATCCGGATCCAGATCCGAAAGTTTCGGATCCGGAACTATCGGATCCGGATCCGCAATTTTTGGATCCGGATCCGTTTGGTCATCCCTACAAATACACTGACCGACTATTTCCGTTCCAGATCATTCCCGAACCGAAGGCGAGAAGCAAGAGGTGGGTCAGTTCGTCGGTTCCCGTAGGAGAGTGGGAGACTCCCAGGGCCAAAGTCTCCTCACCAGAATACCACACCAACAACCTCACGGGGCCCGTGCTCTTCGCACAAGCCATCAGCTACATCCCGGCGAACGCCATCGTCGTAGAGGTGACGCCGCGTGGAATATTCCAAGCAGTGCTGCGTAGGTCCCTCTCCAAAACCAACGTGAACATCCCTCTCTGCGACAAAGATCACAATAATGTGGAAGATTTCCTTAGCAGCTTGGGGAAGTAAGTATAACGATCTTAGTAACACTTTTAGTGTTATCTTTCTTTCTTATGCTCAAACGTTTCTCCAAATTATTCCTTCATTTTTCGAAGGCATCGTTGGGCACTTGTAAATTAGGTAGTAGACTGAATAATCCCGGGATTGGGAACAAGGTTGTTTGATTGATTGATTTTTATATTGGGGGCACTTCAGCACATATTTGCTCGTCACGCAATGGGGGGGGGTATGCCCCGTAACTAAAACAAAATTGAGGACAGACCTGTAACAAGATTAAAAACTTCATTCGGAATTTTTACAACTAATTAAACACAAGCTAAACTGTACTATGAGAACTAAAATACCCTTACCTATTAAAAACTGAGGCTGTAAAGAGGCACTCAGCACACAGAAGGACAAACGCAGGACAACAGCCCTACGGAGGACTATATTGGCCGTAGGCCCAGACGCCAGAGCCTCGTTGACCTGCAAGATTGCAGTTACACCTCTTGAGAGCTCTGGACTCTAAATTCCAGGATTCAGATTTTTGATGATGACTAATCATTTATCCCTTCCTCTCACTTTCTTCCAAAATGAAATCATAATGGTTGAAATCTTTTTAAAACAATCAGTAGGGCCAGCGGTGGAAGAGTGGGATCGGGGAAAGATTAGTGTGAGAAAATGAGTTATTTCTTTAATGAAGCCATTAATTATCTGAACATTTTAATGTGGTCAACTCTACTACTCCTACTACTACTACTAATAATAATGTATCAAAAATAGAGCAAATTGCCATGCATCTCCCTCCCAAAGCAAGATGTTTAATTCTTGTACTTCATGGAAAGACTCTAGAGTTGTCTCCTGAGAGAAACTGAATATGAAGTATTGCCTATGTTATGTCACCAGGCGGGATAAAGGAACCGGGTCTCCCTTGTTGCACAACACTTTTGCTACCTTGTGTTCTGACGTCACACGAGGAATGCCTACGTTGTTAGGTTAGGTCCGTTAGGTTTGGTTCTATTAGCATAAATACTCTGCAAATTTATTATTTATGCTAAGAGAACTAAACCTAGCTAGGCTATCCTAACAACGTAGGCATTTAGCCTAAAAGTAAAAAGCAGTCTCTGCTGACCTCAGAACGCAAGGTTGCAGAAGTGTTGTGCGATAAGGGAAGCCCAGGAACCGGTGTTGTCTACTCGGGCTGTCGCAAGTTACCGCCATAGATGGCGTTGCTGCATTCACCTTGCTGCCATGAAATAGTTAGGCATGACTTCGCATTAAATTCGCCTTAAGTAAAAGTAAAATGAAAGAAATAGTGCTTCCCTGTGCTTTGCACCACGCCATGTAGGCGTATAGAGGATATGGAGTTAGGATCCCACACTTTCTTGATCACGGCCGAAGGTGGGGGTGATGTGATCAGACCTACGATCTTAAATAAAATACCATCTAAAGCATTGGTTTACTCTACTGATATTAAATTTCACATTTTCCACATTGCACTCAAGGTTCAGAGTAATTACGGTATTATGGTACTGCATAACCAGGTATATAGACATTATAACTTAGCTATATTTCCAAATATTAATAACCAAATACCAAATATATTAAGTTACCTTGCCAAATACCAAACTTGCTCTCTTTTTTTAAAAAAAACTACTCTTTTTTGTTCAACTTTGTAAATGTTTCCTCTAATTTCTTTGCAGAATGTACTTAGAAGGAGCTCAGATACAATCATCTATACAATACGCACACGTTACATATCCTGTGAGCAGAGGAACGCCAATGATTTCACCTCTGGTTGGTTGAAATCACAGGGGAATTCTTCAGTTCTAATTCCAGACGTTATGTACTTTTCTAACAATAACCCTATTGACACAGTTGTACTGTTGTGGACACGTGATTGACTTGCACTATATAATGCTGCGATGTAATCTTCCATGGAATTAAAAATTGTATTTATCTATGTTGTCTATGTTGACACTTTATCCTGAGGTAACCTCTAGTTACTTTAGTAACTGCCAAGAGACGGCGATACTGCTGTTAGTGAACAATATGGTAAATATGAATCTAAAGTATAGCAGTCTTATTTTGCCCAAGTGAACACACCACTTCAGTTATTCAATTAGTATTTTTTTTAATTTTACGTAGCACTTCTGCCCCTTGAAACTACTCGTGACGATGATGATGGGTGATAAATGAATGATGATAATTTATGTAGGGTCAATTACAAAGGAACGTCCATGGTCAGGATTGAAACACGAATCATGAGCATAAGCTCAGCCACTGAGAGGGCGGGTATTTTTTTATTTTTTTTTTGGCCAACGGAATATTGTTTAAACGTATTGCACTGCCCACATATTTATGCTGCTTTAATTTTGTAAAATCGTCACATTAACTTTCATAATTTAATCTGGCGGATGAATCACAATTTTGATAGTCTTACATAAATAAATAAATTAAATGCTCTTGTGGGACAACAGAAAATAATTTAAAACATTAGTAATATATTTTTCCTCAGTTGAAAGATTGAGTTCTAAGACATCATTCTTTTTTAGAAATAATCTGGTTTAATTTTACAATTACGTAATATTATATTTTTTTCGATTCAATAAATATTGAGCATATTAAAATGCACTGTACTAATAATGATACAAATTATTCATAAATTATTTCTTCCAATTCTCACTACAATATACTACATGTATTTACATTTTCGGATTAATTTTATCATACGATGTTGAAATTAATAATCATGTTATGTAATAGAATGAAAGTAACAAAGCAGCAAACTGCTGCTTACAGAAGAAATAACCCACAACAGAGAAGGAATAAAGAGAGAGGATGACGAAGAAGAAGTTGAGAGTAGATAGGACATCTGGAAGAGAGAAGTAGAGATTGAGAAAAATAAAGAGAGAAAGAGATGGAAAGGATTAGATAAGGAGAAGCAGGAAGAAAAGGATATTGCCTCTTATAAGCCATAGTGGGGTTTACGGTGAGTGACTGAAGACAAAACTACAGTAGCCCGTCAATTCACGGCAAAAAGCAACAAAGTCTGGCGTTCGGTGCTTGATAAGAACCTCCGGAGAAGTGATCACTTATATAGATGCAAGAACCAATCCGATCAGTAGGTTCCGGAGCCGGCCCTTGGTTGTTACGGGCATCTGGAGTATCAATACAGTATTATAAAAAAAAATTCAGAGGTCTGAAAAAATCAGAGATCCCTTAATCGGAAGTACAGATGTCCTACATACAGTGCGTTCAGTTTGGCTCGAGGCCGAGATAGCGCGTGACTGCAGTCTGCGAGGTATGGCGCAGATGCCGGCATCTTCGATCTGTAACGTCCCGCTTATTTTTGTACGTATTTTTGTCACAATATGAATAGTATTACAATTAATTATATGTTTCGTATTATTACCTAAGAACAATAAGCAAAACATGTTGGAAAGTTAAAACGAAGCATTAAAGGAGGCTAAAGTTTCAAAGTTATTGATTTTCTTTAAATTTCCGATACGCCACTGGTGCGACGTTCATTATATTTAATTACTAAACTGTACGTGTTAAATATCAAACTATTATTTTACGTATCAAAGTGGCAATTGTAATCATATCCAACAACAGTCTCTTTCATAATTCCTTTTAGTTTAATTTTCATTGAAATTTAACTCTGTAGTCAAATTCTAAATGTAAAATAATATTTTTACTTCACAATTCCATTCTATAATTAAACGAACAGTGCTTATTAAATATATTTGATTGAAATATTTTAACACAATTTTCATGCACAACTTTGTTTAGAATACCATTTCAGTAATTCTGGATATTTTAATTGAGTTTGTGTTTCAAGTCCACTTTATGTACAGCAAGGCTAATCGGGACTGGTCCTGCAGTTTAAAGTGGGATCCGAACCACTATGTGCCTCCTCCGGGTATCGAACCCGGGACCCCTTGATTACGAGGTGACGCGCCACCCCTGCGCCATCGGGTAGGCCTGGATATTTTAAGTTTGTCAAAATAATCCATGAAGTCTGGCAAGAACAGATTAGTCTGGCAAGAACATTTGTAACGAACCTGAGCGTTTGTTTTATATTTGTAAGAAGTTAAAATTTTTTAAATTTTTGTTACTTCAAATAATGTGCAAGCTGTCACATTATAGTTAGATTGATACAGTTGTGGTTGGAACTTGTGTATATGTTTAGAAATACGTCATAATCTCTACGTGTTGACGTCACTTTCCCATCTCAGAAGAGGAAGTGAACCCACCTGAATATTTCTCACCTGACGACAGACAGTTCAGTTGGAAAACAGGTGAAGGTGAGGAATCAATAAGGACTTGGAAAACGGGGAAAATTCAATAATAGGTTTCGGTTTTCGAGTTTTCTACTTGCCAATAAGTTGAAAATAAGCAATTAATTATGTAGTTAGATTTTCGCGATATGTGAGTGAATTGCCCAACGTTAGTATTGAATGTTCTAGTGTTTTATTTCTAAGTGATTATGGAATATAAGTGATTATAAAACTGCAAGTAGTGGAAAGTGTTGTTTCTACGGCCCTCCTTGTAGGTATGCCTAGTATTTAACCTTAGTTGTGACATATTTTGATGATTTTTTTATGGATTTATTGCGTTCGACGATGTTCTAGCCCTATTTTTCGCTCAATCTCATTTTTGGAGCCTCTTCTTTGTAGGTATGCTATGATCTTACGTGATATAACTTAACCTATTCACTTTTTTACAGCCCATTACGGGTTAAAATAACCTACAATGTGTAAAAATGGTTGTTTCTATGTTATCCTTGTAGGTGGGCCTAGTTGTGACATATTTTGATGATTTTGATGATTTTTTATGGATTTTATAGCATTTGACGATGTTCTAGCTGCTTACGATCTCTCTACGTTTTGTTTCCCCGTTTGCCGAGATCAGCTGTGCATACACCAAAAAGATCGTATGATAAGACCTTCACGCTTTAACTTAAAATAAAATGGGGATGAGGTAAACAAAAAAACCTCCTACATAACCTTTTATGGTCGTTTCAAAAATGTTTGGTGACAGTCGCGAAACATTTACTCGAATCTACAGTAATAAGTTACATATTGCTTGCAAACATTGAACCGAGTATGTTACTGAACTTGTCAGTTACACATTTCAAGATAGCAGACCACACAGACGATAGTTTACACCACAAGATTTTTACGCCAACGTACGTAAACTCAGTTTTCATTAACAACAGATCTAGCACTTACGTATAGCTAAACAGATATATCACCACAAATATTTCAGTTCAATGAACATAAATGCGATACTTACAGCACAAGAAAGTTACCCCTCATGGTCAATCGAAAATGGCTCGTTGTTCCGCGACAATTAGTCTGGACATCTGAAAGTTAATTTTAGCTTCATATTGCACAAACAGATGCATCGAAACTATATAGTAAGAGCACTGTATTATATGATAATTAATATACGCAAATACACTGGGTTTCCAGCAAACGTGAATAGCTTAGTTTTGCAGGAACTTCATTGAACAGGTTCTTGCTTGTCAAAAGTTCGGCGCTCACTACATGAATCAAGGGTTGCCAGGTCACTGTCTTTAAAAAATACAGATTTTTTGTAGTTGTTAACAATAACGTTCTGACATTTTCCGTATCAAAGATGTTGAACTACCTCCCTCGAATAATCGCGACGATGAGGCTAAATGATGAATTGTTGAATTAGATGAGTGAATAGAGAAACACCTATTCGGTGGTCGACAATCGAATCCAAGAGTTTGACTTCATGATGCGTCAGATAACTTCGCCACAGAGGTCCTCTCATACTGTTTTTCTTTCACTTTATGGCTAATCAGGACTCGACCTGTGGTTTAAAGTAGGGTCCGTCCACTCTGCAATATACCTCTACCGGAGATCGATCCGAAACCCCTTGAGATGAACTAAATAGTGTATTTTTTTCTTTAATAAATAGAAAGTTTGTTTGGGTGTTATTAAGAATGAAAATACTATTTACTTATAAAACATGAATACATATATACAGCACGTGAAAAAAATAGTGATGCCGATGTTTATCAATAGGTGTTTCCTTCCATTTCGGATTCTTGTCAAATGACCAATAAACGTTAAAGAAGAATATTATGTGAAATTGAGTACTTAAGTTTGTTTATAAGTCATCTTTATGTCTAAAGGCATTAATCGGGACTAGACCTAGAGTGGGATCCGAACCACTGTGTACCTCGCCGGTTATCGAACTCGGGGCTCCTTGATTACAAAGCGAAACGCATCATGGAGGCCCGAAGAAGATGCTGTCATTTTCATACTAGAATATACTAAATATAATTGAAGTCTTTAAAATATAACTGAATCTGCCAACCCTACTCGATGTATCACAAGAGGGCGGTAGTATCGCAAGTCTCGTACAAAATATAACATAGAAGAAACTTCACCAAATACTTTTCTACGCACAGACAGTTAACCTAAATTTATTTACATTACTTGCAGACACACAAAGACTTAATTCATAATTAATTTGATTCACTCACTCAAAGTTCCTTAGATATTTCACGTTCAACACATGTTGCTTGTGAATTTCCAACATATGATCCATCCGGAAATCTACTTTCAGAGTACAACTTCAGTGAACTGCATTCCTTATCAGCCGTAACATTTAATGCTCCAGTTTTTAAAACACGTCCCAAACACCAAATCTTTCACTTCCAGTGAGCGAAAGCGTCAGTTCTTTCAACCTCTCCGGTACGGAGAACGTGCAACTCTTTCAACACGATTGCAAGTGTAAATAACACCACTGATATTTTGCTATGAATTTATACAAACTTAAAACAGGAATTGCTGAAATATGAAGCTATTGTAATAATAATATGTAACGCAATTATGTAATCGGAACACTATAATTGAGCTTGTCCTGTTGGACTCTATAAATAAATAAATTGTATAACATTGGCGTTAACTAGTGCTGTAACATCGTATTACATTAGCATTAAATTTATGTAGTACGTATCATTAATCGGTAGAATCATTTATATTGAATATATAATACATTCTATGATTGGTATTACTAATAAACGTCACAATGGTAATATCAACAGCCGTCCTATCTGATAACGTAGTGTTCTGGCAATCAAGAGGTCCCGGATTCGATCCCTGGTTGAAGCTCAGATCCCACGTTAAACCAATTTTGAAATTATATGTTTGTGTGTGAAAGAATTACCATAACTTATTGCACTATAATAAGAATAATTTTAGGTTAATTGAAATACAGGTACCTTCTGCCTCAAATAATGTATTTATATTAAATGAATCAAAGAAGTTTACAAAATAGAGTAAATATAATAAATATTTGTCGTCTACTATCAATATTAAGCCGTAAATTGCAACTCTACTTCCACACCCCTATAGTGGCTCAAAACAACTTATTTCACACACATCATTCTTATAAACGACTCTCGTGTTCATTACTTCATCGATTCTCTTCGTCGTGATTAACCTGGAAAAGCAGGAAAGTGCTGTATTTGTAATTTTGTTACTTAGTGTTTCTTTTCTGCCAACACAATGGTGCGGATGAATGGTGATGAAATGAAATTGATGTAGGGACACTCACAAGGAAACAGCCCAAGTCAGGGCTCGAACCTGGAGCGTCGGTCGAGAGATTGTGAGTACAGCACTCAACGCGCTCAGCCACCGAGGTACCAAAAACGATTATATAATATAGTACATTTACATACACATACATATTCAGTGAGCATAAAAAAATTGTGAACCTCAAGTTTTCGATAAAGTTGCATTATCTTCGGCCATAAAGTCATAGCAATAACTATAGAATATAATACATTACAATTTGACTTGCGCAAAATCATTATGTAATTTTAAATAAAAAGTTAGAGGCGTACTAATACTACACTCACTGTATATGTGGGGGGTTACTTATGTACACGTAAAACTCGAAAAGCATCAAATCAAGGGGTTCCCGATGGCGCAGTGGTAGTGTAATCAAGGGGTCCCGGGTTCGATACCCGGTGGAAGTACAAGTGGTTCAGATCGCACTTTAAACTGTAGGTCCAGTCCCGATTACCCCTACTGTGCATAAAGTGGACTTAAAACACCAACTCAACAGCATCAAATCAAAGTTGATGCACTTTACATGCGTCAACTAACGCAGATAAACTTGTAAATTTGGTTTCCTTGAAATGGTCGTGTCTGATCTCAATTTATTACTTCTATGTCCGTCACACGGAATAGCTGCTGTTTATATTTTGATTAACAAAACATGCCTCATTAGCAGTTTATGTACTATAATGTGTTACTGGAGTCAGTAAGTTATATTGTAGTTTCAATAGTTGAACAGTAAGTTATTAGTAAACTGTTAATCTGTTATTAGTTTAATTTGACATTTTTTGGGTTAAGTATTCAGAGATTATGTATCTATTAATTATTTTAATGCACTGCACTTATCTTTCTCATCACTATATTTTAGTAAGGTAAAAATTGGATGTACTAGTAAAGTGCGTACACTGCAAACCCACTCGCCCTCCTTCTTCCCTTAGTCGGTACTCTTGAAAAGGAAAAGAAGATTAACTTTCCCCGAAATAGTAAAATCGTAAATGTGTTACAGGTTACGTGGAATGAACGTTCAATATATATATACAATATATCTTATATCGTGCTACATCGTTGCACCAATGCCAAAACAACGAATGTGAAAAAAACTTACTTTCCACCTAAGGGCAGTTTCTGATCACTAAAGCCCGGATTTCTATGTAATTACATATTTTTTCCTTTATATGTACAAGCGTGGAATTAAAATATATTGACGAATTACGTCAGTTGAGATGTCACAGTGAAGTTTTATATTACATATTTTTACATATTTTACTAAATGTTACATATTCCTAAGATATGAAATATTTTTTACATAAAACAGTCCTTAAGAGGGAAAATCCAATGAACTTTTGGCTTACTAGTTAAAAAAGTATCTTCTCACTTCCCCTCCCCATTTCCAGGTCTAAAAAAATATAGTAACTTAAAAGTGCGATTTTCCTTCGTTGTACGTACATAGCAGTTCGTTGATTCGCCGCATCGTAACAATTACATCAAGATTCGACAGTGTTTCAGTTTCCAGTTTGTAACATGGAGCGGCAAGCAACACACAGCGAACGAAGAGAACCAACAATGGAAGGCGGCAAGTACAACGCTGAGAAGCACTTACCTTTCATCCGTACATTGTTGTGGTCGTTTTGATTTTTGCAACTGGCTGCGACAAATCTTGAATGAAGTATTGTTAACTCAACCGTAGAATTTCGTATATATATTTCGTCGCCTTTTCATTTTAACCATTGGAGTTTTAAGAAGAGCTTGCCTCGGTATTTAAACAGTGTTTTAGCTGTAGAAAGCTGGAATGGCTCCACCTACCTCCTCGTTATCTCAAAAGTTGCGATCTTGGATAGCAGTCGATGATGCATTTACTATGGATGGTAAAGTTATTTTTTGTCGAGTGTGCGATAAAAAAGTTGGGTGCACTATGAAGTCTCAATTAGATCAACATGTTCGCACTTCACTTCATGTGAAAAACAAACAACTACGGAGTGAAAAGAAGCAAGTTTTACTAACCCAGATACAAGAGGATTCTTCATTCAGTGTGTTTTACAAGGAAATGTGCGAAGCAATGATTGCAGCAAACATCCCTTGGTATAAAATTCAAGTACCGAAGTTCCGGGAAAATATTGTGGCCGTAAACTTCCTGACGAGTCAACCCTTCGAAAGCGATATCTTCCACATTCCTACAAAGAAACTTTAGAATCAATTAGGGCAGAAGTAGGCAGTTCCTATGTGTGGTTATCCATCGACGAAACAACTGATGCTTTGGGACGGTATGTAAGTAATTTCATTGTTGGAACGCTAATTGCTGATTCTCCATCTACACCACATCTCATTGCATGCAAAGTTCTAGAGCGTACTAATCATTCCACCATAGCACGATTTGTGAATGACAGTCTTAAATTGTTGTATCCGGATGGCGTACAAGAAGAGAGAGTTCTTCTCATGTTCACAGACAGTGCATCATACATGTTAAAAGCTGCTACGGCACTTAAAGTGTTTTATCCTAACTTGATCCACTTTACTTGCTTGGCACATGCTCTCCAACGCATTGCTGAGGAGGTGAGAGGCAATTTCCCGGAAGTCAACCAACTTATTTCTTCCACGAAAAAGGTGTTTCTGAAGGCACCACAACGTGTGCAAGTTTACAAGGAACAATTGCCAGGTGTACCACTTCCTCCGGAACCTATTCTTACTAGATGGGGCACTTGGATCCGGGCAAGTAAGTTTTACAACGAACATTTTGAAGAAGTGAAATCTGTGCTTGACTCATTTTCGGCGGACTCAGCTGTATCGGTACGCACTGCTCAAAATCTCTTCAAGGACACCAAACTTGCTTGCGATATGGCATACATAAACAGCAATTTTGGTTGGATTGATACAAGCATAAAAAAACTTGAAACTGTTGGGCTTCCTCTCCTGGAAGCCATGGATATATATGAGAATGCAAGAAAGAAACTGTCTGCTGTTGGAGGAGATGTGGGAGAGAAAGCTCGAAGAAAATTTGACGCAGTGACTGAAAGAAACCCAGGTTACGTCAGCTTATTTACAGTGAGCCGCATTCTCAATGGTGAATCAGTTAACCCTCCCAATGATATTTCTCCCGACCACATTCACCTCCTGAAGTACGCTCCAGTTACTTCTTGTGACGTGGAGAGAAATTTCTCTGCGTACAAGAACATATTATCTGATCGGCGACAAACATTTACTTCTGAACATTTGGAAATGTACCTGGTAACATATTGTAAGTTAAATAATTAAATACAGTGCCTGCCCCAAGATCAAAGATAACCTGAATTTTTGTAAGTGCTTTTTGAGTGAAAAATTGGGCAACGAAAATTTACTACTGAACATTTTGAATGGTACCTGGTGACATTGTATATTAAATATTGAATATATTCAAATTGTGGTTAATATTTTTGCTCTATAAGAACATAAAAAATACTTAATGTAAGGATTGTAATATTGTAACTTCAATTTTTGTAAGTCTTTTTGAAATAAACATATCCCTTTGTGAGGAAAAAATGTAACAAAAATAGGAAGTAACGTTTGGAATAAATATTTATAGTACATATTTCATTATGAATTTACATATTTTTTACATATTTCAGACATTTTTATTACATATTTATGTACATATTTTAGGGGTTGATATTACATAAAAATCCGGGCTTTGCTGATCACTTCTTTTGTTGATAGATTCCTATGCTAACTTATATGACCTAGTTAACAGTCACAAGTCATTATACCGATGACAACATTTATCCAAATTTAAAAACCCTATTGTTTTCAGGAAACTGATTATTAAAATGTTTTTTAATGTTGTTGTTTTCTATCTCAAAATAAGATTTAGCACATTCGTGGTTTTGGCATGCTGCGACGATGTTTAAAAAATATCGATGCGCTCACTTGTTGTACAGCAGGAGGGGTGGCCAACCCAGAAGATGAGGAAAACAATTTCATATTTGAAAGCTATGCTTCACAGGCAATCGGCAATAAACAGCAGTTTCTTTCCACAATAAACGATACATTTGATCTATCTATATATAGCCACTCCCTTTGAATAAAGAAATTTTGATTTACAAGATATGTTCATATTCCTTGCGTTCTAATTGACGAAAGTGACGGTTTCCTATCGATAAGTCTCGAAGCGTCTAGTCGCATTCTAATCTAGATTGTTAAAAAGAAACACCTCGGTCCCGGCCAATACCTTCGTATAACAAGGCCTATGCATACTCCATTTGTTTACATGCAACGTCGTAACTGGTAGGTAGTGAATCGCAACACAATACAGTATCATAGTCAGACGATGCGTTACGCAAGTCGTGGAGCAATCAAACCTTCTCCAGAAACAATTTGCTGGAAAGGGTCATAGAAACCGTTTTGCTGATCATAAGATATTGGCCTTTCTGTAGAACTCGGTCCAGTCACTCGTTGCAGAGGTACGCGACTTATACTAGGAACTTCTTGCGGCTGTCTCCCAGGATATGGTGGTGGCCAGGTAGCTGAAACTTTAGGGTAGTCAGGCAATCGTGGGGGTTGGGTACCAACTGGAAACCGCCCCCAATTGTCATCGTCATCCTGGCATTGTAGTGGGGGATGCACATTGCGCCTGTGATCGCACACGCCGATACGAGGGACGAAAACGGTTCCGGGCCCGCACTCGAAATGGAAAATCGCCATGTGGCCACCCTGATTGACGCAACGGTAGAACTTCGTGCACAGCTTGGGATGAGGGAAGAAGCCTTCCGAAGGACAGTGGAATTCACCTGTGAAAGACAATCAGATCACGTAAATGGAATTGTGTCATTTTTCTAGGCGGTTGGAGAGCAATTACCCTCCTCCCAGACAACTTAGTCTCAACATATTGAAAATGATGTTCATAAAAATGTGTGACTCCATAGACTCCAATGCACATCCATCTTTCCTAGCGAGAGGCTTAGTAGCACGAATGACATTCATTGTCATGCTCATCTAAATCTTACCTTTCATATCATCGTCGTTCATTGCTCAAATAAGGGTTTAGTAAGAATCCCGATTGTGTAATGAGGTTCACACATTGCGCATGAGAGTAAAGAAGGTATTGAGAATACTGAAAATGAGTATGAAATTAAGATTTAAGTTCATAAAACCTAATTTGTTCATTACAAAGTTGTAGAAAATATTGCGTTCTGAGAAGCTATGTTATGAAAAGTAAGTTGTGCAATGTAAGTTGTGATAATGTTTGCATGAGCACGTGAACATCATGTATATGTCTTAAATTACGTACATATTAAATGCACGCGCACATACTACGTTTGCCCGACCCTGTGGCCGAGTGGTTAGCACATCGCGCTGCGACGCCAAGGGTCCCGGGTTCGAATCCCGGTCGGGCTTGGTTGTTTGTGAATGTCCATTTATCAATTTCATCATTTCATCACTCATCCCCATCTTCGCAAATTAGCCAAGAGGCACAAAACGCGAAGTAAAATAAACTAAATCAAATCAAATCAAAAATCAAAAACATACTACGTTTGATGTACGAGTATATACACACACGACTTCTTTCGAAAACGTATGTGCTACATAGTTGGAAACTTTAGCGAGAATTCGCTAAACCTGGCGGATTTTAAGGGGGGGAGGGAATTTCCCCTAGGTCCTTCTTGTATTACTTCAAATAGCGTGATTTTGGGAGGAAATTGTTGAAAATAAGTTGAACTGTTATTCTCACTCTTTCAATTGAAGATGAAGTTACAAGGGAGAGGATTAAATCTGCATTCAGTACAAAAACATTATTGTGAACACTTGTATGCGAACCGCACGCGACGCCACTGCAATCTAACGTACATACTTAAAATGGTTTAATATTAACAGCGTAAGCACGTACAGCATGATTATATTAATTCCAAAAACATTAAATGTGACTTGCCAAAGAGAGAGATGGAAAAATCGTTCTGCACACAAAAACCATGTAAGTATTCAGAAAACATGTTGAGTGTGTGATTATCAGACATGTACAGAATACGATGAGTGTAGAAAACGCGTGTGTGTCTCGCTCATATGAGAATTACACATTCGGACCCTGAGCCTACGGTTTTAACATTTTCAGTTCTTATTTGGATTTTCGATTTCATCCCGAGAGGTGGAATTTCTCTGAATGCACCCAAAAGTCAACCTCTCTTCACTCTTTTGATTGCATTCATAACAAATAATTGTGACAATTTCTCAAATAAATGAAATTCGAATATCAGTTTTGTAATTGACAAGTCCAACCACATCAAATTAATCTTTGTACATTTTTTTATCTCTCACCTAATTCTATCTTGGAGAAATAAAATTATTACCTAACGATAAGACAGCACGTATATTTAAGTATTTGTCACTGTCAAATTGCAATTGGCAATCACATACTTATCAATTAGAATCCCATTTGTCCCATTACCCTTGGAGAAATTTTAAAACTTGAAATTAGACAGTGGATCAAATACAGTATGATACAGATTCCTAGTGCTTTGTTACATTCCAAGAGACCTTATGGCGGTAAATCTAGAAAGTTCCATCTTACTTGCAAATTAAAGGTGTCAAAAAAGAAGCTAACTTTCATTTGTAAATTATAGCTCATTACTAATTTATCAAAAACCACAACTTACATTACCAGAAAAATTGCAGAATGTGTCTCACAATTATCTATAATCAAATACTGATAATTCGGATACAAGTTATGCTGTCTTTACAACTTCTTTGCTTGCTTTCGTGACGTACCTGAATGCTGCGTCCGTTCAGCAGACTTCTGCTTTCTACCACTACTGCCATGATTGAAACCAGGTCTTTCAGTCTGCTGATTCACATTGGAAGGTTCTCCTGGAATTTCTTCCTCCAGTGGTGGTCCATATGAAGGCAGTGGAGGTTCGGTATCAGGTAGTGCAGAAACTGTTGGAGGAGGATATGTGATGTGTTCGTCCTGGCATTGCAGTGGAGGTAAGATCCTGTCCTTGTAATTGCAGATGTGATGGTATGGGTCAAAGACTGTACCTGGTCCACACTCGAAGTGGAAAATTGCCATGTGCCCACCTTGGTTGACGCAACGGTAGAATTTTCTGCAGTCTGTAGGGTGGGGAAAGAAGCCTTCCGATGTGCACGTAAATCTTCCTGTGAAGGACATTTTGTATTAAGTTAATAAGGAAAACATTAATCATTAATATTATAATGTTCTAGATTGTAAATATCAAAGTTAAGGGTGTTCAAATGTCAATGTTACTTTAATTGTACCTGTTCTCTTTTTTTGTAGGAGAAGCAACAAGAAGTTCTGTGAGTTGGGAAGGAGGGACCTTGTGGTGAGTGAAAATGCAACGCTACACCATTAAACAACGTGTATTCATAGTGAAACAGTATTACAAATGTGGGGAAAGCTGTGCAGAAATTGGTCGTAAAATCCGTACCAAATATGGAAGACAAAGTTGTCCGCCAAACATGCAAATCAAGATAATCTGTGCCAAGTGTGAAGAAAGTGGTTCAGTGAGGGATGAAGTTAGTCCAGTACACCGTCGTCGTGGTCGCTCCCAGGAAAATATCGCAGCCGTGAGTGCAAGTATTCAAGAGGACCCAATCACAGCAATTGGATATTAAAAAAACACCTTATTCAACATTTTACACAAAGATTTGCATTTAAAAGCGTACAAAATACAGTTAACCCAAGAGTTGAAACCAATGCATCCACAAAAGGTAAGAGTGTGGTGTGGGTTGCGGGCAGAGGGTGTGATTGGTCCATATTTCTTTCAAGATGGTGCTACTGTCAATGGATCTCGATATCGAGCGATGATTACACACTTTTTGTGGAATGCATTGGAAGCTATGGATGTCGCCACCATGTGGTTCCAACAAGGCGATGCCACTTGTCACACTGCGACCGCAACAATTGATCTTTTGCGTGAAAAGTTTGGGCAGCGCATGATTTCACGCAGGGGGGACATCAACTGGCCGCCTAGATCAGTGGTTTCCAACTTCAAAAGGTCCGAGGGCCAAAATTATATCCAGCAGTTGATAGGCGGGCCGCATTGTTTGGGGGGGTGGGGATTAAAAATTACAAAACTTGTAAGTACTGAACTGAAAGTGTAGTACTTTCGCATGACCTAAATTTCTAAAATGAGGCAATAAAACAATGGAATTACAAATCAAAATTGTATAATTACAATTTATTTCACAAAAACCCAGTTCTTATTGATGAAATGAAAGAAATTAAAGACACAACATACAAATAAGAATCCTTCATAGTAAGTGTTCAATGTGAAAATTGAGCCCGATCTGCTTCTTTTATTAAAGTTGTATTTGAATTTCTGTAGTTGAAAGTCTCAGAAGGTGAAGCAGTGAAGAATCTGCCAGTCTGCATCTGTAGCGGTTCTTGATGAACTTCATTGAAGAAAAAACACTTTCACACGTGTATGTGCTACCGAACATCGATGTCATTCTTTGCCCAAAACTACGAAGGTTTGGAAAGCGTTCTTTTGAAAGGTATTTGAAAAACTCTGGCCCCTTTTCTTGCCTAGTTTGAAGGAACACATCGCCTTGCAAATCACGCAATTCAAGTTGGAGAGAAGCTAATTTAATTTTCAATCTTACGTTTTTTGGAGATATTGCTCATTTCGATATTTGCACAAACTTTAACGATCAGTCACAGTACAATCAGAGTTGGAACACTGGAAATCTCTTCGTACTTCGTGCGTAGTAAAACAGATCTCTATAGCGCCTCTCTGCAGTTTGTTTCTGAACACAAAGAGTGAAGCCTTCGTGGAAGCAGACGAGTTCATTCCACATAGCGAAGGGATGGAATGCATGGTGTGAAGAGAAAGTTACGTCACTTTAGATTCTTCTGATTATCATTAGTGACTGCAAAATCAATTCTACCTGTGATATTGTCTTTCTTCACAGAGCAGCCGTTCCTTCAGTAAAAAAAGAACGTATTTTAATAAATATAAGTAAAATTAATGTATTTTGCAAACTGGCTTCGCGGGCCGCAGAAAAAGGCAACGGGGGCCGCATGCGGCCCGCGGCCGCCAGTTGGAAACCCCTGGCCTAGATCATGTTATCTGACACCCCTAGATTTTTTCTGTGGGGTTATTTAAAAGAACAAGTGTATGCCATCAACCCACAAACAATGCAGGACTTTAAAAGACAACATAACAACTGCCCTTGTGGCCCCCTTCCCATTTTTGAATCGCCTCTACTGCCTCCACGTGCTCTTGCCTACTTTCGCGTCAGTTCGGTCCTCCTTTGTGGCATTCACGCCTTGCCACAACATTCACGTTTCAACATTCAAATTTGCACCACTGACTATGTTTCAGTTGAAAGATAATTCAAAGATAAAGATAAAATAAAACATCTGCTTGTACCTTTTCTTCATGTTTTACCAAAATTCACGCATGATTTGCAGAGCCAGTAATTCTCGCATAATTCCCGGAATTCAAAGAAATCCAAGTAAGTAGCTACCCTGATATTGTGCAACAAATTTTACATACTAATTCATTTTTCATGTCAACAAGTAACAATAATTTGTGGATAATTTTGAAATTGATGCATACAAATGAAAATTTGGTTAGAAAATTAATATTTGTTTGTTACATATGCCTACTAAAATACGAGGTCTACTTATGAGCCACTTATGAACCACTTTCCACCCATCTGCCTGCGAACTGAGGCCATTGTCGAACTTTCTTCTCCATTAGTAAACTTTCTGGTGTGGTAAGCATGCACAGAGATATTGAATTTTCATTTGCCAAGAAATTTCTGTAAGTTTTAGGCTGACAGAGGGCAAGAAACCACTCCTCTTCACTGGTGCAAGTGTGGAGAGGGGGCGCGATCTTAAAAATAAAAAAAATGGCGTTCTGAAGCTTACTTGATTAATGTTGCAGCCTTGGGATCGTTTTGTAAATAACAGTTGATATCTGATGTAAATTTGAGTTGTAGGCTATACAATCCGCCCTACAATCTTTATTGGACTTTTAAGGATTTCATTTGACTCTTGTAATACTATCAGATTTCATGAAATCAACTATTTTCTTTAATTTTTTCTTTTTTCTTTTTAGTTTCACTGTGTTAATATAGCTAACAGCTTACTACTGACATTGCGATCTGCCAAGACAATTAAGCTAGAACTACAATACGTTAGCTCACATCTAAACAATAGATAACAATCAATGATCACATCTCTTGTGTGTAATATTATAGTGTACAATGAACCCCGCTGGCAGTATGTTTACAAAATCTGTGTGGAAATTGCTACGTGCTACTTTCTATTCCAGATCATTGGAATATAAAGTGTTCCCAGCATAGTATGTTAGGGAGTCTCATGATTATTAGCTATATTTCACCGGCTTGAGAACCTTGTTTCACAAGCTCAAGTCTGGGTCACTTCATTATGTTAGGTTAGGTGTCCTAGGTTTGATGCTGTTAGTATTTTTTTAAGTGAATTAGATTTAATGGAGTTAGTAATTTTATGTTTTGTTAGATTTGTGCGTTAGGTTTGACGCTGTTGGTAATTTCAGTTGTTGTTTTGTTTTTTTCAAGTTAGTTAGTTTAGGCCTGTGTTACGTTTTATGTTGGTCTTATTATCCATGCCAATGATTCAGAAGCCCGACCCTGTGGCCGAGTGGTTAGCACATCGCGCTGCGACGCCAAGGGTCCCGGGTTCGAATCCCGGTCGGGCTTGGTTGTTTGTGAATGTCCATTCATCAATTTCATCATTTCATCACTCATCCCCATCTTCGCAAATTAGCCAAGAGGCACAAAACGCGAAGTAAAATAAACTAAATCAATCAATCAATCAATGATTCAGAAGTAAATGTTACAAGACGCACAACATCTTTTTGTGGTGTATGTAACAAACAGTCATGTAAGGAACTCGCTAGCATTAGCTGTTGCCATTGGCTAATCCTACAAGTGAGATTTCCACAAAGGTTTTGTAAATAAGAACCTTGACAGTGATATAGTCAGGATTCACTGCCGAACCACGTTGTGAAAGTCAGTCCATGACATACTCCAATATTGTGTCTGTCTTCAACTGATTCGGATGCTATCATGATGTAAGTACCTGAGTTATGTAGCCATTCATCATTGTTCTGCTTCCTACCATCAGTCTCATGAATGAAACCAGGCCTTGAAGTCTGCTGATTTACGTTGGAACCTTCTCCAAAAATTTCTTCCTTCAATGGTGGACCAACTAGAGTTACGACTATATGTTGTTCTGGGTCTTTTGGAGTCGGGTGAGTGATGACTGGTGGAAGAGATCTTAGAGTGAACAGCTCTTCAGGGATTTGCCCTTCAGAAAGAACTGACTCTAGCTCTTCTCTGTCTTGTTCTTCCGGAAAGAATGGTCTGACTCCAGGAAATTCTGGATTTTGAGCCGAAGGAGGGTTACTTGGTCGGTCACTTTCAGGAAATGGCCGTGGCCAATCGTCTGGAAACTGCGGTTGTTGAGGTGAAGCAGGTATTTGGGCAGGAACTTGTCCTGGGAAAGGACTTCCTTGGTCCCCTTCGTCCTGGCATTGCAATGGAGGTAAGATCCTGTCTTTATAATTGCAGATGTGATGGTATGGGTCGAAGACTGTACCTGGTGCACACTCGAAGTGGAAAATTGCCATGTGCCCACCTTGGTTGACGCAACGGTAGAATTTTCTGCAGTCTGCAGGGTGGGAAAAGAAGCCTTCCGAGGTACACGCTATTCTACCTGTGAGGGAAATATTTACACTGAATTAGTAAATCACCATTAACCAATAATTAGCAATTTAGCATCTAAACCTTCAAGGTAATTCAAACAGAAATCACATTTTGCTTCAGAATTACCTAGAAATTGCTACTGACGTTACCACATGTCATAAAAAATCAAACAAGTTCAAAGAGAGGTTAACCTTTTATCTCAAGTCAACTAATTACCACAAATTAGCATTGCCAATACAAATTTCAGGAAATAGTACACGGTAGAATTTTCTCCAATCGGTAGGGTAAGGTGTAAGGCCACCCCGCAGGATTTTCTCTCAGAAGGGGTAGTGCTCAAAGTGGAGGTGGCGTGGGGTGATACTTTCCCGCAGTTAAGAAAATTCTCAACAAGCATCACATATCAGAGACCACTTAATCTACTGTCCATGTTTCCACGCTACAATTTCACCATTCGAATTATGTGAAGTGTTTCAAGATATCTCAGGAGATAAGTGCCCCCAGATCCTTTCGATCTGGTTTGGAATCCATCGTGAACGTTTCGTGTAGGAATAATTCCGTTATAATTGAATTTTGGTCAGTTGTTAGACCACTACTAGGAGTGTAGAATCCCAAAAGTTCCGCCCCTCCCCCAACTTCAGATTTGTACGCTCTTAGTTCGTCTTCTTCAGTCTTGATCATCATTAGATTTGGATACAAAAAAAAATGTTTGATTCTTCACTGATATCAATGAATTTTTGTCCTAAGTTGGTGGACGCTCATCAACGTCCACCGCTAACGGGAAGATTCAACAAGCTCGAGAGATGATTCTGACTTTGCTTTATCTTACTTCGCTTTTTGTGCCACTTTTGGCTTATTTGCGAAGATGGGAATGCGTGATGATATGATGAAATTGATGAATAGACACTCACAAACATCCACACCCAGGCCAGGATTCGAACCCGGGACCCCTGGCTTCGTAGCGCGATGTGTTAACCACATCGCAACGGGGACCGGCAGATGATTCTGACGAACCGACGGGTGACCATAGATGTGGCATGTTCTCTGCAAATTAGTTATGGTTCTGCATACGAAATCATCCCCGACAAGCTTCGCTTCCATAAAGTCCGTAATGGTAGAGGTATCAGTTTATCAGCAGCAGTTGTATGAATATTCTGCTACCAGTAAGACGCTGTTATGTCCGGCCTCTCAGACTTCCAAAACTAATTGATCATTACAGTGCGCCTAGCTGGGGCCTCGCTGACGAAGACAGCCAACTTTGTAGCCGTTGCAAGAAGCACAGTGTAAACTGTGATGACAATTTACAGTATAGAAGGTTAAGGCGTCATCTTCGAAACAGAACAGTAGGTGAAGGTTGAAGCTCACCGACAGAGATAGACGGATGTTGAAATGAATAGTGACCCGAAAGCATTAGACGACTGAGTTCCATAATCTCCTAGATAAACTCCCATCTCTAGGACCCTGTATCAAACAAAACTATTTAACGGAACTGCATACTGCGAACACTCAATGCAGAGCGGCTACGCCAAATCCGTTGATGACACCGCGTAATGCTGTGTAGCGTCGAAAATGTTGCCAAGAGCACAGAGGCTGGACACAACAGCACTGGGAACAGGTCATTTGGTCTGACGAATCTGCATTCACATTATTCCAGACCCCTGGACGTGTTTGGATATGAAGAACGCCTGCAGAAGCCTTTCATGTTGACTGCCTCCTTCCTACTGTTAATGGTATTCTGTGATGATGTGGGTGCGATATCTTGGCGTGGTCTTGACCCACTTATAGACCTCTATATAAGGATCACAGCAGAGGAATATCGTACCATTCTGAAAGAGCATATCCCTCCTATGATCCAGAATGTGTTTCCTGGCGAAAGACCTGTGTTCCAAGACGATAATGTCCCCATTCACACTGTGCCTCAAAGCATGGTTCGATGAGCACGAATATGAAATGGAACATCTCATGTGGCCTCCTTAGTAGCCTGTTCGTACATAATTGAACATTGTAGTGTATTTTGGAGGCCAAAGGTCGCAATAAGTTTCCACCTCCAGCCACACTTTCTGAACCAGAGACCGCTTTGCACGAGGAATGCATACTCATTCCTTTGACCATTGTGCAGAGCCTGTATTTGTCCACTCAACGTCGGATACAGGTTGTAATTTAACCCAAGAATGAGTCAACTACCTACGAATAAAGATTTTTGTGTCGTATCACGCTGTTCATATTTTATTGTCCACCACCTGTAGTTCTGGTAGTGTGATCTAAGGCATCATGCTTTGGGCTCCGGCTCGCAGGTTCGAGTCTCCTGGGGGAATCGTAACAAATTTCTCCTGAGATTTCGGCCTGTGTATGGGACCGGTGGCCACCCACCATCGGGAGGAAACTGGGGAGCTACGAATGAGTAGCGTAATCCGGTCATGGAAACCTACAAAACTTGGGGGTTCGCCGTGCTGACCACACGTCACCCCGTAACTGGTTGGATGATATACTACCTCGGCAGGTGAGAGTAAGGCCGTTAGTCGGCAGGTATGCTCTGGCCCCTACGGGCTGTTGCGCCAAGGGTTTTTATTATTATTATTATTATTATTATATAAAATTTCAAGATATTCCCAGAGGTATATCTCAAATCGTATATGTCTAAATAAGAGCAGAGGTTTAGTAGCTGATCTTGTTGAAACCTACAATTTGAATGTATGATGATGTATAAGACTATAGGATCCACTGTATTATTTTATAATTATGTATTCAATTCTGTAATTTTGTATGACGAATTTTGACATAGTGATGTACCTGGTTGTCAAATCGTGTTCATCACTTAAATAAACATTATTATTATTATTATTATTATTATTATTATTATTATTATTATTATTATTATTATGTGGGAGAGAGAAACATGCAACACTCTCAAACACACACAGAGACATACTTTGTCCTTTGTTCTGCGTGTGATTTTCGGAAGTATCCATAGTAAAGAATGTTGGGACTCTTATTAGCTTAACATAAAAATTCCCCACCCGCCGCAAATGTTTGGTGGAGGGATTCTTTAGGACAAGATCATTTGTGGCTTGGGGAATTGCCCCTATCTCCTCCGGAATTTTGCACCCTGACACACAACTTACTCGAGGCAAGGATTTAAGTGGAATCCAACAGACTAGTGACGAGACCAATCAAAATGGAGAAAGAATGTGTGGAAGCAGATAGGCGAAATAAGCAGGAAAGCAAGGAAGATGCTCAGAGTAGGTATATTTGGAGGCATATGTTGCAGACTGTATGTTCCTACAACATTGAAGGCGTCTAACCAGCCGTCCTCCGTAGCAGAGTGGTTACCATAGCGCGCTGCCACGCCATGAGTCTCGGGTTCGAATCCCGGCCTGAGAATTGGCATTCATATGCGCATCCTTTCATCAATTTCATCATCACCAGGGCCCGCATATTGATAACATGTCATCCTTTTTTCCTCGTGTAGGTATTAAAATCCTGAATATGAACCTCTGATTACAAAAGTTTGAATTTTTATTGTCATATTTTCTATTTTTCGCGTTTTACCTTTTTTGGTCTTTTTTGGCGTACTTGAAAAAGAAAAAATAATGTAATTGCATTACGTTTCACTCATTCATTTTTAGTCAGGAACTGACATTTATCGCCTGTAACAATGAAAACAAAAATCATATCACCACGTGATTGTAGGAACACAGCAACTTGCTGCTCGACATTACCTGCTGCAATAATTTTGAATAAGTTAAGATTTTTACAGATCTTTATACTTAATATCCACATACCAGGGGTGCCCGCAGTGGAGAATTATGGCGCAAGCTGCGCCATCTAGATTTTTTCGGGGGGATTTTTTCCCTTCAAATAATATAAAAATACCACATTTATATATTTTTCCAAAATATACGTAAAAGTTTTACACCTTAAATTTTATTAAATCCATTCAATGAATAAAAGAAAGAGTTTAAGGATATTATCCAAGGAGAGGGGGGAGAGAAATATCCAACTCTTACATATTAGGCCTTATTTGGCACGTGGGTTCAGGAGGGATTCTGAATTGAGCGTTTGGAGGGGGCAGTACTCAAATCTAGGTCTTCGATTACGGCAGGTATGTTAGTTAGAGGGGGATTGAGCATTAAATTGAGGGGATATCCAATTCTTGTGTATTGCTATTGTCTTAGACAGTTGCCGAAATTCTGGTGTAGAGACTGAGAATTAATTAATTGGAAGGGGTAATATCCATCCCCTCTTCAATATCAACAGTAAATGTAAAATTGGCATGGTAATTTTGGTAGTAGGAATGAGTATTAAATTTAAAGTGGGGAGATAGGAAGGAAGCTCTTCATAAAGTGTTAGATTGTCAAGAGATTTCTGTAGTGGAGAGAGAGTTCGAACATTAAATTTTTAGAGACTGTATTTAGCGATATGCTATCTACACGTTTTCGACCCCAAACATGCTAAAAGAGAAGCTGGAAAAGACTAAATATCTCGGTATTCTAAGAAAGTATTGACACCCCCATTAAATTAATATTCTTGAAAGCCTGCAAAGAAATGGATGAGAACATTTTCGTGCTTTCTTCGCTCGCAATGTATTTCGAGGATCCGTGTTTTGCGCTTTACTGAGTTGAATGTGAAGTTTTATACTATAGCTGCATTACAAGACATTCTCGATATTCATTAATAACATCACTTCTTAAAATATAACGCTTAATGTTGGTATACTGCTTAATTTGAATCAGGTGCATCATTTGGAACAAAAATATATCGAATCCGCATTTCTAACTTCTTGTCAAAAGAAAATTTTACTTTAACAAGTTAAATTTACACTGAAGAAAAAATCCACGTAATTATTGTTATGGATTACTAAAATAATTATATTTACCCCAATAAAAGGGGGGTTAGTTCTTTGAAAGAGGAACCGTATTACATTATCGCCCTGAGCTTAAAAATTTCTATCTAGGGTTCTGTAATTGAATCGGTCATACAGCTGGAGCATCCTATTTGGTTTGCCAATGTTGAATTTTCTGTTTATATCTTAAGTTGTGTAACAATTTGTGTTAAATACTCAAATTTTGAGTTTTATAAACCCACTCGCAAACACTATATATATGCACATTTAGATAATTTAATTTACTACATTTAACCAATCAATGTGGTAGCTTTAAGTTTTTTCGAAAATCGAACAATTAAAAAATATGGACAGTTTAAGATTGTATTTCATTCAGACATCAATTATTACGTATTCATCCAAACTCTTTTGGGAGGATTATGATGAACAATTTTATGGGCGGTCTTGAGTGGTGGGCACCCCTGTTTAGGAAGGAGGGGCAGATTAAGTTCTTGTTCAGTAAAGCTAAGAAAAAAGTTATTTTCGGTAGACACGCTGTCGTAATTAAATACTTTGTGGGGATTAACATATGGTTTGAGGGTGCATTTTAGGAGGGAACGCATAACATGATTTTTGGGGGGGATGCGCCATTGACCTTGGGGGAATGGGCACCCTTGTCACATACACCTGGAAATTTCAGTTCTGTTACAGATGTAAGAACTATGCCGTACTAATTGCCATACCCTAAAATAAAGGCAAAATGTTTAAGTAATTATTTAGGTCATTTTATAGGTCATTTTTCAGATATCTTAGGTCATGAAAATCCGGGTTCTGATCATCACTCATCGTCGCGATTAGCCAAAAGTGACAGAAAAGACACGAAAAATAACTGAATTCAATCAAACATCTAACCAGGTATGTCAGAAAGAGGAATGCATGAAATAAATGCATTGAGATGTCATAGTTTTAAGTCAACTTCATGATCAGATTGGCTAATCTGGACTAGACGTACAGTTTACATTAGGACCAGAATCACTATGTAATGCGTCTCCATCGGTGATCTAACTCGGGACCCGAGGCGATAGCGCTTACGCCATCGAGGAGGACCAATATTGGGATGAAACCAGTTGGAATTTTAAAGACTTAAGCTCGGTGACACTTTTGGTAAGATAGAATCTAGCATGTGTCTCAGTGGACTGATAGATCTTTCCTCTGAAACTCGATTTAGAACCCTACTACTTCATCATTCAGCTCCCAAACCTTGGGTAAGACATGGGTATTTCTTTGTTTATGTTATATCATCCATTTCGTAAGTCTATCGTAGACCTCCGTGGCGGAGTGGTTACCACAGCGTGCTACGATGCCAGTGGTTTGGTTCGAATCCTAGGTTGGGCAAGGGTGTTCTTTGTGAGTGTCCTTTCATCACTTATTCTGATCTTCACGATTAACCAAAAAGCGTTAGAAAAGCGAAGTGAAATAAAACAAATCAATAACTGGTGAAGTAGAAAAACGACATAAAGAATACGTTCATCAATACTTACAATCTTAATATATAAAAATGGATGTATGTGTGTATGTATGTTTGTTCCGGCATAACTCTCGAACGCCTGGAGCGATTTCAACCAAACTTGGTACACGTATCACCTGCAATCTTGAAGGAAATATGTGGGGGTGAGACACCACTGGCACCCCTGGGGGTGGGGGTGGGGGTGGGAGGGGGTGGCATGTGAAAATAATCGAAAACGTCCTATATTAGTGTGGAATCCATAGTTTTCTGGATCGATAAGATGAATAGTGACACTCCCAATGCCGTTCCACTCCAAATTCATCACCTATCGGGATGGGGGTGAGAGGGGGTGAAAAATAAAATGTCAAAAATGACCAAGATTAGTGTCGAATCCATAGTTTTTGGAGTCGCTAAGCTAATTGGTCACATTCACGATGACCAAACTTGGTACACATATGAGTTACAATATGGAAAGAAATACTGTGGGGCTACGACATACCTGGTACCCCTAAGGGTGGGTGTGGGAAGGGGGTGACATGAAAAAATAATGGAAAACGACCGATATTAGTGTGGAATCCATAGTTTTCTGGGTCGATAAGATGAATAGGGACACTCCCAATGCCGTTCAAAGCCAAGACACCCATGGAACCCTTAGGGGGTGTGAAGGGGGTTGTAAAAATAATCGAAAACTACCGATATTAGTGGAATCCATAGTTTTCGGGGTCGCAAAGATGAATAGTGACACTCGCAATGCCGTTCAACTCCAAGACATCTCTCGCATCCCTAGGGGTGGGGGTGGGAAGGGGGTGACATGTAAAACGACAGATATTAGTGTGGAATCATTAGTTTTCGGGATCGCTAATATGATGAATAGTGACACTCCCAATGCCGTTCAACTCCAAAACACCCCTGGCACCACTACGAGTGGGGATGGGAAGAGTATGACATGTAAAACGACCGATATTTGTGTGGAATCCATAGTTTCGGGGTCGCTAAGTGACACTCGCAATGCCGTTCAATTGATTTATTCTTGCTCCTGGATGTGGAACTGAAAATGTTGTTCATAAATTGTTGTTAAATTTATATTATAGTGAATTTGTAAAAGATATTACTTTTTAATTTGTATGCTGTACTTATACTTTAAAATGCCTGTAAATAAAATTAGTTACATTTTACGCTATAGTTAGAATCCATTAAACACCCGGGCAACGCCGGGTAATCAGCTAGTTACATATAAACGAAGGTGTATATATTTAATATTTTGTGGAAAACGTAAACAAACAATACATACTCCTGTTTCACTAACAGTTGCAAAGTTTAAGATTGCACACACACATGCTATCTTACCCTTATTTCAATTTAGTCCGTGACTAATATTTTCGACCAACTCACTTCCGCATATGATGTAGATTAGCCAGCGATTCCATAAGCGGCGGATATGACTCCACGAGCTACACACATATGAAAGTATTATAGTTGTTAATTTTATGAATTCTGTGTCAATGTGTTCATTTAATCTCACCCATCCTTAAGTGCAGGAAACCAAGGGTGTGTCAACTGACACAAAAATGCACATTTTTGTACTCCAGTAAAACCTTAAAGTGTATAAAATGTTGGTGTTAAACTTCGACGCATCTTGATCAGTTGACAGTGGGAAAAGATTGCAGAGATGCATTTTTTAGCTGCTATTCTGTTTGATTCACTAACATACATCAATGGCGTAGATCCAACATGGCAATTTCAAAGAAACCACAGTTTCATCAAGTTTGATTTGGTCCATTTCGAATTCTCTGTGATACTTGTAGCTGGTACTGAGTGCAAGGGCATAGCATATTGATGACACAAATAAACCATTAAACATAATTATACTCGTTTATTATAGTTGTGCTTAAATATACATAAGATAAACAGTTGCTGCCAACTTGTTCTGGTAAGGCCATTGTCATATATCCATTATTGTAGAGTATAAATCCTCGAAAATATTGTGGAATTGCTGTGCGGACTAGAATGATGTCTTCCATATTGTTGTGACATGTAAGTGCTTCATAAAGGGTTATATATCGTCCAGTATCTCCTGGCCTCCAAGGTGTTGGGATGGCTCAACTAATTGTGGTCGCTTACCTAGATTTGAAGATTGTTTGTCGGTATTGTCATAAGGAATATACACTGGAAGGACTGGTTCCACTGAGTCGCCTTGGGGTCCACCAGGAACTAGTGGGAAGTCAGGAATAGAGGGGTTCCAGTCTGGTGGGTCTTGAGAAGCTGGTACCTGAGGTGAATCAGGATTGGGAAATGGGTTAAAGGGGAGTTCCGGTTCCAGGTTCGAGCCTGGCCCATCTCCAAATCTGTTGGTAGAGTGGTTGAGGAATGGTTGGGTCGTTGGCTGCTCCCTCTCAGGAGTGGTTGTGCGTGAAAATTGAGGTTTCTTTGTGAAAGCACCAGGTCGACCGGGAGTTCGAATGGCTCCATCAGGGTGCTTCGCAGGATGTTGTGGAGCCCGAGACGGTGCAGGGGTTCGGAAGCGATTCCAGTGTACCATGGGTACCCGAGGGAGCTGAAAAGGAAAATGGCATCGCTTTGGAGGCAAGATGTTCCACTTGTAATTGCAACCGTTTACGTCCGGGTCGAAGACCGTTTTAGGATCGCACCTGTACATGATAATCTCCTTGCGGTCGCCCTTATTTACGCAACGGTAAAATTTCCTGCAAATCGTGGGGTGAGGATGATAACCTTCCGACGGGCAGTGAAATCCACCTGAGGGAGAGAGAAGAAAAGAACGCATTCGCCTGATTGAATCGGTGTAATTCAAATTCCGATCTTATCAACAATGGTGAACCTACTTATTCGACATTACACATTAAGTTTTCCTAATATATTGTATTAATTTATCAGTAAATTGATAAGGATGCCAATGCTATCAAAGTTGAAGATCGAATATTAAAAATACAATGGAAAATTTTGCAATAGAGGGATGATAGAAGGGGACAGAACAGTATCCTAACTATTCGTTATTTAACAAAAGATATAAAACCATAGAAGCACATCATTTAATAGAATAAGTCAAATCTGTCTGCATGCAGATGATATTGCCACTGTAACAAGAGTTTTAGATAGAGTGGGACTAAAAATAAACTAAAAGGAAAAGGAAACTAATTATGGTTTCGAAAGCTAGAAGACAGCTACAAAATTTGAATATAAGAGAAAAGCATAATCAGATTGAAATTCTTGGGAAACAGCGACGCTCAAATTAATACAAGCATTAAAGAGATAAGTCAAGAAGGAAACAAACCCCTACTTTACTAATTTAAGTGTGCGCAAAAGTGGAGTAAATTACTAAAGTTTCAAGATATCAGATACATAAAAATTTAATAAGACCAGACATATCTTACGGAGCAGACACCTAGTAGACTAACTGCAACTGATAAGAACTCGCTGAGAAGGACTGAAAAAAATATACTTATACTTGTATGGACTGATCATAGATATGGAAATATCTATGAGCTGTAATGAGTAGTTATAGAGAATATTAAAGGGAGAAGATATATCAAAGTTTCTAAGGTTGCAATGACTGGGTCATATTGAAAGAATGGATGCAACTGAATTGCCCACATTGATACTGAAATAAAAATATATTCATCTAGGAGAAGAGGAAGCGATGGGGTAGAAGACTTGAAGATAATGAAGGTGAAGGCACGACGTGAGAACATAAGGCATAGAAAATCACAGCCGTATCTACGGGGAAAGAGGTGGCAAGGGAGAAATCGCCCCGGTTACCCATGCAAACGAGGCGGAGATTGGAAAATAGTATATTGCGGTGATCCATGAAAGTATTAGCGATGTATTAAATATAATATTATTTTCAGCTTGCAAAAAAAAACAGCTAAAGATTTTCTTCCTTCCTACGTCCGTAATGCTGATATTACTATAAGAGCCACATGGAGTTTATAGCTTATTTTCTAAAGCAGTTATTGTACGATTTTTTCATGAAGTGGCATACCAGATATCGAGTAATAATTAATATAGTGTTTGCAGAAAAAATACTTTAGACTTAGCTAGGAGACATAAAGATATTCTGCGTATTGATTGATCATGTCAGTTACAAAATAATATCTTGGTGCTTTTTATTATATTTAAGGCCCAGATTCATTTATACAATTTTGCTATATTAGATAGACTGTTGTATTAATATTTCTCCGTGTGCTATCAATTGTACTCATCTGCTACCTAGCAACGCATTGAAATTGCCCCATAGAATAGAGAAACTCGAACTTTATCACAGGGCGGTTTTTTCTTAAGAAGTGAGTTTGCTACAATAAAGAAACAAACTAGACGAACGATAAGAACAGATTGGAAACGACAGAGCACTGTGGGGCAGAATTTCAATCGGTCGTTCGCCACCTTATCGACTATTCAGCATTAAAATAGGAAGATTCATAATTTCTTACTTCATATTAGTCTCTTTTTAATTGGTTATATTGCGTTCCTCTTACGTACACTGTGACGAATAAATGAGTTAGAGTCATGAAAACTAAAAATAGCTCAAAGATCATGCCATGCCATCGGTTCGAACCACGGACTAGTTTCTCAGGGCATGAACCACTAACCGATAAATAAATTGCAAGTGCAAGTATCAGATATAAAATACAGTGGACTGTTTATAAATCGAACTCCAAGGTCGCACGAAAAAGTTCGAATTATCCAAAATTCGAATTAAAAAGAGTCCACCGTATAACGATTATGGGGTGCTCCATGGAATCTGTGTGCCCAAACATAAAAGAGAGGTTTTCCCACTTTTCCGACAGTGCTCCTAAAATAATGCCTCATTTATTTTCAGAGGGAGGGGCGGGGCGAAAGATAGAAACTGCACCTCGGAAGGTTGTCTGTCGCTCTGACGCCCGCCTAAAATAAGCTTTCATGATATTAATAAGAATTTTACCGTTGTTAATATTATGGTGATATTGATGGAATATATTACTTTCAATTTGAAAAATTTCCATTACAAAATTGTACATCTCCAATTGGGATGTACAAAAGTTACCTGGTAAAAGGTAAAGTGTTCCCCTGTGCTTAGCACCACGCCATGAAGGCGTATAGGGGATGTGGGGGTAACGCCCCACACTTTCTTGATCCGGTCGTGAGTGGGGGTGATGTGATCAGCACCACGTCCCTGACCGCCTTTACCCCCCAGGGTTTCCCCCAGGTACCCATGTTATTCGACGCTGGGTGGGCGCCGGGGCCGCTTCCAACGTTAGAAACCTTCCCGGATTTGAACCGGCCGGGGATCGAACCCGGGACCTTTAGCATGGTAGTCAGACGCGTTACCGACTGAGCCACCGCGGCCACTGTTACCTGGAAATTACTAATTTAATTTTTGGTGATAATAGACACTTTCTGCACATCTGATCCTCTAGATACAAACAGAAGCAACATATTTTTAAGAGAGAATTTATCAAAAATAAAGTAACATATGTTCAATAAAGCATGTCAAAATGGTCATGCAAAATACACACTTCCTTAAACCGTTTGAGCCTGGCAGTAAAAAATAGTAGAAATCTGAAAATTTAGAAATTTACTATTTGTTCACGACATAGCCCTTAGTACTGATGACACTATTTCTAATGCTGAAAATAAAAATATTCATTAATGATTTCTATTTCTTTCAATACTTCGTTTTTTTAAATTTTTGTTTCTTTTACTGTGGCTGCCATTAAATAAATATTTAAAATTTCGACCGAAAGCGACCTCTAGTGATTGTCGTCTCGGTTGGTCCGGCCCTTTCACCGGCCCTGTTTCTTTGCTTTGTGAAGTGGCCAAAAAGCTGCATCTGAAACTTATCGGGGGAAAATGTACATAAATCAAATTGTAAATTACTATTCGCAGAACATGCGTAAAAATAAAAATATTCACCTTTATACCCATATGTCCTCGTTGCTGATAAAGATTCTATGGCTATGAGAAGAACGAGCAAGCGCTGCATTTTGGTTCTAGATACAACTCAGACACCTGGAAATAAACAAAACATAAAATTAATGCTCACTAAAGTCACTTGTCCAAAGGACGAAACAAAATTTTCATCGAACACATTTTGTTCAATGCGAAAAACTATATCACAAAGATTTTTTACATAAATTTCAAATAGATCGAACACTGACGACGTTGATATTTGAGGTGTGATATTTTCAATGCTCATTTTCTGAGAGCTGGTGTATGGATTTGACGATACTTATTTTGAATTGAAGCTTGAAGGGTTAAGAATGTTATGTATATACGATTAAAGATTAATAAATAATATTAATTGATATTTTCTCTTGCTTTCTTAATCCGAAGGATAAAATTCGAAATGCAAATTGCACATCTTTGGAATAGCGTAGTTTTATCAAACTTTCTTTCTGCTGTAGAACTGGCAACATTGTTACCATGAGCCTCACAGTGCAAATCTAACTCCGGACAGACTGGGAAATTTACAAGCATCTACAGTTCATGTGCGTTAGTCGAGAGCGTAGTGCGCTTGGCTAACTGGACGAGTTCACTAGAAAAGTAAGGTGATGGCTGTTAGTGGAACGCAGTCAGTGAAAGAGTTTCCGTGAAAAGTGTCTGGTATTGACAGAATATGGTCCTTTCAAACATACTGTAGTGACGATCGTCTTCTTTAACACTGTTATTAAATATTATTATTTACAAATAATATACAAACGAAATACTGACCTGAATCCTACAACCTAGTTTCACTCGTTTTTCCTGCCTATTTTCTCTTTAGCGTTTGAATTCGTTCAAAAGAGCTCGTCTTACGTTGTCGAACAGTAGCCTCAGGGCCGGATTAACCTATGGGCAACTGGTGCAATTGCCCCGGTGCCCGCACCAAAAGGAAGCTGTGAAGGGTCTCCACCAAAAAATCTTTTTACCAGCTGGCTATGCTTGTGAAAAATTACATAAGAAGTTGTATTTTATAAATAAAAAAAATCAATGTTGTCGTATGTCTACACTCTTCTGGATCCAATTGTTGCACAGCTCTCAGTCGATCTGTTTGTAGATATCTGAAGCTCAGTATACTTTATATCATGGATTGATTTGGCTGTGGTGTGGAAATAAGGCACACTTATTCAAGAAATCAATTCTCAGATACGATTAAGATAATAAATAATCCACCTACATAACTTTCTTTCGTTAATAACATCAAAAATGAAAATTAGTGAAAAATAGGCATCGTGCTGCCATGGGACAGAATCGCTTATCGAATCTTTGTTTATTAAGCATTGAACATGAACTTCTTCGTGAATTGGACTTCAATGATATAGTAGATGAATTTTCGGCGAAAAAGGCAAGAAAAGTGTGTCTGCTATAAGTGTTAAGCCTTTGGGAATTTTCTTGAAGAAAGTGTAGTTGCTATAATTTCCACAATGAACCTGTCGGTAATTGTCCAGTGGATGGAGCGTGCATATGTAGTGACATATTTACTCTTAACTGTAAATAATATCATTTATAATAAATTATGTACGTAAGTACAGTCTACTGCTCAGTTCTCTGTTTCCGTCTGAACCCCCTTAGTATTTACTATATATTGTAGTTACGGTGTTTACTCTTCGTAATATACTGTAGACATTTAGACGCATAATTTTACTGCTGCTATAGCGCTACAATTTTCGTCCTGTAACCAGAGGCGCAACCACGATTTTTGTCTGGGGGGAGGCAAGTACCAGGATAAACGTACCAACAACCTCAACAACAATAATAATGGTATTATTATTATTATTATTATTATTATTATTATTACTACTACTACTACTAGTAGTAGTAGTAGTGGTAGTAGTAGCATCATCAAAGACGTTATTATCCTCATAAATTACGCAAAGAGGGGGTAGAAGTCGGCGCTAAAACATTTGTTTGGAACAAACTATTTGAAATATTTTTTCAACACCCGTCAATTTCACATTAGCTAATAATGGAAAACAAGGACACAAACTGTATTTTTTAATGGCAGATAATGAATGATAAATGCATTCCGAAGATAATTCCTTTGTATATGTAACATGTATAACTTTAATTTGCAACGTATGTTTTACACATATGCAACATGGAGCGACATAACAGAAGAAAATACATATGGAACATGCTAACTTTAATTGTGTACGTATTCAAAGTTTATTCAATACATATATACGAGACATATTATTTAAATACATCACATTACAGAAAAGAAGGAGATTGCGAGCGAAGCGAGCAAGAAAGTGGCCCCTGGGCAAAATGTTTTGTGCGGGCCCCCCATTTTTTATATATTTTTTTACTAGGAGCTTTGAAACTATATTGATTTAATTGGGTACTAATAATTTCACTGGACGCCATGGTACTCTCTTTTCTACTATTTGCATTAAGATCGCTCGGCATCCATGGCCGACTCACGCCGCCCCCATAGGCACGGTTCCAAACTTGACGAACTGAGAAAAGCAGGGATTGCGAGTTAAGCGAGCAAGAAAATTTTGCGAAATGTATTTTAATATGCATAAGATTTGAAATCGAAGGTGGCAATTGCTCCTCTGTGAACCCCCTGCAGGTGCCTTTGGACCTCAATATTTGTACCCCCTATTTGCCCCTAATAGGGCGATAATATCATCACGGGATGCCAAGCCATTCTCTTTTTCACAACTTCTTTTCATCTAGATCATTCGGCACTCATGGCCGACTGGCGCCTCCACCTAGCTACGGCTCTGAACTTGACGAAACTGAGAAAAGCAGGCAGGCATTGCGAGCAAAGCGAGCAAGAAAATTTTACGAAATGTACTTTTTTTTTGCATAAAATTTGAAATCGAAGGTGGCAATTCTCCTCTATGCCACCCCTGCAGGTGCCCTTGGCCGTCAATGTTTGCCCCCTCCTTGCCCCCCCCTAGAATTGACTTCCACCGAAGGTTGGGGGGTGCAATGCCCCCTCTGTTGTTGCGCTAATAAAGCTCCTAGTAAAAAAATATATAAAAAATGGGGGGCCCGCACAAAACATTTTACCCAGGGGCCTCCACAAACCATGATACGGCCCTGAGTAACCTGTACATACGGATTGTGTTGAACCCTGTTATGAGGAATCGAATAAACATTCACAGTTATTTCCGTGAATACAAACATCAAGTAAAGATCATACTGCGCGGAAGAATAAATAAATAAGAAAAGTGTCCAATGCAGAGAAGTACTCACCAGTCTCACTATCGCACGCAAAGCAGGTTCACACTGAAGGCATGCGGATTCTTATAACCCCAACACGATTGCCCGAAGTCCAGTGGTTTTCCCCGTCAAAACGGAAGCACAAGCCTTCACTTCCTTAGCGATAACCTAACTAAATGTTTTGACAACGTCTGAATTGGGAAAGGCGTTGTGTAAAGGCGTGATGATTCGAGAAACAGCGAGCTCGCTCTATGATTTTCAGCCTACGAGTCAGACGGATATTGGCATGTACGAGCAGGAAAATGTTCTATTGAAATCAGGATGTAATAAGTTCCTTGTTTGACACAGGAAGAACTCGAAGAATTCCAAAGAAAAAGTAATTTGCCTGAGGAAGTTATCCTAGCTAAAACAAAAGCTATATAAAAGATACTTTGGTGTGTGTTTCAAGTCTGGGTTGCATCGCATTCGCGATGATGAGCATGAAATCAGGGGTGGCTCAAGATAAAATTCTCGCCCGGGCGAGGTGGATTTTTGGCGCCCGTTACTTTTCCACTGTTAAACTGCTCCATAAAAAGTTAAAGGAATGATATAATAAACCTTAGGCACCACTATTTTAGTGCATTTTAAAATCCGTCCAATGAGTCTAATTATGTATGAATCATGAATATATAACACTACCCGTTAACAAAATAGCCATTTGTCATAAATTCCTAGGCCTACTTACGAAATTCATGGACACATGCTAGCAGTAATCCAAATGAGAATTTGCTCAACTATTGCCAAGTTGCTTGAAACTACTGACCCAGATTGTAATCTCACTCAGGTAGTCAGCTCCATGTTTACATGGAGTGAATGTATACATTTGTTTAACCCAGTTGATAGATTTGGTTAACGAAGGGTAGATTTTGAAGGTTTCATTTTAACAAATTGACCCAGATGTTTAAGCTGGTCACAAGATGGTACTGAATACCGGAAAGATATTCAAGCAAATTCTGGAAATTAGACAACTACCAAATATTTTGATTTCTTAATTATAATCTTGTAAGAAATCTAAGTTCTTAAAATTTACGATACATTTGATCCCGTACAGATGCTTTATTTTTCATAGGCGTGCGCACGGGGGACAAATGGGGACAATTGCCCCCCCCCCCCACCAATCATGGACGTCCGCAGATTTTTTTTCCACGGAGGGACAAGCAAGGTGTTTTTCCATGGGGCATATTTTACCCCGATAATAGTTTTGCCCCCTCAAAAAACACCTCTTGAATTTGAAATTATCGCATTCCTGCATCCCCATTATAATAATTAATATAAATTACTATGACTAAAATCAAATTATACGTGTGAAATATATATACTTTTAGATTGACATTCGTCTTCTATAAGGGAGAGGTGTGGTCATCCTTGTCCCCTTCCAGACGTCCATGCCCCTGTATTATTATACTTTCACCATCACCTAGAAATTTAGTGTAGAGGAATCTTATCGCCGTTATGAAACAATATTATAATCTTAAAGAAATGAAATATTTTCAAGCCGATGAAAGTTCAAAGTAACTACGGCGCGACCACATGGAGGCATTGCTCTTCCCCAACCTTGAGCGGAAATCAATTCTGGCGGGGGGGGGCAAACATTGAAGTAAAATAAAGCAAGACTAGCAGAATCTAAGATTGATTTAGTTTATTTTACTTCGCGTTTTGTGCCTCTTGGCTAATTTGCGAAGATGGGGATGAGTGATGAAATGATGAAATTGATGAATGGACATTCACAAACAACCAAGCCCGAGCGGGATTCAAACCCGGGACCCTTGGCGTCGCAACGCGATGTGCTAACTAACCACTCGGCTAGCAGAATCTAAGAGTAGCAGGGCAAAAAGATATTCAAGGTGGTATTAGTTTGCACGTCTTTCTTGCATTATTTCTTCCAGACGGCGAAGAGCACCTGCAGGGGGGGCACAGAGGGACATTTGCCCCCTCGATTTCAAATTTTATCGCGAGTTGGTTCTGGGCGCCGAACGATCCGAATGAAAAAAAATTGTAAAAGAGAATGCAATGTGTCCCCTAAAATTTTTGCACCCTTTTAAATCAATATTGTTTTCAGTTAGCAAAAATTTGGATATATAAATTTTCTTGCTCGCTTTGCTCGCAATTTTTGTTCTTTTCTGTAATGCATCGTAAATTGAAAGAGAAGTAAGACCAACTAAGTGCTTCAGACTCAGACTGTGGCTGCTAAACAGTTTTGACTTAAATGCATGAACAATTATTCGGAGGAAAAGGAGCTTGCACATTTCAGAAACAATTTAGGCTACTCCATTTTTGCTGTTGGTTTGTAATAGGCCGGATGAATTGATTATCACTGGTCGACATGGGTTCTGATGTTTGGAAACTAATTGTGGTTTCTGAAACTACATTTGATGCTGATTTCAGAAGTGACCTTGTTTTTGTTGTATCACCCTCAGTTATTTAGAAATCTTCATTGTTGTATAAATCGTAATTCCTGCCCAGAAATTAGAAGTTAATAATATTCCCGATAGATGGCAGTGCACCTCTTATTACATTATATGATTAACAAAATTGCTGAAGACGCCTAGTAACAATGAATGATTCAATAAATTTGTTTCTAAGTTTTGTTATTCGATACCAACTAATGCAAATAGTAGAGTTTTTAATTTATTTACCATGTATAAGGTTACGTGATCCGAAAACCTTAGTTAAGTGTATTGTAGATATTTTATATGTAAATAGCAGTAGGTAATGTAAAATATTTGATAAAGTTTTCATCATTGTCGATAGTTCGTGCTGTGTTGTGTCGAGAGACAATGTCGTCGTCGTCCAGGAAGTGTTTGGACTCGCCCCATGTATTCTGTTACATTTGTGGAATCTATGAAGTGAAGAGGCAAAGACAACGTATCACCACATTTGTGAGGTCTGCTTAGCACGAATATTTTGGTGTTAAAGTAGGTGATCAGGACAAGAACTGGGCTCCGCATGAAGTTTGCAAAACATGTGTGGAATAGTGATGGGTCATGGCAGTTCCTTTTCGGGAAGCAGTTCACCGGAGCTTGCTCACCGAAAGGAAGCGTTCACTGTAGTGATGGGTCGTTCGTGAACGAACCGTTCCTTTTGAACTACTCCCTCTTGGGAACTGTGAACTGCTCGCTCCTTCGGAGTGAACGAGCAGTTCCTCGTTCCAGGAGTCGTGAGATTTGCGTGTACGTTGTCAACCGCTCCGGCAGTTCCAGCTTCGTCGATGACTCATTGCGAGGGAGAGCGACCGTGTTTTGTTTTGTTACTGCTGTGTATGTTCTCTGGTTTTCTTGTCAGAAGTCGAGTAGTAAGCGCAGTTCCCTCTCCCCTAATCCTTTTCACTCAAGCTAACTCCCGCAAGTCTTCCCCCAACCCCTTCACTTCAGCTGCACGAACCCAACATCAGGAGGAGTTGGTCGTTCCTTGGAACGAATGCTTGAGTGAGCGAGCTCCGGTGAAGTGCTTCCCGAAAAGGAAGTGCCATGATCCGTGGCAGTTCCTCAGGAGTCGTGAGCTTTGCTTGTATGTTGCCAACGCTTCCAGTCTATGACTCACTTCGAGAGAGAGAGAGAGCGCGAGCTCCCGCCTTTTGTTTCTGAATGTTGATATTGGAGGGGCGGTTTTCCGCGTAGCTATGTATACAACTCTGTTTACAGCAATGCTGCAGAAGCCCAACAATGAGGGAGGGATGGGCAAGTAATTCACCTTTAACCTTTTTTGTGGCATGTTTTCGCAACTCGCATTGCAAGGAACTGTAGAAGGTAGACAGATAGAACATCATCATATGAAACTTGTGACAACGTTCCGTTTCCGTGCTCTTCCATTAACGTAAAGTAAAAGTGGGGTACGGGAGGCGGAGAGAGCTTGAAAAATACAATGAATGCTATTTTTCGTAGTCCAAAGTTTAGCGTCCTTTCTTCCATTCTCTTATGGGTGTTTGTTTGACCGCATATCCATTTAATTGCATGAACGTTTGGAAAGGTGGGGAGGGGCGACTGCCACCCTAGAAAATAAATTTCAACCTATAATTTGTACATTTTACACATATAATTTCATTTCAATCTCAATTTATGTTAATTAATAAAAGGGCGTTACAGGTGCATGCTTACTTCAAACTGAAGTTTTTTTTAGGAGTTCATACTATTTGGGGAGAAAATATGCCTCGTTTGACACCTTGGAAAAATTCTTTCTTTGCCCTTCCCTACAAAAAAATACAGCGGACGTCCATATTTAATCTTATCGTCACAGTTAACCTAGCAGTACAAAAACGCAACGTAAAATAACCAACCAATCCAACAAAAGGCGAAGAATTTGGAAAACCTTTGTAACACACACACCAAACAAATACATTTAAATGTACATTTATATTTTATTGACATCATAAATTTTATACAAGAAATTCTTACCTAATAAACATAATTATATATCACTGCAAACTTATGCAAAAGAAAGAACTGTTCATTTATGCAAGTATCACTTTACTAATGCACCTCAAATATGAAAACTATCCAGAACTAAACCCTTTAAGATAGAACCTATTGATTTTCCTTATTAAGATAACATCTATCAGTAATCAGTATTACACAGCAGCATTCACTTCTCACAAATTTTCCTTAAGAAATAAAATTTGGGATACTTTTTTTCCTACAAGGCGGTTTCGTCTCTCTGTCAGCACTTGTCCAGCTTTCGAAAATACCCTCTCACAAGGGACGGAAGACCCAACAACACACAGTTTTTTTTTTCGCCAATTGGAAAAGCGTTGGATACACTTCACGCCTTTCCAACCACCAAGTGAGAGGATTCCCTGCCCTCGGAAGTAGTGGTTCCTCGAGGAATTTTTGTACTTCTACGATACCAGCTGCTGTTGGGTTTGGGTTTCTCACTAGCGAAATTACGCTTTTGTCGAAGTCTTCCCAGATGCTTGAATTTTGTTCTTGTGAGGAAGAAACTAGAGGTACTGGTGCCACATCTTCAGCTTGCTTATATTTCTCACGCACTTGGGAAATTATAGACTGCTTAGCTCTTTCGAAATTCTGCTGGTCTGTAAAACCATGGCGTTTAAATCTGGGATCAAGCAGTGTTGCTTCTGAAAATACTTTGTTTTCTTCAATGGACCTGAAGCGCTTATTTAAAGCATCCAGCAGATTGGTTGCCATGTCTTTCACTAGGCTTAGCACGTCAGGCTGATTAATAAATCTAGAACACCACTTTTTCAATGCCTGACTTAAAAGTATGATTTTTGAAGCACTAACTTGTTTTTCACTGCTGACTTCTTGGGTGCAATCTTTGAAAACCTTCAATAGTTCGCACACCTGGCTTATCACGGCAATGTCCTCATTTGTGATATTTTGTAGATTAGGATAGTTTATCGCTATAGTTGACATCACCGAGTTCTTGATTTCTAGGATGCGTTGTAGCATATCGTAAGTCGAGTTCCATCTTGTAATCACGTCTTGCTTTAGGGTGAGAACTGGCTCTCCTAATTGCTCCTGCAATGCCTTTAGTTTGTTACTGGCCTGGAGACTTCTTCTAAAAAACTCAACCACATTCTTGACTTTCGTTTGAAGTTCTTTAATGCTTTGTAAGCCATGTTGAACGATGAGGTTTAGATTGTGCGCAAAACATGGTACATGTTTCCATTCTGTCAGTCTTACTGCAGCAACAATATTGGCTGCATTGTCACTAACAACAGCCACAACCTTCCCTTCAATACCCCACTCGCGAGTAACTCGTTTAAGTTCTTCAGCTAAATTTACAGCAGTGTGGCTCTTTTCATACTTAAAACATTCCAGGAGAGCAGATTTCAGTTCCATCGAGTTATTTATATAGTGGGCTGTGACAGACAAATAACTTTCATTAGCAGTAGAAGTCCAACCGTCTGTCGTAATGGTTACCGTCTCTGCAGCTTCCAGGTCATTTTTCACTTTCTCCTTCGACATGGTGTGTAATTGGGATAAGAGCACATTGGATAAAGTTTTACGAGTTGGTAATGTGTAAGTATTATTTAGTTTTTGTACAAATTTTTGAAAATGAGGACTCTCAACAATCTGAAAAGGCAAGTAATTTTTAACAATAGTTTCGACTAGCAAGATATCAATTTCGTGTTTCTTTCTATCAGACATAGGCGCACGGAAGTATGATGACACGGTGCACTGACTAGATTGGGGGACACTTTTCTTCCTTTCTGGAGGCACTGCTGCAGCTTTATTACATTGTGTAGCGGCTTCATCTCTGCTAGCCATTGGTAAATCTTCAGTATCAGCGTCATTAATTTCACTATCCAGGGGGTTCTGTGCAGGTCTCAAACGTTCAATGGATAGAGAAACTGTTGGGTGCACTCTTCTTAAATGCCGGGTCAGATTAAATGTATTTCCTCCTTTGAAAGAGATGTTCTTCGCACAGAAGTTACATTTTGCTGAACTGTTAGCTTGTTCGGCAAAAAAACACCATATTTCACTTTTCCGCGGTTTAGGTTTTGTAGCCATTACTGGATCAAAATCAGCTACGAAGATGTGCGTACACGCAGAAATGTCCAAGCTACAAAACACAAAACTTAATTTTGTGGAAGGTCGTATACTTTCACTACAAATCCAAACTACTCCTCTCCTTCTGTAATAACGTAACGAATGCAACGCGAGTCATGACGAGCCCTCTCGCTGAAAATATTTACAATGATCCCCCCCCCCTCTTATCGCCAGGCGCTGCACTGCGACAACAATGGGTAGGAATTCATTTCTGGAAAGGAAGACGGGACGGGAGAATATAACTTGTCCAACTTTTCCTTTATTAACGCCACCGCTTTGCTCAGGCTTGCCTTCGACTTTCTGATGAGGACTTTTTGTCCGCTAAGGTTCAATTATCCATTAAAATATATTTTCATTCACCCCCCCCCCCCCACCCACCCACACCCTGAAAGCAGCTCTCGGTCGGTCAGTAAGTACATTGTTTCTTTTAGCTGTTTATGTGCTCTTCCATTCTTGGGCGAAGGTGGATTCCTCCCCTCTAATTCTTTTCACCCACTCCAGAAGCAGTCTCCCACATCCCCTCCTCCGCCCAACGAAACAAACTTAGAGCTGTGTTGGTATGGTAGCTCCTCCTGTGAACGACTCCTTCAACGAGCAAGTTCCAGTGAACTGCCTCGTCCGAGAGCATGCTCCATGGCCTCGTAGTTCCTTTGAATGACTTCCTTTGAACGCTTCCTTTCGGTGAGCGAGCTCCGGTGAACTGCTTCCCGAAAAGGAACTGCCATGACCCATCACTAGTTCACTGGAAGTCATTCAAAGGAAGTACGAAGCCATGGAGTATGCTCTCGCACGAGGCAGTTCCTTTTAGAAAGGCAGTTCACTGGAACTTGGTCGTTAAAGGAGTCGTTCACAGGAGGAGCTACCATACCAACAGAGCTCTAAGTTGGTTTCGTTGGGCGGAGGAAGGGATGTGAGAGACTGCTTCTGGAGTGGGTGAAAAGAATTAGAGGGGAGGAATCTGTCTTCGCGCACATATTAAACAGCTATAGGAAACAATGTATCGACTGACCGACCGAGATTCGGGAGCTGCTTTCAGGGTGGGGGTGAATGAAAATACATTTTAATGCATAATTGAACTTTAGCGGACAAATAGTCCTCATCGGAAAGGAAAAGTTGGACAAGTTATATTCTCCCCTCCTTTCCAAAAATGAATTCCTACCCCTTGTTGTCTCCGTGCATTACAGCGCCTGGTGATAGATGAAGAAAAATAATTTTAAATATTTTAAACATGAACGTCCGCTGTATTTTTTTCCAGGGAAGGGCAAACAAGGTATTTTTCCAAGGTGTCAAACGAGGCATATTTTCTTCCAAAATAGTATAATCTCCTAAAAAAACTTCAGTTTGAAGTTAGCATGCACCTGTAACGCCCTTCTAATAATTAACAAATTGAGATTGAAATGAAATTATACGTATGTGTAAAATGTACAAATTTTAGGTTGAAATTTATTTTCTAGGGTGGCCGTCGCCCCTCCCCACCTTTCCAGACTTTCGTGCAATTAAATGGATACACGATCAAAGAAACCCGTAAGAGAATGGAAGAGAGGACGCTAAACCTTTGACTAGAAAAATAGCATTCGTATTTTTCAAGCTCTCTCTTCCTCCCGGCCCCACTTTTACTTTGCGATAATGGAAGAGCACGGAAACGGAACGTTGTCTTAAGTTAGATATGATGATCTTCTATCTGTCAAGTTCCTTCTACAGTTCCTTGCAAAGCGAGATGCGAAAACATGCCACAAAAAGGATTAAAGGTGAATTACTTGCCCATCCCTCCCTCATTGTTGAGCTTCTGCAGCATTACTGTAAACAGAGTTGCACGCATAGCTACGCGGAAAACCGCCACTATCAACAATCAGCAACAAAAGACGGGACCTTGCGCTCTTGCTCTTGAAGGTTCGTAGGAGTGAGTCATCGACTGGAAGCGTTGGCAACATACAAGCTCACGACTTCCGAGGAACTACCACGGGTCATGGCAGTTCTTTTCGGGAAGCACTTCACCGGAGCTCGCTCACTCAAGCAGCCATTCAAAGGAACGAACGCCAAACTCCTCCCGATGTTGGTTTCGTGCAGGTGAAGTGAAGGGGGGTGGGGGAGGACTTGCTGGAGTTAGCTTGAGTGAAAAGGATTAGGGGGGGGAAGTGCGCTTACTACTCGACTTCCCACAAGAAAACCAGAGAACATACACAGCAGTAACAATACACGCAAAGCTCACGACTCCTGGAACGAGGAACTACCACAGAGGAACTGCTCGTTCACTCCGAAGGAGCGAGCACTTCACAGTTCCCAAGAGGGAGTAGTTCAAAAGGAACGGTTCGTTCACGAACGACCCATCACTAGTGTGGAAGCTTTGCGATTGTGGAAGTGTGGCAAAAGGAAAGCATTGCCATTTGGAATACCAATGGTATGGCGGGAACCAAAAAATCAGATTGATGACAGCTATTTCTGTGCTATAGATGTTAGCGGTTTCAGTGCTAAGAACAAGAGCAATGTGAGCTATCCCAACAACATACAATCGGCCATTAGGCCCGTGCCTCATGGGCCAGATGTACCTGTACCTGTACCACGTACGAGTAGTGATAATTGCAGCACTTCAAGTGACACTGAAGTTGAACGTGCACACTATGATGACAGTGACGATTTCTGTCCTGGTACAAGTACAGGCACTCCGCAACCTTTCACACAACATGAACTGAATGATCTCGTAAGAGACCTAAAATTACCAAAGGAGAGTGCCCAACTTCTTGGTTCCCGACTGAGTAAGAAAAACCTGTAGTCTCCAGGAACACATTTCTCATGGTACAGGCATCGAGAGACAGAGCTACTCCCATACTTTACTGAAGACGAAAACCTTGTTTATTGTAACAACATAAGGAAAGTCATAGAATTGTATGGTATTTCTTAAAATGTAAGTGAATGGAGACTTTTCATTGATGCATCACAGACTAGTCTGAAGGGTGTTCTGTTAAATAACTGTAATGTGTTCCCATCGATTCCAGTTGCATATTCTGTGTCGCTTAAGGAAACTTATGAAACTTTGAGGTTCATGCTACTGAAAGTGAAATATGAAGAACATGGTTGATCTGTCTGTGGAGATTTCAAAGTGATAGCTTTGTTGTTGGGTCTCCAGGCTGGGAACACAAAATTCCCCTGCTTCTTGTGCGAATGGGACAGTCGGGACAGGGAGAATCATTGGAAAGTGAAAACGTGGCCAAGTAGAGAATCTCTCTCTCCAGGGAAGAAGAATGTGACACAACGGCAATTAATTCAGTCGTCTAAAATACTGCTTCCTCCGTTGCATATTAAGTTAGGGATAATGAAACAGTTTGTGAAAGCGTTAGACAAAGACGGCGAATGCTTTAAATACATTGCCAGGAAATTTGCATCCGTCACTGAGGGTAAGCTCAAAGAGGGTATTTTTGTTGGCCCTCAGATACGGAAACTGATGTTGGATGCAGGTTTTGAAGAAATAATGACTGCTACGGAAAGGGATGCCTGGGTAAGTTTCAAAATGGTGGTTGCCCATTTTCTGGGCAATGAAAAACACGTTAACTATGAACATTTTGTGAAAAATCTGCTAACGAATTTATGTAAACTTGGTTGTAAAATGAGCCTCAAATTGCATTTCCTTAACTCACATCTAGATTTCTTTCCGAGTAAACTCGGACACTTCAGCGAGGAGCACGGGGAAAGATTTCACAAGGACATAGCAGAGATGGAACGGAGATACCAGGGACGATGGAATGTTTCCATGATGGCAGATTTTTGTTGGATGTTAAAAAGAGATGTTCCTACTTCGGGTGTCGGGGAAGGCAGAAAGTTAAAAAGAATGAAGTTTGATCCTGAGTCTCAGTAATTCGAAATGCACTATGTTATATCTCTTTCTAGACATGTGTAAATGAAAATGTACATGAATATAGTATATAATATAGATTTTACAATCTCAATATATGTCCCACTGATTACTATATTTGCAAAAATTATTTATTCTATGTGTCTGTAATATGATTATATAAACCCCAAATGATCCCAATAATACCATAATAGACCCCTATATGCTATTCAGTTTTCACAATTTGTGAAAAATTGTGACGTGATGGAGCAAAACGGTTTTCAAATTTGAATTCAGCATGAAAAATCCTTTCAGAGTCACCTATTCATTTCAAAACATCGTTCAACTTTTGAAAAAATGTCGACCAGTGTTATGTAATGTATTTAAATAATATGCAATAAAACTAGAACAGTGAGAAAAAAATAGGTTTTTCTTTCCCGACTGAACTTTCATTAAGGCTTTGCCCCCCCCCTAATCAGAGGGTCTGCGCACGCCTATGTTTATTTTATATAAATGGGATTATCCAATTACTTTTATTTGTTGCACTGGTAATTCTTTTCATGAGAAACACGAAATATCCTCGTTATGTGTTCCAAGTGTTGGCTGTTCCGGAACTGACATATTGTAATTACTGATGTACTGTACTACAATGCTCACTGAAAATGTTATACTGTTGACATCATAGCAATTCCTGACATATAGTGCTAGTGCTGGCTCTTAATCTCTTCATGTAATTACATTGGATGATCCAATTACAAGGGGCTTCCGATGAGGTAGTGGTAACGCTGTCGCAGTATAATCAAAAGGTCTCGGGTTCGATTTCCAGTGGAGGATTACACAGTGGTTCGGATCGCACTTTAAACTATAGACAATCACGCGTCAGAACATAAACTGGATTTCAAACAAAATTCCAGATTACTTACTGAAAATTTGTTCCGATTAGATATTTTATAGATCAAAATATGCATGGATATTAATTATTTCATACTTGCCTGGAAGCGGATGAGCAAGGGACCTAGTAAATAATACAGAAGCATGTGTAATCTATGTGTCACACATCACATCTCCCATAAATAATTGAGAGGTAGAAACGCCTATGTTCTAGCTGAAACTGCAACTCCCTTCACCCTTCCGGCTCTAACTCGAGAAAGACTCAAATTTGGGGGCTGCACGGGAGACAGTAGCCTCTCAGCGGCTTTAATATCTCAACTGGCGAGAAAGGAATTCCTCTTATCGCTGGTAAGCCCCGAACGAAAGGTAATTTTTCCAGGTGGTTACCAGCTTGGGCTGCAAATCTCAAACTTCAGGAGATTCTCTCGCGGCCCGGTATAATTAACGCCAGGGTCCGGTACCGGACCGAGACCCGGCGGTTGAGAAACAATGCCAAGAACAGCGACCCGAGAGGGCGTTTGGTGGGTCGCGAAAATGTATTTATCGTGTCTTAAAAACCTATTTGTTTAACAATTAAAATTAACCCGTGTTGTACGTATTCGAAACTCCACATTTCTGTTATTCACGCTCTACCATTGCTTTTTCCCGGCAAGGGAATCGGATATCTGTCGTTTTCGTTTCGGTCGCAGCAATGAGTTAATTAGCTGTGTGTCACATGCCTGTCGACTTAAGATGTCGCTGTATATTTCCGACCTCCTTTGTGTGTGTGTGGGTGGGTGGGTGGGTGTGTGTGTGTGTTTGTGTGTTTGTGTGCGTGTTATTTATGTGAACCCCCTCAAATCTATTGGAAGTGGACGTCACTCACCTTAAGAAGTAAGACATATCTGGAACTAGATCCTTCATTTCGATATGCCTATAATTGTACTTGCGATATCACCTTTATCGTCAGTATGTTTATTGAGTGCATCAACTACATGTCCGAGTAAATATTTTTCTACTGGTACTTTTAAAGCTTCTTTATTATTTCCTTTACGGTATTATTGTCAACAATGTGATTGCTGATAAGCGACAACAAAGGTCTGAAATTTCCGTGGATTTGATTAGATAGACAGGATCCGACAAAATTTTAAGTAGCACTCTGACGACTTATAATTTCCAAATTTATTGCTAAATTTGCTAAAATTTACTGCTAAAAAAATGCATCGACAAAATCTCAGAAACAAAGAAGCTGGAAAAGCAAACGCAACTGTCCAGAGACAAGACGAAATGGAAACTGACGAAGATGATGTCCCCATGGCTGAACCTATTGCTCCCCAGCTTCCAGGAGACAGAGATGTATGCAAATTGGCGCAGTCCACAGTAGAACAGTACGGAAAGGAAGGGATGACCAAAGCAAAGATCTTGGACCAGTTCAACCACGACGGGGTTCAAGGCTGCGAGGATGCTCTTGAGGTCGCACTGGCCATCCTGGTCAGCGAGAAGAACCTCGTTCAATGTGGGGGCAGGTTCTTCCACCCAAGGAACCCCCCGAACGTAGCGAAAGAGAGCGCCATGTCGGCAATGCGCGAGTTGCAGAAAAACAGGCACTTTGACGTGGAGACCATCGCTAAGCAGGTTCGTCGTTCCACCGATCACATGACAGACAAGCAGATCGGCGACACACTGGACTCGCTTGTGGAGAGAGGCGATCTCATCAAGATCCAAGGTCGCTACGCCAGCAAAGAAGGTCTGGACTTCGGCTCTTGCCCCATCTGCGTGAGGGGTGGGAAGAGAACCATGGCGAGCGGAGGAAGAAGCAACAAGAAATGCAAACTGGAGGACGACAAAGTTGAGGATGAATGAGATTCCGAAACGGAATCAGAATCAGAAGATGACATGTAATAAGATGAAGAACAATTCTGCTACTCGATACTTTCACACCTAACAAACCACTATCCGATGCTACATTTTACATTCAAAACTTTAAAACGATTGCAGTATATGTGAATTTGTTACAATTAACCTCAATAAACTGGTCTGTTGCTTTGTAACTCTTGCATTATCTTTTGTAGTGAGTTGAAACTAAATTATGCCACAGTACAATCAAAGTGAGAAAATTCTTATAATTTAAGAAATGTAATAATAATTTAACTTTCAGTATCTTGCCACACACACCCTAATCTTGGTACGTCGCTGGCTTCTGTTAACTTTGTAAAATACTAGGTACAAAGGCAATGTTTTTGGTTGAAACATTGATAAAATCGCATTAAATCTACGTGGTGCTAAGTAAACTAACTTTGATGTATTTAAAATTTGACACTACAGGTAAACGATCATTTGTAATGTCTTGCAACTGAATCTTACGTTTCATCTGAAAATCATAAAAGGGTATAAAAAAATAAAAATGAAAAGTAGAAACGATGAAAACTGACAAAACGACAATTGAAAGTACATATTCTTCAACTTTACTCTCTTTCGAGTTTTTCTTTGCTATGCATATTTATTGAACATCTCAATTGTCCCATTTACTTTGCGAATGCAGTAAACAAAGTTTGCTTTAAATCACTTTATGCACCGATAGGCAAATCGCGACTAGACATACAGTTTTAAAGTGGGTTCAGAACCTCTATGTGCCTCAACCTGGTATCAAACCTAGGATCTCTCGATTATAGAACGAGAAAATGTCCATGATAGTGGTAAAATGCAACAATTTATTTTAAAGAAAATAAAATTGAATAAAGCGACTGATCATGGTCATACTGTAAATTTTTTTTGGGAGGAAATCCTTGTCAGTTTTTAAATTAGTTTAATGTTGTCTTCTACTTACTGTTAATAGTAATAACAATATAATAAGCATGTATCATCCCCCCCCAAGGAAATGAGTGTAAATATAGTAGTATACATTTTCTCTGAACGCAGTGCAGGAACAGACAATGGATCTCTCCCCCTCCCCACTCCATCTCCAAGAGCAAAAGTTTAATGTGCACACACTGTTTTCAACCCACAATTCATGCCAGCGCTACATTGCACTGTACGTACCATGACACTCAAAACGAAACTGATAAATATTGCCTTGTTCCACGCAGAAAATCAGGCTAGGGGGTGGGGGCTGAAGCCTAGAGAGCCAATCAAAGGTGTTTTTATAAATAGCCTATGTATGTGTGTGTGTGTGTGTAGGTGTCAACGTCATCATTTCACAATGCTATTGAGACTGTTTGGATTACAAAGCTAATCGCATAAAAAGTTGTTTTCAATTTCAGCATGTGTGTTTAGTTAGATGTAGACTAGAGTAAATTAGTCTTTCAAATTACATATTTACTTTTCTACGTAGAATGAAGTATGTGTAATTTATTTAAGCAAGCGGAAAATGGGGTTTCTTAAAGTAGTCGATGTTAACAAAAATATGATTATAAACTGGGTACACATCCCTCTGCAAGTATTTTTTATTATTATTATTATTTATTTAACAGTGTTTTTAAACTGCAGAGAACAGCTTTTCAGCCTTAGTACAACAGTATTACATGTTACATGGTTACAAGGTTACATGGGGTGTAAGGGGTACCTTCCACAGAGGGGCCCAAAAGTCAACCTCACTTCCACGTAGTACACCCTGGACTGTAGACTAACGAGGCTCTGGCCACTGGCACTATGGCCAGTATAATTTTGTGTGTGTTGTCCTGTTTTTTGTCCTGTGTGCTGAGTGTCCGTTTAGAGCCTCAGCTTTTAACAGAAGTCAGAAGATTTTAAGATTTTTAGTCATGGAACGTTAGAGTTGTCATTTGTAATGATAAGGGGCTGGCCTCTGTATAATGTGACGGGTGCAAAATAGCCCAAGTGCTGACGCACCCAAAATTTTAAATTCAAATACAAGGTTACATGTTACAAGGTACCCAAAACCACAGTATTGGACAAGAGAACATTCCAAAATATTTAGCAAACATAACCTAAAACTACAAAAATTTTTAAAATGCATTAAAAATATACAATTTTTACATTTCAACTATAGAACTATAAAAGAGTTTGTAATTATCTTATATATGAAGTTCAAAATTGTTTTAACAACATTATGAATATCTATCTCACGGTATTCGAATTATAACTGTTTATGAGATACAGCAAATACTTGTTATTTTTGTAGTTCTTATCAAGACATAATAATTCGCTATTTCCTCTCAAATTGTATGATTTCACCTTAAACCATATCATACCAAGAAGTTTTGGTACCATATATTTTCCCTCTGCCGGCGGCCATGTCTATGGGTCGCATGAAGTGTAATGTCCTTCAAGGCGGGTCCGGGACTGAAAAAGGTTGAGAACCACTGCTCTAGAGCATTCGTGTGAATCTTCGCGTGCTTTGCTTCCGCAGTTCTCCGGCAATTCTCAATAGTATAATAGGCTTTCGTAGCCACGAATGTGAATACCTGGACAACAGCGAAAGCAAAGTACGCGGTGATTCACGTGAACGCTCTAGAGAAGAATTCTAAGCAGATGTAATTTTTCAGATTTTGTAATATCATAACGGTTTCTGGAAAGGAGAGGAAAATTCGAAAACAGTTGCCCTGGCGTCGGCCAAAGTTTAGCCGAGCTTTCAAATCAAACCACAGATCTTGAGAACAGACAGTACACTGGAGTCTTAGGCCGCGTCCGAATCGGCAGCAGATGTCACCTAGAGCACCGTTCCATCCGGGGACTCAGCCAAACTCCGTTGTCCGAATTCGCGACAGACGTGGAGTCGGAGGGAAGAGCAGAGAGGCGCGACAGATGCACGCTTGAACTCGCTGTGACGCTGCGCTTGGCAGCCATATTCTAACTTTCACTTTGTACAGGCAACATATACTGATTAGAGGATGTAAAACTCAGTTATACTTTAACATTTTATCAATAATACTAAATGTAGAAAAATTGTAAATGATGAAATAGCGTGTTACATTTTTAATATGAGTAGTAAATAGGTGGAAATCATTGTCATGTTTGTTTGGCGTCTGCCTTCTGCTTCCGTGCGATGCGCCTGCGCGCCAGAGCGCGGTGGGTGAAGTTCGGACTGACACCTAGCGGGAAAAGTGACAACCGTACTACAAGGGGACATGTAGATTCGGACGACTTGGACGTCACTTCGACGGCACGCGAGAGCAACGGGAGAGAACGGGAGGGAGCGCTTGCCAATCCGGACACGGCGCTTCAATAGCAATACTTTCTGAGAGCTCTCACCACAGAAATCTCGATACTAATTCAATGTACGCTGCCTGCATGCATCTTTTCATGATCATTGTAAGCGGGCAAAAGTAAAAAAAAATATAGTTACGGCGCCAAATTCAGCGTAAAATAATGGTACTAAAATAAAATACAATGTCGAAATATCAGGAATAAATTTTTTAACAGGATGTAAAGCAGGAAGAGGAATCGTTTCTGGGCCGCTTGACTTTTCCAGTTATCAATTTTCCTGTTTCCTACGCTACGATACATGTCGCTTACGAGGCAATAGCCTCTGCTTCCTCCCTTGCATGGAAGTCCTCTTGTCGAATCATCCCTAATAGTGGATTTCGTAATGAAGTTCCGCATACAATTTTAGGATAGAGAATATCGGTTGGTGTCATTTTGTTCGTTATATTGTGTGAGAATGGTGATGGTGGGACATGTCAGACCCGCGATGGGGGCTAGAGCTAAATAATTTTGTAAATTTTAAATTTTCTGCAAAATATATTTTTATAGATCTTGAGTTATCAATCAATATCGTTATAGACCCCCTAATTTACATTTCTTAATCGGAAAATTACCGCTACAAGCAGGGTTGTTAGAGGTCCAGGAACTTATAAATTCTAATGGGTTCCGCTGCAGGACCGGAACCATTTTTCTCGCACAATTTTAATTCGGTCCAAATTGCGTATTGTTACATTGAAAAAAGGTTCCTGGACCGTATTTAAATTGATCCTGGAATAAAGGTTCCTCGACCGAATTTAAATTGGTTCGGAAAAAAATGTTTCCGGGCCGAATTTTAATTCTTCCGGAAAAAAGGTTCCTGGACCGAATTGAAATACTTTACAGATAAAAAGGTTCTTTACGGTCCAGAATCCATTTACGCTTGTTGATTTTCTCTCCTGGACCGGAATTGAATTTATTTAAATTTCCTGGACCTCTAACAACCCTGGCTGCAAGTGAGTTTCACTGATATCATGGAACTGCATATTATTGCGAGTGTAGTAAGTAATAAATAATAATATTTTAGATTTCGCAAATGTAACAGTTATTTAGCAAATAATCCTGGACACTATTTTTATGGGATGAAAAACGTTTCGACTCTGCCCCACAAAAGTTAAGCCTCAAGTTCGTACCTCCCCCCACCCCACAAGTTTTGTTTGTTTTCGGAATGTAGTGTCAACTGAAATCAAAAGAAGAAACATGTCGAACATCAGCGAAGTTGCAGAATTCATCTTGATAGAAAACAAATTTATTGTATTTGGTAGTATTTCTGACGTATACACGGTTTATACGCTGGATTTGACCTGACGTCATCAGCTGAGAGGTGGTTTTCCAAGGTAAAAATTGATTAAAAATGACTTGAGAAGCACAATGACAAGAGTGAGATTGGGTGGACTGGCGCTGCTAAGCATCGAGATCGAAAGCGATCGGGCTCGAGAACTGGACTTGACCAAACTAGCGCAAGAATTTGTTTCCATTAAAATACGGAGAGGACTGGTAATGGGCATTTAACAATATCGTAATTTTTGTAGTAAGTGTATTTTCATATATAATTTATTTTCTACAGTTTGTCTGTTGTCTTAACTTTTCGTACCAGTTTTTACATTGATTCAAATTGCATGCATTTTCATATGTGTATATACCTAATGTAAATGTAGCCATGAATTAATATTTTAGAGGAAAGCTTTTTTTTTAACGAGTAGGGCGCACAACTGAAAGTTGCGGGGGGGGGGGCGCATGGCGTGTTAGTTACGCTAGTGATTATCACATGTTTCTCGGTATCGAAGAGTGCAAGTGGGTCATATTAATCAGCAGATGCGGCGATGACTTAGCAAACTAATAATAATACTACATTTTAAATATTTTAGAGAAGTAAAAAACAAGTCAGAATATTCTCATATTTGTGCGAAATAAGCCAAGCGACACCATGAAACGGCTAGAAATACGCAAGGGATTCGCTAAGTTTAGCACATCGGAATGAGAGCCCAGTACTATTCCCCGTGGCCAACACTCGCGCTAAGTTTCCTATTGAAGGCAATGGTGTTCGCAGGCCCAGGTCATCGCAGAAAATGTGCCAATCTCTCAACCTGCTCGGAAGACACCCGACGACCGCTTGAAGGTCTGGTCATAAAAGGCCTTTTTTTTGTTAGCTCCCATGTTTATGGCAGGGTTTCTCTGACGTCATCAAGTTTAACATTTTTGCAAGTGCTATTTGCATCATTGTAAAGCATGCAATGCAATGATCTAATACACGCAATTAGTGATGTCGTGAGTGTTTCTTTTTAAATAAACTGAACAATCATACTTTCTTTCAATTATGTTAGACGAACCATCTAATGTTAACAGTAGGTCTCAATGATCAACTGTCTTTAGATCTGTGCATAAGGAGGAGGGTTTGGTTTTACTGACGTGAGTACCGATTGTATATCTGACGGGTTATTTGTTCATGTAAAAATTGTCAATAAGTAGAAACTGGAGGATAAATTTATTATTGCTCAAACTTATGACGGGTCGGTAGTTATGTCGGAGCATTTAGCGGATTTGCAAAAGAAGGTCCAAGACGAGTACCCGTATAGATTTAGTACTGTCCCAGGGAATGAATTAAAATACCATACACTCTTATCCACTTTTTACAATTCTTTCAAACAATATTTTTACTGAAGACATTTTATCCTTTGATGAAAAGTTTCTCTCGGGTTATCGACCAGGTGAGTTGTGGATAAGATTCAAAGCTTTCGAGAGCTAACGTCACTCTCATCTTCAGGGTAGAAGTGAGAGTGGCGTTAGCTATCAAAAGCTTGGAATATTTTTGGCGTATTGTGCCCCCTCCCCCTTCTTTCCTAGACTGCATTTTATGGTGGTCATATTAGCATAGAATAGTTAAGTCATGGTGCAAACATAAATGTAAAATATAGCCATGGTGCTTCAAGAATTATAATTGACTAGTAATAGTACACAGTAAAAATATTTCGATTATGGTTCTCTTTCATTCACAAATATTCATTTCAATCTGTGTTAATTCTGCATAGTCAATCAAACTCAATATCAGTTAAACCCCACCTTAAATTACTCTGTGCTGTCTGTCTCTCGCCACCCAAGTTTGTATTTCGGAAGTTGTGGATATGGGTGTAAATAAAAACTTCCTCTTTTTTTCGGATGTGTGGCCATGTGTGTTGGGGAAGGAGTGAGTGAATGGAGGGAGGGAGAGAGAGAGGGGGAGGGAAGAGTACATGTTATAAATATATGTGTGCATGAGATCATTGATATGACTAAATCTAATCCAGGAGTTGCATTCCCATCTCGATATTTAGAAATCCATCTTGTTGTTGGTCATCTTGAAATTTGAGACAAGGTTGGACCTTTTTTCCTCTTGGTACCATGTTCAATTTTCACATATTCTCATACCACCAGATCATGAGGATATTTCTATGCACAACTCTCATTTACAAGCACAGCTGCATACTTTTATGCCAGGAGCATAGAAAGAATGCCACACCCCTATTGATGCGATAGTCAATAATAATGAAACCATAGGGCTTATTGGCATGGGAGCTCTTAGCAGGGGTGGGGGCAGGCACGTATCCAGGAATTCCTTTCGGGGGGGGGCTGAACATCATATTTTTAAGGGGTATAGATAGAACCTCACAATTGTATGTTTAAGACTTGTGGTGGCGATTGGGTTCCAAAACTGGGGGGAGGGGGGGTGCAAGGAAAGCATTCGTGGGGCACGTGGATACGTATTTGGTGCTGCTCCTCAGAGAGCCGACTTCCGGCTGACCTTGTACTCCCGAGGTCCCGGGTTCAACGAATTCCCGGTGGGAGGGGGCACGTAGTGGTTCATATCGCAATTGTAATTGCACGTTGCATTCCACGTAGCATGCACGTGTACATCCATCACTCCGTTTTGCGTACCATCTGGGATGCGCGACAGTCACTGTCCAAGCATGTTCCATTTGTCGCACTTCATGCGCTCCTCTGGGGACTCCCTCCATGTGTCACTTTTCGACCGTCCTGTGACAGCATGTTCCCTCGTCGTCTTTCTCCATTTTGCGCGAGTTTCCGCTCACATGCAGTGGGGATTCCCCATTGGGATTCCCCTTGCGCATTACGAAAAGCGCTGCAATTTCAACGCCCTGATATTGTTTGGATACGACTTCCTCCACTTCCGCCAGAGCCGATCTTCGTATCTTTCATGGTTCAGACGTTATTGCTCTTTGAAAGAGGTGTGAACCGATTTTCTCACGGCTCTGGCAGCCACACGGTGCCGTTTTCGTAATTTTGCCACATGGCACTTTCGGCTTGTTTTTCCTTCTAGATTCACCCCCCTAAGTTTGTAATGGGAGTTCGAAATCACCCTGTATATTGATAGTAGTGTTACCGTCCGAGACTTGTTTAAACTAGTTTTGAGAATAATTAGGTGTGTATATACACTGCTCACCATTAAAAATGCAACACCCAGAAGGAGTAATCGGAATCGGACGAAATGTGCACAGTGTGTAGAGGAGAGGTGCAGAAGGAAATGATTAGGTGTTCAAGGCCATCATATGCACCTGCCACGCCATCTGGTAAGTGGTACCTGTAGCAGGTCAGACAGGTGCAGACGAGCAATGAAAGTGCATGGTCGTGAGTGTAGTGTGTTAAAATCGGTCAGCAATGCCACGTCGTCGAATACGGCAGCGATTCCAGCAGGTTTCCCAGTTCGATCGCGGCCGAATTGTTGCATACCGTGAATGCGGATTATCCTACCATGAGATCGGTGCCCCTGTAGGACGGAATGCATCCACAGTGATCCGTGTATGGAACCAGTGGGTCCAGGAAGGCACTGTAGAGCGACGTAGAGGTTCACAACGTCCGCGTCGGACGACGGAACGAGAGGACAGACGTCTGATACGCATGGCCCTTACAGACAGAACGGCCACATCAACGAGGATTGCGCATGAAGTACGGGATGTTTTACAACGTCCAGTGTCCCCATGAACCGTGCTTCGTCGTTTGGCAAACCGGGGAATTTTTTCCAGGCGCCCACTGTTGCGGATTCCTCTGACGCTAGAGCATAGGCGTTTGCGTCTGAGATGGTGCCAAGACCGTCGTGCATGGATGGCGGAGTAGAATGCTGTAGTGTTCTCTGATGAATCCCGCTTCTGTATACATCATCATGATGGACGTACACGCGTGTGGCGGCACCGTGGCACTAGGCTTCATGACGCCTGCATCATGCATCATCACACAGGGCCTTCATTGGGTATCATGGTATGGGGTGCCATCGCCATAGGTGTTCGTTCGCATCTCGTACGCATTCAAGGGACATTGAACAGCCAACGGTACATCACACAGGTTCTCACCCCTGTTGCTGTCCCATTAATCCATGCACTGCATAATGCCACTTTTCAACAGGATAACGCGCGCCCCCATGTTGCAAGGAATGTCCTCGCATTTATGGAAGCTAACCACGTGCCCCTGCTTCGTTGGCCAGCACGTTCGCTGGATATGTCGCCAATTGAACATGTCTGGTCCATGGTGGGTCGCCGGCTGGCCCAACTCAGGTTTCCGGCACGTAATGTTGAAGACCTCTGGCACCGTGTGGAAGCCGCTTGGGACGCCATAACGCAAGCAGACATCGATAGACCCATTCTGTCCATGCCTCATCGTGTTGCAGCAGTTATAGCCACCCGTGGAGGCTGTACACGCTACTAGCTCCTTGGGGTTATGCAACCATGTTCTACGTGTCACATGTCACACCACCGACCTCTAACTGTAATCATTTTCTTATCTTATTATGAACTACATATTTGCCAAGTTTCGTGTTTCTTATCTTATTATGAACTACATATTTGCCAAGTTTCGTGTTTCTATCTCATTTCCTTCTGGGTGTTCCAATTTTAATGGCGAGCAGTTTACAAGTGGCCAATGAATTCAAATTTGATATCTTGAGTACTGCAATTAGGAGGCCACCAAAATTAAATTTTGCAAGTATACATAAATATAATTTGGTAGAAATATTGAAATATAAAACCTATTTTTATAAGGAATAATTATTTCATTTTTTAAACAGACAAATATGAATGCAGTATTTTAAACGAAAAATATCAAAGGAAATGTTTTTCCCCATTGACTCCTAATTCTCGTGATTCTGTTGGATATCCCAATTTTATGAATATCCAGATAATTATGATATCCAAATATCTGAATTGTCTAGATATCCCTTATGAAGATAAAATAATTATTAGGTAATTCAAATAGATGAAATCTGTATGCTGGATATCCTCAATTTGGATATCTAAATATATTTGGATTATTCATATACAGTCACCAAATTATCCAGATATCTGAACTGCGTATATGGACATATCTCATCCAAATCTTCTGGAGTAGACTTTGGACTAAACGACAGGTTATTTATGGGTATATATAAGATGAGTACAATTATCGGTAACTTTACCAATAAACAGATATGCCTATATCAACCTACAACAATTGAGTACTGATCACTGTGTCCTATCTCTAATATTTGCACAAACCTCAGTACACCATGTAACTCTGACATAAGAATTTTAACTATAGCATCACATTTTTATTATTATTGACAAATAAATTTTGGCACATGCATTATAAAAGTCTTGTTTTTTTTTTATTTTATTTTTCTTACATTGTGATAATATGGAATGCTGTTGATGGGTACAATTTTATGTATAAAGAAGCAGCCATATATTTCTTAGGCACTCACTACTGTGCAATAATCTTACAGTTCTCATTACAAATGTACTTCCAGTTGTATAAAATGACACTTCTTGCCTGAAAGGGTACGTTTCCAAATATATGTTCTTTTTTGGTACTAAAAAAGAAAACATGCTTCCAAAATGTAAAATTTTCAGATGTTATTGATACAACAACATAATTACTCCTGTCATTTTGAAATAAATATTCCAGTTTGAAGCTGTTTGTGTTCTCTAAATACCAACTACCCTCTTTTCCTTTTCTTAACCAATTTGAATGTAGACTCCTCTTAAATTAAATTGTGACAATAGTAAAGATTGGAGATTGAGTATACAGAACGTTTTGTATAGCCAATATTTTAGAAAATAAATCTTATTGAAGAATATAGAACTTATTTTACAGTAAACCCAGTAGACATATGTGTATTGGTTGAAATTAGTTTGTCAGCTGTACTTTATGCCACCTATAGTGTCACACAACATAATTTTCAGTTCTTTTTAAGATACCAACAATGAAATTGTTGTCAAAATATCACTTCTTTAACAGCCATTCTCCAAACTTTAGATGCATTTTTAACATGAAGTATAGTAAAAATAACAAAAATGTATTGTCCGAGATTGTAGACAATAAATGTTTCCACTGCTTGTATTTTTCTCTCTTGTATGTTTTAACTTTCCCTATTTTTGTGCACTTTCTTGCATTATTATTTCTTTCAAGTTATACAAACATTTTTTTCAAATGTAGTGGAACCTCAACTACATATTTTTTTCTTTATTTGGACTGAGAAGGTACACGTACGTAAACATAAAATCCAGAAATGTAAAAACAGTGTTCCACTATTTATCTAAAGATAAAGTTCCTATTTTTTGAAGATTGTAAGAATTTTATAGCACATACATAAAGATTTAAATTATAAATATACTTTCATTCATGCACAACACCATCTCAAGGTTCATTAAAATGTTACCTCAATACTGCAAAGTAAATGACTTACTAGACTATAATTTAGAGAACATTATAGAAATCTACAAAGCATTGTTAAGAAATCTTTCAAATCATTTCCTAAGCAAGAAATTCTCAATTATACTTGTATTGTTCTTACAAGCAAAAAAAATTGCATATATATTTTTTTTGATGTAATGGTTTTAGTAGTAAATAATACCTGTAATTTGTACTATATTACTATATAGGTTCATCTCGCATCATTTATAACCAAAACGAAAAGGGTGGGTTTTTTCAAGTTGCTTGTGAGCTGTAAAATTGTAAGAAATTGTGTGAAAATAAAATCTCCTGATTTGGCATTGAAATTATGTATCACTAAAAATGTAATACACATTTTCTTACATCATTATAATATATTTTTAAAAAGAACATATTATAATAAGCAAATTCAAAATCCAGTGTGTAAAATTGTATAAAACATTCAAACAAACATGGAATTATGTTTAGAATTGTGGCATGATATGCTCATAAAAAATAAACACAGGATATCCCACACCAAAAAGAAGCTGAAATATAAAGTATAAGGATTTGTATGCACATATTAAATAAAGAAGTATACTCAAGTATCAGCAGTTGAAACAAGGAGGTAAACACCAATAAATGTAAATGATTTTTACTTGTAATCTGTGCAAGGTAGGGAATTGAGTTTTTGTTATTTTTTTCTGCAATATAATAATGACTTCTTCTTTGTAAGGAATACTTACTTGATGATTAATTGAAAATAATATAATTTAAGATGAATGCACCTAAATAACTGAAAATCATATCTAGTAAATAAATACTAATTTACTGACCAAAATTTTATAAATAATGCAAAGAATGTTAACCACTTATCTTGTTCATTAACAAAATATATTCATAAATAACAATATGTCAGTGTATTTACAATCAAATCTAATGTATATAGCATTTTAATAATAGTAATAATTAGAATTAGGAATAGCTTATCTGTGCCGATGGACTACCCAACCAAATGTGAGTAGTTTGTTGTTAAATTTAAACTCTTCTTGTTCAAAGCAATTATTGCACCGTTTCAAGCATTCACTTCAGACTAGACCATTAACCTTTTGCCAAAAATTAGTAGCTTATTCCTGGTATACAAGGTCCACAACAAACTGGGTACTAAATTCACATTTCGAACCCATCACTTATTCAAGGGTCTTATTCCCTTCCACTTCAAAAAGAAAAGTAACGGATGCTATTTCTCCTTTTGGATGAGCCAACTGAATTCCAATACAAAATTAATAGAATTGCAAATAAAAGGAAACTTCTTTCTACAAGTTGTGAAGAATATGGATATTCTTCAGCAGTACACTGAACACTACTTGAATTATGTAGTTCTATAGGAATTCTATTTCTACCTCGTTTGGCCAGCCTAACTACAACTGCATTCTCTTCTTATACAACGCCAAGCTGTCATTAATTGGTACAGAAAATGTCGTATCTACATGTATTGTATCATAAAAATAAACTTCTTTACATTTTCATATACATATATACATCACGTTTAGTATAACAGGCATGTATATATACACACATAGCACTTTCATACAGCACCAATAGATAATCATTTATTATGGATTTTTATAGAGGCATTTTATCAAGTCATTATAAAGGTTATAAACACTTCTAACTTCCTTCGGGTACACAAACAAAAAATTATCTCTCTCTCAACTGCACTTGAGGAATCAATAAATATGTCGCTGGTAATCCTCAGATTGACTTTAATTAATTGACCATTAATTGACCAATTAAATATCCAGCAATGCATAGTAAGTTTCCAGTGGTGCTAAGAACCTCGCTATACTGTAATTAATCGGCCTGAGCACACGGGACATGGATGGAAGTTGTTTTCCATATTTTGGTGATCTACGAGATTGTTAGAGCCGATCTCTGTCAGCAGTTCCATTATCCTATCAGCAGTGTTGGCATCTGGCAGTGCACCCTTGTCCATTGTTTTAGGTTCCATGGTGTGAATTAGTTTTGTCATTTCAATTTCACCATTTGGTATATCTGGAATGAATAATAACAAAAATTTGGAATAATACACTTACGAAAGCCAAGACTCAAGATGGACAGTCATGAGTAAATAGTGATTTACAACGTGTCCTGAAAAACAACCTTGCATGCAACCTATTTCACGGCCTCGCCACATGTTCACAGTAGAACCAGAAGATAAAACACACACATTAGAAAAGAAAGATCAATTTGTACTAATAACTCATCTGATGAAATGATGAAATGTTTCTCACTGTAAAGGAGGTTGATAAGTTTGAGTTCGGCATTATGATGTTCCGCATTACCAACAGACAGTTCACTAAAAATGACACATAACTAAAAGTAAGATGGAATAAAAATAATACCTGAAGGCTCTATCAAGGAAGGAAGATCGGACATTGGTTTTCCAGGCACAGGTTGGTTTCTCCGTTCTGCCAGCAACTGGCGAACGAGGTTATTGAGCTGAACCAGCTTAGCACGAAGCTCTTCTCTGTCTTCAGAGAGCTTTGCCAGCTGCACATCCTTCTCTTGAGCACGCTGTCGTAGAATTCCCCTTTGCATTTGATACAAGGCAATATACTCCCCTGAAAAAGAAGAGGGTATTAAGAAGTGATACCTACATATACTGACAATGAGAGTGAAGTAATAGTATAAAATAGAAAAATATACTGCTAATAATAACAGTAAAAAATTCTCAAAAGGGACAGTACGGACAACTTTCATATTCTCTCCTAATGCAAATTGTACATACTTTTAAAGCATTTTGTGATATTACAGCCAACTAGTGTGAATTATTTAATAAATTCTGTTTAGAATTCATAGATTCCTTTAGTGTACTAACTTAGATATTACAGTTGTATGAGGAAGGAGTTGTGTATTAACAAAAAGCAATATTTTAACTTAATTTTAATTTACTGTCTCACTTTCAGTGACATCTTACCTATTGTTTCTGTTTCTCCTTGAAGTTGCAAGACTAAATGTTCCAATCTCTGCTTTTCATCTGAAAGATCGGCTATTTCCTTCATTGTACGTGTGAACCGGGCCTCCAGCTTCTCCATAGCATCCTTTATATTCAGATATTGCTCAGACGTTACATCACTAGCTTTGCTAGGGCTTTCACTTCGATCTGAAATATAGCAGTGAAAACCATTATAAGCTCTGATATTTTTTTTCTCATTCATTTATAGACTGAAAAATTCTAGCACATTAACAATCAATCTTGCTGTAAAGTATAACAGTCACCATTTTTCTGTAAGTGATACATTCCAAGCAAGGCTCACAAGCTGATGAAAAGTAATTGTTTATTCAGGGCATGGAAGATGACACTAACCCCAAGGGGACATGGGTGGAATCCCATTGGGAATTTCGAGGTGAAGCTCTGGTTTATGGATTAAAGGTGTCGGTTTTCAACTTAAATCTGTTTTAAATATGTTAACCTTTTGAGTCCCAAGGCCAGTTTCACAAGTAAGCCTCACGGTCCCGAGCCAATTTTGAGCAAAATGCAGTTTCAATTAAATGAGTGTAGATCGGAGACTAATTGCCCTAGAGAGATGAGTGATATACCGTTGTACGCGGAATGAACTAGAGATTCAGACTATATGAAATTTATGCAAATTCAGCATATATATGGGGGGAAAGGGGGGAAATCCCCTGAAAATACTTTTTCTTAAAAAAAAAATGGGGTTTCGCTGGGTGAGCCCCAGAACCGCATTATGCAGAGACAAGGTTGGAAAAATTCTGACCTTAGATCACCCACCCTGGGAATCGAACCCAGGTCTCCCACTTTGCAGTGAGACACCCTACCGAGTAGACCACAGTTGTTAGGTCCCACTATAAATTGATGTAGTTTGTAACAACTAAATATATATCTACACTACACATACCCAAATACTGTTTGTTTTCTTCGAACTGCCTCAATATGCTTTCCTTCTGTTTCTTCTGTTCTTCCAGCTGAGCCATAAGCTGATCTCTTTCCAACTCCAACTGCCGTACGCTCGCAGACAGTGATGCTAGCAATTCATCTTTCCTGCTTAGGTCCTCGGTGCTGCCACTGCTTCTAGAATCTGAGCCTTGCGTTGCCTGCATCACCTGCTGCACTTGCTGTGCAAGTAGAGTGCGAAGCTCGCTGTTCTGGGAACTTAGTGCCTGGATGCGCTCCTGGAAGAAAATTTGCTGCATAAAGACTCAAGCCACACCATCCGTTACATCTGTTGGTATTAGGGCTGTGCAAAATCAGACAGAATCAGCTTAAATTCAACTCCTCTATAAGAGATGAACTCCTTTACATGCGAATGTTAAAAAAATGCATACTTAAAACTGGTGTCAACTGCACTGTATAGACAACAGAGAACAATTGTTGGGACAAATTGACAGCAAGAACCTTTATGTTACTACCATCTACAAGGAACCAGAAAAATTACTTGTTTATTGATAGGGTCACATATTTACGGTGATTAAAAGTTCAGATTTCGGTACAAAAATTGGTCACATTTCAGGATCAAAAGTGGTACATAAAATGGCATTTCGGAAGCCTCAATGGCAGAGTGGTTAGTGCATCGTGCTACAATGCAAGAAGTCCCAGGTTCAAATCCTGGTATGAGCATGGGTGTTTATGAGTGTCCATTCATCAATTTTATTGTATCATTACTCATCCCCATTATCACGATTAGCCAAAAATGACATTTCGGTGTTAATATAGTGAATATAACCCTAAATTTGATTTAAAAACTACACTCATTACACAAAATAATCATTACCCTTGTAATATCACAGTTATGTATTTACCCGAGTATTAAGTTTATTCCTGTGTAAATGAGTAAATATTTGCTTCTCAAATATTTACAGCAGAATTGATCAATTTTCTGTGAATTGCAAAAGTCACAGGATAATTCAGACTTCAGAAAGCGTCACATTGATAAAAAAAACTCTCAATTTTGTATTTAACAGTTTACTTCACATTTTGCAGTTCATTTTGCACCATTTCATGTTAGAACATGAAAGGAAAACACACCTTTCAGAAACCACGGTGACTACAAACAAGCAGAAATGAAATTCCCTGACTTTTCCAGGTTTTCCAGGACAAAAATTAACATTTTTCCCTGACAATTACAAACTAAACTAAATCGATGTTAATAAACTCACACAGATCCACGTATGGTTTTGTTAAGTACCAATATTATCTTCTATGAAATTGACTTAATTTCTCTATTTTCTATGATTTGAATTCAAACTGCAAAATAGTGAATCTGGAAAATTATTACAATTCACAAGCTAGGGAAGGGTTACAGAATTTTGTCATACGCAGTAAGTTTAAAATAAAATATTTGATTATTTTTAAAGTTACGACTAAATGAGATAAGAGTGAATGATTAAGAAATACAATTTGTAATTTATCAGTCTCCTTATACGTTCTCGGTATTATATGTTGATATTTCCACTGAGGTTTGGAACCCTCTGCTTGCAAGAACCATGAGTGCGGACTCATTTTTCAATGCATAAAGCTACTTCTCTATTTTCTGTAAAGCAAACAACTTGACTCTTGCATACAAGTGAAATAATTGAATCGAACAAAATAAAGTGTCATATTTCCTTACATTATCAATGGGATTTCTGCTTCAGTACAGTATATCCAAGTGAAGTGCTGTGAAACTGATAACATGCAGTTATACCATTACTGCTGACGAAAAGGGTACGTAGGTATTAGAAATTGAATGCAAGGCATTTATAGAATTGCATTGTATAGGTACCTGATTTAGCTAACCACACATTAAAACAGGAATACTCTAATAATAAAAGCTTCTGAAAGTTCATATATGAGGGGCATCCTGAAAAAAGCTCCAATGGTGCCTGTACGCAACACTAGCGGTCGGAGAGCAACACACACACATGCAGGCAGGAAGAAGTGGCATGTAGCTGTAATCTGGTACAGTTGCAATGCAGCCGTTTTAGGACAGTTCTAGGTTCAAGATTGCAGCTCTCATACAGTCTCCCACCGACTGCGATGTAGCCTACATTGCACGCTCAGAATTTGGAACAGAGCCACCAGCAATCGTGTGAGGTCTGCAGACCGGACGTTGTGAGTGATGGTATGGTCAGACGATGGTGCAGACAATTCACGGAAGGGCAATTGAATGTGCACAACCCCATACAGCTGAGTGCACACGAGCCCTTTGCATCACTTCAGGTGAGAGATCTTGGACCACTCCCTGTACAGCCCTGGCCTTGAATGTACCGACTTTCATCTCTTTGTTTAACTGAAGAGGTTTCTGGCAGGGCAAGGATTTGACAGCTACACTGCGGTAGAGATAGTTCCAGTCTTTGCTGTCAATCACATATACCATGGGCATACAAAATTTAGTGCCATGCTACGACAAATGCCAGAACAACGGTGGTGATTATGCCGAAAATTAGGTTAGGACTCAGTGTTACTAATGCAATAAATTACAACTGATATTCTTGTTTCATTTATGCCTAATCGGTAGGGACCTTGATATATTTTTTTTAATTGGTGTATTTTCTTTTTTTTTACTATACAGTGTTATTTTTCCCAAAATTCACATTTTCATTTCAGCGCATTTTCTGGAAAATATCTGAAATTATACCTCATGGTGTTTTTAAACTACGGTTTCAAATTGTAAGTCACATGGCTTATGCCTCTTCGTGAGAGTTTGATATCTTGAAAGTTATTTTGGGGAAGTAAATACTCATACCCCTTTTTTAATTTTAAGGTAAGGATTTTAGATAATGGAATTTTCCCCGTATATACTGAAGGATACATAATGACCATAAAAATCAATCAATCTCACGTGACAGATACCGATATATTATGGCACCAAAAATTGGCATTATCTTTTTTTGACTTGTTAGGGTTACGTTTCCCAAAATTCGCGTTTTTGTTTTAGAACATTTATCTGCCAAATATACCGAAACGTAATACTCCATTGTGCTTTTAAACTATTATTTTAAATTGTAGGTCACATGGTCTATGTATTTTCGTGACAGTTTGATATGTTGGAACAGATTTTTGAGGAAGTAAAAGTAAAGTGCTCCCCTGCACTTTTCCATGAAGGTGTATAGTAGGGGTGTGGAGTTAGGGCTCCACACTTTCCTGATCATGGCTGAAGGTGGGGGTGATGTGATCAGCACCATGCTCCTGGATACCTTTATCCCTCAAAGTTTCCACAAGGTACCAGCTTCACATGATGCTAGGTGGGCACCGGAGCAGTTTGAATAGGTGGAAAACATCCCGGTTCTCCCCCGCAGGGGATCGACCCCAGGTCTCTCACATAGTAGTCAGATGCCTTAATGACTGAGCTCCATTACTACTTGCTCGACAAATGCCGATGGTGCGCACTTAGTTTGGTAATTCAAAACATATCTCGTGCGACAAATACGAAGATGTGGCTCCCGTGTGACGGTAGATACGCACTCGATCTCCTGTTAGAACCCTGCTACTTTGCTCTGTGATGCAAATGGTTTTGATAGAAGTTGAAAAAATCGTGGGAAATACATGATTTAATGTGGCTGTCGGAATTATTCCATGTACGTATAACTCTATAGTTTACTCTTGAGTAAAATGTTGGAAAACTTGCATGTTCTATCAGGGTGGCTACACACAAGCAAAAATGAAATTCCCTGACATTTCCAGGTTTTCCAGGACAAAATTTACATTTTTCCCTGACAATTACAAACTAAACTAAAGCAATGTTTTTGTAAATTGAAATAATAAACTCATACAGATCCACGTATAATTTTGTTAAGTACCAATATCATCTTCTATGAAATTGACTTAATTCCTCTATTTTCTATGATTTGAATTCAAACTGCAAAATAGTGAACAAGCTACGGAAGGATTACGGAATTTTGTCATACGCAGTAAGTTTAAAATAAAATACTTGATTATTTTTAAAGTTACGACTAAATGAGATAAGAGTGAAGAATGAATGATTAAGAAATACAATTTGTAATTTATCAGTCTCCTTATCCATTCTCGGTATTATATGTTGATATTTCCACTGAAGTTTGGAACCCTCTGCTTGCAAGAACCATGAGTGCGGACTCAATTTTCAATGCATAAAGCTACTTCTCTCTTCTCTGTAAAGCAAACAACTTAACTCTTTCATATAAGTGAAACAATTGAATCGAACAAAATAAAGTGTCATATTTCCTTACATTATCAATGGGATTTCTGCTTCAGTACAGTATATCCAAGTGAAGTACTGTGAAATTGACAACATGCAGTTATACCATTAATGCTGACGAAAAGGGTATGTAGGTATTAGAAATTTAACGCAAGGAATTTATAGAATTGCATTGTATAGGTACCTGATTTAGCTAACCACACATTAAAACACTAATAATAAAAGCTTCTGAAAGTTCATATATGAGGGGAATCCTGAAAAAGCTCCAATGGTGCCTATACGCAGCACTAGTGGTCAGAGAGGGACACACACACACATGCAGGCAGGAAGAAGTGGCATTTAGCTGTAAATGGTACAGTCGTAATGCAGCCATTTTAGGAGAGTTCTAGGTTAAAGATTGCAGCTCTCATACAGTCTCCCACAGACTGCGATGTAACCTACATTGCATGCTCGGAATTTGGCAAAGAGCCACCAGCAATTGTGTGAGGTGTGCAGACCGGACGTCGTGAACGATAGTATGGTCAGACGATGTTGCAGACAATTCACGGAAGGCCAATCGAATGTGCACAACCCCACACAGCACAACACAGGCCCTTTGCATCACTTCAGATGAAAGATCTTGGACCACTCCCTGAACAGCCCTGCCCTTTAATGTACCGACTTTCATCTCCTGGTTTAACTGAAGAGGTTTCTGGCAGGGCAAGAATTTGACAGCTACACTGCGGTAGAGATAGTTCCAGTCTTTGTTTGTCAGACACATATACCATGGGCATACAAAATTTAGTGACATGCTACGACAAATGCCAGAACAACGGTGGTGATTATGCCGAAAATTAAGTTAGGACTCACTGTTACTAATGCAATAAATTACTACTGATATTCTTGTTTTATTTATGCCTAATCGGTAAGGACCTAATATATTTTGTTGTCTTTTTCTAAATTGGTGTATTTTCTTATTTTTTAGTTTTTACTATACGGTGTTATTTTTCCCAAAATTCACATTTTCATTTTAGCGCATTTTCTGGCAAATATCTGAAATTATACCTTCACGGTGTTTTTAAACTACTGTTTCACATGGCCTACACATCTTCATGAGAGTTTGATATGTTGAAAGTTGTTTTGGGAAAGTTATTTTCCATACCCCTTTTTTTTTAATTTTAAGGTAAGGATTTTAGATAATGGAATTTTCCCCGTATATACTGAAGGGTGCATAATGACCATAAGTGGCGACGCACCAAAAAAATTTTAATCAATCAATCTCACGTGACAGATACCGATATATTATAGCACCAAAAATTGGCATTATCTTTTTTGACTTGTTAGTGTTAAGTTTCCCAAAATTCGCGTTTTTGTTTTAGAACATTTATCTGCCAAATATACCGAAACTTAATACTTCATTGTGCTTTTAAACTATTATTTTAAATTGTAGGTCACATGGCCTACGTATGTTCGTGACAGTTTGATATGTTGGAACTGATTTTTGAGGAAGTAAAAGTAAAGTGCTCCCCTGCACTTTTCCATGAAGGTGTATAGGGGTGTGGAGTTAGGGTCCCAAACTTTCTTGATCATGGCTGAAGGTGGCTGGTGATGTGATCAGCACCACACTCCTGGCTACCTTTATCCCTCAAAGTTTCCTAAAGGTACAAGCTTCATATTATGCTGGGCGGGCACCAGAGCAGTTTGAATATGAAGAAAACATCCCAGTTCTCCCCCGCAGGGGATCGACCCCGGGTGTCTCGCATATTATTCAGACGCCCTAACAACTGAGCTCCATTATTACTCGCTCGACAAATGCCGATGGTGCACAATTAGCTTGGTAATTCAAAACATATCTTCTGTGACAAATACGAAGATGTGGCTCCCGTGTGACGGTAGATATACACTCGATCTCCTGTTAGAACCCTGCCACTTTGCTCTGTGATGCAAATGGTTTTGATAGAAGTTGAAAAAATTGTGGGTAATACATGATTTAATGTAGCTGTCGGAATTATTCCATGTGCGTATAACTCTACAATTTACTCTTGAGTAAAATGTTGGAAAACTTGCATGTTCTATGTACATAAACATGGCCTAGAAAAGACAAGAATGTTGGATTTCATGGAATTTTTCGTTCTTTTAGGACATTTCTTTTAAAAAAAATCGTTAAAAACGCCAACAATTCACATTATTTCGATATTTCGAAGGGGCGAAAAATGTGTCCAAACATCACTGCACATTCCTAAACATAACTTCGCAGCAATTACCATTTTTCACGGTTTTGGCGTTTGCGAAAAATCAATGTCCCTACTAATTGGAAATTACTTTCTGGCCACCCCTCATATAAATCAGTAGATTGAAAGTGAAAACTTAGCAGGGCTGGCAGAGAAAAGTCAATCCTTGAAGAAAGTGATTTGCTTTTATGACTGAATGAATCGAGTAAATATGATATTAAAATATTTACGTATTTATTATTAGTATTTTGTTTCAAAATATTGGATATTAACCTTACCCTGTGAGAGATTAATGACCATCTCTCACGAGTTTAAACAGACAGGACAGAGTGCGGCGTTAATTTCAATGCAATACTAGTTTTACAGTAAATTTGATGTTGGGAGCATGCTCTTGCCAATTTTTATAACGTTCACCAATGCAGTTTATGTTTCACTTTTTCGTGATAGTGTTCAATATACTTATATCCCGTTTGGTTGAATTCTTCCTGATATCTAAGAATAGTGCAATGTCATTGTAAATGTATGTTAACTTGTGCGAAACCAGTAATACTTCAGGATGATGAAAGAAGACCTACATAAGCACTGCTACATTAAATGAGGTGAAGTGAGCCAGAAGAGTAATAAAATTCCAGCAGCATATTTGCAGTCCATGCAATTTCTGTCGCATGTTGTAGTGAGATACTTTGTCAGGTGGCGATATTCAACAAAAATCGTATGTATCAATGGAACGTATTTGTTTGCCCAACAAAATGCCTTACTACATGACAAGTTCCCTTACTACTCCCATATGGACAAGAAAAAATGATAATTCAATGCAATTTGCACGTAATATTTAGAGGCTTAACCTTTACTCCCCCAATGACACCATATGTTATCATCAGAGTAAGGTCGTACTGGCCTGATGATACAATATGGTATAATGGTGATGATTACGAAATGAATGTGCTTTTTGGACGTTCATACTGTTATGTTTGGGTGGAAACTCTGACACAGGTCTGGAGCAAGCCTGGGAAATTCACATTGATGACCAACCTCCCCCCTCTCCGCAACATATCCATGCCACATTTCCGAACAGAATTTCACATTTTGGCTCATTATTCAATTTGTATGGCACCCAGGAACATGAAATATGTTCCAATCTCTTTGGAAACGACCATTCTTTGAAGAGAATACTAAGGTTTGCACCTTTTCACTAAAATTGTGGGAGAAGAGGGGGCAAACTTCAAATTTTTATGTTTTTTTCAATGAAATTCGGGGTCGGTCTCCCCCAAATTCCCTTCCTCGCTCAGGCGTTCTGAATTGTACACGGTTGTATGCTGTGATGTTCTATCTGAAAAACAAAACTTATCTGAAGTAGATTGCTCCCATAGTGCCAGAGTTATAACAATTTACCTCCAAAAATACAAATTACATATTTTTCGTAAAAAAAATCACATTTTGGCTTATTATTCAACTTGTATGGCACCCAAGAACATGAAACATGTTACGTTCTCTCGAGAAATGTCCATTCTTTGAAAACAATAATAAAATTCGTGCCCTCTACCCAAAATAGCAGGGGAAGTAGGGGCAAAATCCATTTTTTTTCCATTGAAATTCGGGGGTTGTGCCCCCAGCCCCTCTTCCTCGGTCCGGCGTTCTGAATTGTACACGGTTACATGCACTGATGTTTTATCTGAAAAACAAAACTTATCCGAAGAGATTGCTCCTATAGTGCCCGAGTTATAACAATTTTCCTCCAAAAATGCAAGTTACATATTTTTCATTTAAAAAAATCACATTTTGGCTTATTATTCTACTTGTATGGCACCCAAGAACATGAAACATGTTTCATTCTCTTGAGAAATGTCCATTCTTTGAAAAGAATACTAAAGTTTGCGCCTTCTCCCCAAAATAGTGGGACAAGAGGGGGGCAAACTTCAGATTTTTGTTTTTTCTATTGAAATTCGGGGGTCGAGCCCCCCAAACCCCCTTCCTCGGTCCGGCGTTCTGAATTGTACACGGTTGCATGCGCTTATGTTTTAGCTGCAAAACAAAACTTATCCGAAGTAGATTGCTCCCATAGTGCCCGAGTTATAACAATTTTCTGTTCCCATGCAGAGTTCCATAACGATATCTTTAAATAAAAAAATTTTAAAACGTCAATGAAGACAAAATTCCCTGACATTTCCCTGACTTTTTTTGACACCTCAAATTCCCTGACTTTTCCCGGTTTTCCAGGTTTTCCAGGTCTGTCGCCACCCTGTCTATGTACACAAACATGGCCTAGAAAAGACAAGAATGTTGGATTTCATGGAATTTTTCGTTGTTTTAGGACATTTCTTTAAAAAAATCGCTAAAAATAACAACAATTCACATTTTATGCCAAATTCGCATTATTTCAATATTTCGAACGGGCAAAAAATGTGTCCAGACATCACTGCACATTCCTAAACATAACTTCGCAGCAATTACCATTTTACACGGTTTTGGCGTTTGCGAAAAATCAATGTTCCTACTAATTGGAAATTACTTTCTGGCCACCACACGTATAAATCAGTAGATGGAAAGTGAAAATTTAGCAGGGCTGGCAGAGAAGAGTCAATTCTTGAAGAAAGTGATTTGCTTTTATGATTGAATGATTCGAGTAAATACGATATTAAAATATTTACGTATTTATTATTAGTATTTTATTTCATAATATTGGACATTAACTTCACTCAGTGATAGATTAATGACCATCTCTCACGAGTTTAAACAGACACAGAGACTGGCATTAATTTCATTGCAATACTAGTGTTGCAGTAAATTTGAGGTTGGGAGCATGAACTTGCCAATTTTTATAACGTTCACCAATGCAGATTTATGTTTCACTTTTTCGTGATAGCATTTAGTTGGATTTTTCTTGATATCTAAGAATAGTGCAATGTCATTGTAAACGTATGTTAACTTGTGCGAAACCAGTAATACGTCAGGATGATGAAAGAAAACTTTCCTAAGCACTGCCACATTAAATAAGGTGAAGTGAGCCAGAAGAGTAATAAAATTCCAGCACCATATTTGCAGTCTAAAGCTCTTCTTGTTTATGCATGCGATTTTTGTTGGATATTGCAGTCCATGCAATTTCTGTCGCATTTTTGTGAGATACTTTGTCGGGTGGCGATATTCAACAAAAATCGTATGTATCAATGGAACCTATTTGTTTCCATGTTCCTTCAGTTTGCCCAACAAAATGCCTTACTACGACGTCCGACAACTATCGGACGGCGCCATCCACTCTTATCCCCTCCATCTGTTGACAAGTCCCTTACTACTCCCATACAGACAAGAAAAAATGATAATTCAATGCATTTTCCATGTAATATTTAGAGGCTTAACCTTTACTTCCCCGATGATACCATATGGTATCATCAGAGTAAGGTCGTACTTGCCCGATGATACTATATGGTATCATGGTGCTGATTACGAAATGAATGTGCTTTTTGGACCTTCACACTCTTATGTTTGGGTGGAAACTCCGACACAGGTCTGGAGCAAGCCTGGGAAATTCATATTGATGACCAACCTCCCCCCTCTCGGTAACATATCCATGCCACATTTCTGAACAGTTCCACATTTTGGCTCATTATTCAACTTGTATGGCACTCAGGAACATGAAACATGTTTCAATCTCTTTGAAAACGTCCATTCTTTGAAGAGAATACTAAGGTTTGCACCTTCTCCCCGAAATAGCAGGAGAAGAGGAGGTAAACTCCAGATTTTTGTTTTATTTTTGTTTTTTTCATTGAAATTCGGTGGTCGCGCCCCCAAACCCCCCTTCCTCGGTCCGGTGTTCTGAATTGTACACTGTTGCATGCTCTGATGTTCTAGCTGCAAAACAAAACTTATCCGAAGTAGATTGCTCCCATAGTGCCAGAGTTATAACAATTTACCTCCAAAAATACAAATTACCTATTTTTCGTAAAAAAAAAAATCACATTTTTGTTTATTATTCAACTTGTATTGCACCCAAGAACATGAAACATGTTACGTTCTCTTTAGAAATGTCCATTCTTTGAAAACAATACTAAAGTTATCGCCCTCTCCCCAAAATAGCGGGGGAAGAAGGGGCAAACTCCAGATTTTTATTTTTTTTCCACTGAAATTCGGGGGTCGTGATCCCAAGCCCCCCTTCCTCGATCCGGCGTTCTGAATTGTACACGGTTTCATGCTCTGATGTTTTAGCTGCAAAACAAAAGTTATACGAAGTAGATTGCTTCCATAGTGCCAGAGTTATAACAATTTTCCTCCAAAAATACAAATTACCTATTTCTCGTTAAAAAAACAAAATCACATTTTGGCTTATTATTCAACTTGTATGGCACCCAAGAACATGAAACATGTTTCATTCTCTTGAGAAATATCCATTCGTTGAAAAGAATACTAAAGTTCGCGGCTTCTCCCCAAAATAGTGGGAGAAGAGGGGCACACTCCAGATTTTTATGTTTTTTCCATTGAAATTCGGGGAACGTGCAAACCTGGTATGGCAAAATTAACTAAGACTCACCCTGGCCTGCTCCAATTCCTGCTGAAGCATTTCTGACAGCTGTCCCTGTGCTTCGTAATGTCTCATTCGATCTGTGATTTGACTCTGTTGCAGCATCTGTTTCGAGAGTTCTGTGGAGCTCTGCTGAAGTTTTTGTATTTCATTATCTTTGTTGAGCAATCGACATCTGAAAAACATAATTTGAATAAATTAAACTTACCTACTACACTTCCCTTCAATATGAAATTACAACTGATATTAGTAGAATTATTTCATGGCTCTTTAAAATATATTATCTCTTCTTTCTACAGTGTTTGATTGTTGTCCATATAACCGCATTACATTACATAAATAAAATTATTGTAATATATAAGTGATTTTTATCTTACTTTTATTTCTGTTTCTGATTTATCATCTGTTACCTCACCTGACGAAGACTGTTTAAAATATTGTGTTTAAAGCCAATTCATGTCAGAAACACCAATAAAAATACATGGAAACAATAACAAATTATTTGTTATTACAATGTTTGCACAAGTTGTAACCTATCTTTTAATTAAATATTATATACCAAAGTGTGTTTGTTCATTCTTCAACATGAAGAAGAATTAACATATTGTTTTTCTTTATTGACTTCATTTTAATTTCTGCCTCATTTTTATTGTTGAATATTCATTACATATACTGCCTATTTCTACCCCTTCACAGATTTTTTTTTTTTTTTAGTTTCCTGAGGAAGATGAACAAATGTTGCCAAAAAATAAAAAAAATAGTAGATAATACATGTTAATAACACATCTGATCATGGATATTACTCATTAGATGATGTAATTTTTCTTACTGGTAGCTTCTCAATGACTCTGCTGAGTCTGAAGGAACAAATGATTGAGACAATTGAAGGTTGATTGATTGATTTAGTTTATTTTACTTTGCGTTTTGTGCCACTTGACTAATTTGCGAAGATGGGGATGAGTGAAGAAATGATGAAATTGATAAATAGACATTCACAAACGACCAAGGCCGAGCGGGATTCGAACCCGGGACCCTTGGCATCGCAGCACGATGTGCTAACCACTCGGCCACAGGATCCGGCAAGACAAGACAATTGAAGGACTCGGATGTAAAACATGGTAAGTGACAAAATGAAGGTTTCGAGATATTGAAAGTTGATGTTTATAAAAAAAATCTGATGTACAAATTAAAATAAATTTCTAAATTATTTACAGCAAAATTAAAATAAATTTCTAAATTATTTACAGTAAACATGATTCACTTGAATGTTTACTCTCATACAAACATGATATTTCATCCGAATTATTTTTTTCGGTGGTGCTACATGCGATTTGTTTGAGGGTTGTTCTAGGAATTGTTGTAGTTACCATGCTTTACATGCAACGATATTATCAAAATGAGTGATCAGATACCGCTTTATTCAAGCTAACTTGTGATGTCAATCAATAATAATATTTTCACATTAGACTTTTTATAGCAACCATAACAATTTGTAACAAAAATGAGTCCTTAATAATAAAAATTTTATTCAATAAACAATAACCTGAGCTACTTGTTGTAACAAGTTTTTGCTATCCTATGTCTATGACTGAAATGAACACCATTAGAAAAGTAGATTTCATCGTTTCATTACGTTAGAATTTAAAAAAATAAGTTCTGAATGTTTGTGATTAAAAATAACTTCCTTATATCTATATGGAGATAAATATTTGTAAAAAAATGTTTATAAATGAGCATTTTTTCAGCTTCACATATCTACTTCACACACACACGTGCCAAGCAGAATGTGATTCAAAAGCCTCTATTGATACAAAGCTGTGTTACTGTAGACTATCCAAATTGCATACAATGTCAATACTAGATTCTTGTGATTCAATAAGCAAATTATATACTTATACGAGGGTCACTATTTATATTTTGAGCCTAACAATGAAAAAACAGGAATTTGGCATTGAAAACTGCTTTATTGCTTTTCAAAGTATTCTCCTTTATGGTCAATACACTTTTGCATTCGTTCGAACCATTTGTCAAAGCAGTTATTACAATCTTCTTGAGACACCTACATAATATGGTTTTTGAACGCATCAACGGCGTCTTCCGCCGACGAAAATCGTTGTCCACGCAATTTATTCTTGACATTCGGGAACAAGAAGAAGTCATTGGGTGCCAAATCAGGACTGTACGGTGGATGACCCATCAATTTGATTTTTTGATTGTTCATAAAGTCGGTTGTTAGACGACATGTGTGACAGCTGGCATTGTCTTGATGAAGAATGATCCGACGGCGTTTGTTTGGTTTCCGTATTTGACCGAAGACATCTGGCAAACAAATTGTTGTGTACCATTCAGAGTTGACCATTCTAAGTTCCTCTAAAGGCACAGTTGCCACATGACCAGTTTTCCCCAAAAAACAGGCGACCATTTGTTTCAATGTGCTTCAACTTTTGTTGGATTGGGTTCATCTTGAAACACCCATACAGTCGACTGCTGTTTACGTTCCGGCTCATATGCATATATCCATGATTCGTCACCTGTTACAATCTTATATACGTCTTTTGAAGCACCACGATTGTATTTATTGAGCATTTGTTTGCATCAATTGACGTGAGCGTCTTTTTGAGTTTTTGTCAAATCGTGTGGGATCCAACGAGAACATACCTTTCTCACAGCTAAATGATCATGTAATATTTTATATATGCTGGTGGAACTAATGCCTATGGTTGCCTCAATCTCACAGTATGTCACATGACAATCTTGCAGTATTAGGTTTTGCACAGCATCAATGTTTTCTTGAACAACAACTGATTTTGGACGACCTTCGCGAATCTCGTCGGTGAGTGAATGGCGGCCACAATTAAATTCATTATACCAGCGTTTCACAGTGGCAAAGGATAGGGCTTCATCGCCAAATGTGGAAGTAAGTTGATCGATGCACTCTTGTCTTGATAATCCACGTCGAAAATCGTAAAAAAATCATCGCACGAAAATGTTCACGAGTTAATTCCATTTTATTGTTGTCGCGCAATCTCCAAGACAACATAAACAACACAAATCAAGCTATTGACAAAACATTTGAAGTACGTTATGCTCAATAATGCCAGACGATTCGGTGCAAACGTCAAATCACGCCTATCTTCAATCAGTGTTGCCAATGCTCAAAATATAAATAGTGGCCCTCGTATAGGAATGGCCTCTTCTTATCGAAAAATTGAAAATCTGAAAATATTTTTCACGAAAATGAATAGTGGAAGTACAAGAAATTTTTCGAAAAAACAAAAAAGCAAAAAACGATCTTTTTTCGAAAAACTAAAAATGATTTTTTTCTTTGAAAAATGATTTTTTTTGCGAAAAACAATTTTTTTTTAAAAAACGAAATTCTTTTCGAAATGCGATTTTTTCCTTCGAAAAACTATTTCTTTTTTAAAAACTATTTTTTTCGAAACAAGTTTTTTTAAAAAAAACTATTATCTTTTTCGAAAAACAAGAAAGCGAAAAACTAAAACAATTTATTTTAGAAAAACGAAAACAGATTTTTTTTCGAAAAGGCCATCACTAGTTTAAATCTCTATCTTCAAGATAATAATTACCGGCCCCCAAGGCGGAGTGGTTAGGAAATCACGCTACGATGCCAGGGGTTCCGGGGTTCAAATTCCGGACTGGACATGGATGTTTTTGAGTGTTTATTCATGAATTTCATCATATCATCACTCACCTCCATCTTCGCAAATAAGCCAAGAGTGACACAAGACGCGAAGTAAAATAAAGCAATGAAGACACAATTATGACCTTGTAACTTTCTGTTGTATTTTTCCTAAACTTGACATGTTTGTAAAGAATGATTTCAAATGTACACAGGGCTTAAGTTTTTAATATTTATCACTGATATTTAGCTCTTATGGATTAAAATAGTTATAATTTCGAACCAAGAAGAAGACATATTTGCAATATCAATAATAAAATAATTTGCTTTCATCAAAGTCACACATATAAATATGAAAGTTAATTAAATTACAAATACGTTATCAGATCCAACATAAAAATATTATAACTTTTAAAATGCGCATTACAGATTTATGAATGAAATATTTTATAAAAAAACTTAACTCTTCCAAATAATTGATATGATTTAGATCAAATTACATATTCCTAAAGTGTAATACATATTTGACGTTGCTTGTAAGGCATGGTATCTTAAAGCAGCCTTAAATGCACATACCCAATTAAAAATAAAAATAATTTCTATGTGACTACAGTTATTTATATCTAGTAGAAGAAAAGTATGTGCTTCTCTACTAGATCGCAGATCACATCCAGGTACGAGAGTAAAATCTAATTCTAAACTGCCATTATGAGCACTGCTGCATGTAAACAATGGTATCTGCGGTAGGTACCACGTTTTACATAAAATAGAATGTACGTGGCCATGCACAGTTTTAGTCGAATTTTTGATTAGCAACTTCTTCATTCTCCTCATTCTTAGTCGGTGGTACATATTCCGTGTCAGTATGGGAATCATATACACTTTCTAACTCGTTCTCATCTTTGCTGTTGCCTCAATACTCGTGAACTTTCTGAGACACGTTACAATTCAGTAACAGTCCCTTCGCTGCCATCTTTGCTACTTACCATACTTTACATGAAACAGCTGGTAGATACCATAACTTTCAACATGTCTAGCTCTGTCATCTGTTGACGAAACAAAACACTTCGAGTACGATTTGACTCCATTTATGATGGACTACACAATGCACATTGTAACTCCAAAATGACCAAAATGTCACCATATTTTACACCGGAGCCCTTCAATTCTCACATTTGTCAAATCTTGGGGAGACCAGATAAAGTATGCACAACACATTTACAGCCTAAATATGCAGAAAACTATACAAAAAGCACAATTTTCAGTAATATTGCAACAGTATTGTCTGCAAAAAGTGGATTTTGTGATAAAATGACTGCTGTTTTACTAGTCTCATTATGTCATGTGTGAACTTTAAATAAAACTGGCAAGTATCAGTATCTGTGGGAACTGAAAAGAATATCAGTATCAGGTGAAAGTGGTATTCACTCAGACTTTATTTTGAGTCTTACGTCAAGAGCGCCCTGAACAGTCCATAATCAATGTTGCACTTCAGATGCACTTTCCAGAACAAGACATCAGACATTATCTCATTTCAAAGATAATCTACAATGGTCCAGGAAAGAACTAGTGAAAAATAAAACTTATCTCTCTGAAATTGCTGCATTTACTGGCTTGAAATGCACATAATCAGAAAGAGAGACTTAAGTTCTATCATCAATTCATGTAAAGGATACCAGCCCCCAATAGACATCATTGTATGAAAGAAGAAATTGATACACAGGTTAAAAAAAAAACTGATCCTTTCTTATCATGATTTAAACTTTTATCAAAATGCTCCAACAAAAAATGTAGTTGCGACGAAAATAAATTTAAATGAGCTCCGATATAAACTCTCAAACATTACCTACCTAAGCTCTTCAATTTCTTCCTCCTGTTGAGTCAACCTTTCCCCAAGCTCCTTGGCAATATGTTGCTCATGTTCTAGCCTTTCGGTCAGTTCTAGTTTGTTGTTACTCTACAAAAAGGAAATTAGTATAAGCATTAGTAGCTGGAATGAATAATTCGTAAACAGTTTTTCACCCCATAAATAGTAACCCTGTAAAAACTTGCTTTACATATCCACAACACTTCAAAGAGTTTAATTTTTTATCAATATTTTTCCTACTCTTACCACTATTATTAACAAAACATATATGGAGTAGAAAAGTTGTGTGCCTAATGGGCAGAATTCCAGATGAAAGTCTTTAACCTATAGAAGGCGGACGGTCGAAATTTCAACCTGCACACGTATACCCCCCTTCCGCAGCAAATAACGTGCTGTTAACAAGCAAAGTTTGAAAAAGCCCTTATTTTTTTCTTTGTTCCCTTTGTTACTGCCATATCATTATGGGATAAATTTATATAAGCGGCTATAACTGCTAAACTACTGCATCTTTTTGAAAAGTTTAAATTCTACAAGCAAGAATGAGTAAAAAGCAACATTTTTTTGATTGATTTGGTGTTTTAAGTCCACTGTATGCACAGTACGGCTAATCGGGCTAACCTACAGTTTAAAGTGGGCTGCAAACTGCTATGTGCCTCCACTGGGTATCGAACCCGGGACCCCTTGATTACATGGCAACAAAGATACCACTGCACTATCAGGGAGACCACAACATTTTTAGCAACGTCTGACAATTAAGGATTCAGGGGGTATGTGGGTGCAAAGGTCAGATTGTCAAAATTTGCCCCGACCACGTATTAGCACACAGCAGCAATTAACGTGCCCTTTCTTGAAAACTATACACTATATTTCAGTTCTGTCTTCTTTGTTCATTAGTTTACATCTAAAGGTATGATATACTCGAATTACAAAATAATACATCCATCATTACTATTATTAACAAGTGCAGTTTCAAAAAGCACTTTTGTTTCCCTTTAGTTACTATGAAGTAAATTTAAGATAAAAGGCTGTTACAGTCAACTCTCGATTCTACGACCCCGGGTATAACGATCCTCTCGAAGTAACGACCCTTTTCCCGGGAACCGTGAAAAATTTAGAAAAAGATTTTTAAAAAAAAGTTGAAAAATTGAAGGAAATCGGCCAAAAAATGCGTTGTTTTTTCCTCCACTCATTCCCTTTACGAACGCTCTACCGCTCACAATTAGGTCTGAACTAAAAATAGACACCACCACACCATGCTTGAGTGATATCCAATAGCACTTGACCTCTGCCCTCCCCTCCCTCAAGTGCACCAATGTTACCCCGCACCCGACTGCCGCTACCCAATGCGCCAGGCTTGTTTTGTCACGCTTGCTCTTGGATACGCAAGAAGAGAAGATCAGATCGAATGTGCTTGGATGTTATTTTAAATCGACTTGACTTGTTTCCTTGTCCTAAGAGCTGCTGAAAACTCGCGGGGAAGGGTGGGAGCAGCCTGAAATGACTGCTGGACTTGCAGTCTTTGCCAATGTGTATGGCAGGTCAAGCTCTTTCATCGATAAATACACCACCTTGAGAGATAAGATCGCAGGAATGTTCGAAAATACAGATGTGTGGCGCCTGGAAGTCTGGCCCATCTGTCCAGCTCTGACCTAGAGTTCAGCAGGTTCCCGTGAGTGAGCAACTCTCGGCCTTGTAGCCGACAACTTCCGGTAACCGCTTTCATTCAAAACGTGTTCTTTGTTCCCTGCAACACTTCATAAAAAAGCGAAACTGTTAGAGATAATCAAAACCACATAGGTGAACTAAAGATCGTTAACCTGCTTAATGAATTGTCATCCAGGCTTCCACAAAAGTTTACTTCGCTCTTACGTGCATCATAACTCCCGTTTCCCACTTCATATGTTTTCCTAATTGTGTCGATGTCGTAATATCTGCCAAAAAAGTGTTCCGTTGGCTGACTGACTTCTCCCGTCAGCAAACGTAGGGGGGGGGGGTGATGCAGATTGTTTCAGCCACGATTTTCTTGCTGATGCGGGCTGATTACAGGCAAGGGTGGAAAAGGACCCACCCTCTTCCTTTCCTTTGACGTCTAAAATGGGGTAACCAGTTCTGGATATAAAAAAAGTGAAAAAAAAGTAAAAAGTTCTGGATATATTCTTGAAAATGAACAAGAACCATATATGACAATAAAAATAATACATTGTCATAACAACATATGAAAATAGTTAGGCTAAGTCCAAAGTTCCACATTTGTGCAATATTTATAATAATTTAGTCCTATGATTACTCAAAATTTATTCATATAATGCAATTAAATGTCTGAAATTATTATTTAAACTAATTTTATTAAATATGATGTTTAAAAAAGCCAATTTGTATATAATGACAAAATTATCAAATTGTGCAATATGTTGAATTCATATTCATAACAGTTATTTTTGACTGACAAAATGAAAAACAAATATTTTAAATCATATGTGTTGTTTCAGACAAGAAAAATATGATACATTCAAATTTATAATTAAATTTATTGAAATTATGTACATTTGCATTGGCATCAAGGTTTATATACAAAGGTCAACTCTTTAAAATTGTTCAATGTATAATATGATGTCATACTTGGTATTTTGTATCAACATTCAAAAAATGGTAATTGTAATCATTAGATAAGTATATTGTGATATACAAAGTAAAATAGCTGTAACAGAGCAAATATGTACATTTACTAAACAAACATTCAAGGTGTTAAGCAGTTATGGACAAAAATATAAAACAAAAACAATTGAAGATAACTCATACTAAAAAATCTGGCTTGAACTAGTTGCTCTAATACTAGTTGTCTGTGACTTTAAAAGGATCGGAGTATGGAAAAAAAAAGATAAGTACAGATTTAGCAATATGGAATGGTGATATATTTGTACAATAATTGTTGCTTTTAAAGCATTAAACTGGGCAATGTTATAATAACTTGGATGTTTAAGTTATATAGAAGCCTTTTATGACTGGAATGAACTTTGAATATGATATAATCTTATAAAGATTCGAAAGTTGTGGAATGACACTGATATGTATAATAGATGCCATGTTGAATTGGAAGCAGTGAATAGGTATCTGTTTTCATCTTCCTTAACAGGCAGGCTTGTAAATGTTACAGTTCCTCAAATGAGTGCTTTGAGGAAGGTCGCATAGAGTGACACTTATATGTTCTACGTTTGGAGGTGATTTGATCAGATGACGAATTTCGAAAACTGAAGCTCAGAATTGTAGATACTAAGACTTGCTTTATCCTGGAAGGAGATAACAAAGATATATTTTTTTTTATGTATAGCATTGATATCTTATAAATGTTCTTGTAAATATATGCATAATTTGATGCTATTGTAATTTTTGTTGTTTCTAGTTTTTCTTTTATTTTTATCAATATAATAATTATAAAGTTATCAGTATATGTAAATTTAAATTTCCTTTTCAATATAGCACCATAGCTACCTATTGTGCTGATACTGAGTTTGAATTATACTGACAAAGTCGTTATACATAGAACAAGTAAAAAAAAAAGGTGACCCTCTACCCTTTCCCCAGCTCATTCTCCGCCACTGGTGTGCACGACAATGTTGATAATTGCAGAATTCAGTTGTTTTTTAAAATTTATTTATTATATATTTTTTTTAATGCTGTTGTCTGCATAGGTAATATTGCCCATATTATTGTCTGTTGCATGGTAAAATGTAAAGCAAGGGTCATTTCTTCTTTACACTGCTGTTAAAAGTTCCATCTTCGACAGTTGCGTTATCTTTAAAATGCTGGGACTTTTCTCTTCCGCCACCTGTTGCTCGAACTTCCAGCCGGTCTCCTTGGTCTAGCGTCTGCAAAGCTCTTGATTGCCGATAACAGCGATGACTCATCCAGCACGAAGAAAAAAGTTATTGTTTTGAATCTCGCAAAGCTGTTTTGATTTGAAATTGATCTCCAGAAAGCAAAACAAGAGTTAAAATAACTTCATGTTCTGGGCCTTCTGATAAGCAAAACGTAAATTTAATTTACTTTGCTTCAGAACCATTCATGTGGAGGAAAAAAAAAAAGTGTGTTCAATGTAGGAATGGCCGCTGAGACCGATTAAAAAGACATTATTCAAGGGGAAAGCATTTGGAGGGGTGGGTGTTTGACATCGAGAATACTCCTAAATCCAACATTAAATCGGTGAGAGTAAATAACGATCTACCATTTTGATATGTGAAAATGCGCAGTTTCATAAAGCTTGTTTTCAGTTCATTTTATGCTGATGGGCTAATCGGGACTAAATATACAGTTTAAAGTGAAATTCAATTCCAAACCCGAATGATTATCAACTGCCACGTTGTTTAATGACCTGTCCTACAATACGCACTGGGTGAAAATAGATCGCAAGTTGCGCATTTCCTTTTTCACGCTGGATTACAATGCAAGTCAAGGAAGGTGTTTGGACTGCTCCCTTAAATGGGGAAGGAGGGTGAATGAAGTTGGTTGAAGCAAAGAAAAGTGACTTTTTTTTTACGATGTATTTTACACAGCCGAACCAGAACGAAAATTACAGCCCTGCCTTTATTTTTTTTGTCTGGTACCTAGAGAGGTTGTGTTGTTTCTCCCGAGAGATCTAATCTTACCAGTTAATCTTGTAACAGACAATGCTCCAGTAAACCCGTATAAAATCCAACATTCATTCTGCCCGATTATCTCCCGACTTTTGCTGGCACCAGTCTGACTGGTGTCAAGATTCTTCGAGTTTCGCTTGCAATAAGCGAGAGATTGTTTTCCTTTCCATAGGTCTCAGTGGAAACGGGTTTCTCATGAACTAGAAATGTAAGAATTTCCTGGAAAAGCAACGACTGAGCACAATTGAAACAAAGTAACATTATTTTAAATTCTCTTTTGTGAAAACTTTTTCATGTTCTATTTTCCTTCTCACAACACGCATCCTGTGCATAACAGGTTGTATAACTACCAGGATAAATGGTGTTAGCATCTCCTAGGCATCTTTGTGTCCGTTTCAGCTCCCTTTAAGCTGAAAATTGGTGCACATTCTAATAACGACCCTTTTCCCGGGAACTGTGAAAGGTCGTTGAATCGAGAGTTGACTGTACTTCCCAACCACTGCATCTTTTTGAACAATTTAAATTCTAAATGTAAGAATGAGCAAATATTAACATTTTAAGTAACATCTGACAATTAAGGATGGGCCGCGGTGGCTCAGTCGGTAACGCGTCTGACTACCATGCTCAAGGTCCCGGGTTCGATCCCCGGCCGGTTCAAATCCGGGAACTTTTCTAACGGTGGAAGCGGCCCCAGCGCCTACCCAGCGTCGAATAACATGGGTACCTGGGGGAAACCCTGGGGGGTAAAGGCGGTCAGGGGCGTGATGCTGATCACCACCCCCACTCACGACCGGATCAAGAAAGTGTGGGGCGTTACCCTCACACCCCCTATACGCCTTCATGGCGTGGTGCTATGCACAGGGGAACACTTTACCTTTTTTACCTCTGACAATTAAGGGACCAGGGGGGAAGCATGGGCAAAGGCCCAAAGTTCGAAATTTTCTGCAATTACACAACATATCCAAACCCCATAATTTCCGGTTTGTTTTGTCAAAGTTGCATTACATATCCTCATAGTGTTGGCTTCTGTCATGCTTCCCTTCAAATTTGGTCCATCCAGCATCCATACGGCCGTTGCTAGAAGCGAAACTTCAGACATTGTCTCAAAGCTGGCAACACTGCCACAGATGTTGTCCAGAAGCTGGCAACACTGCCACTTCATATATTGTTATTATTTTCTTCTGAAGCAGTATCAGTCTGATTTCGAAAAAATTTTGCAAGGTTGTAGGAACGTACTACCGTTACATACTACATTTCTTTCATTTACTCAACTTTTTTCTTCTTCTTCAAATTAACACTAACTATTGGGAGGCACAACGTATAAATTTTACCTTCACTAAAAGTCCTGTCTTTTAGAAAACAAAAACAATTTCATCTGTCTACGAAAATTGGTTCTAGTTATGATTTTTTTTTGTACTTTGCAGCAAGTTTGAAAAGGACCAGAGTCAACGAGAATACAGGCACACGAGAGGTCAGGCATCTAAAAGTTAAATGCTTGAGGGGAATCAATCTACTGATTCAATAGGAAATGTGATGGGATCTATCAACAGAAAACATTTCAGGCTTACTGGATCAAAATCTTTTTTCATGCAGGAATTTTAATCTTCAATATATGTACATGCAGATCAAATATTAAACAGAAATATGAAAAAAAACACAACATGTGTAACTTGTTTGAGTAAATCAGATATTTCTAACATGCAGGATGCCAAGGGAACAAACTTTGGTAATATTTTTTTCACCTCTCAGTGGGAATTTTTATTCCTAGGAACCCAAAATGGCAAAGACAATTAGTGTCAACTTGGATCTAAAGAGCAAAGAAAACAAAGATGTAATACGTTAATGTACGGACCAAGAAAAGTAGTGAGATCAGTTGCAACAATATCCACTTGTAAGTCACTTTTTGTTCAAACAGTTAGGAAAAAAATTAACTGATACCATTTTTATGAATCCTTGCTGGAGCTCTTCAAGCTGTTGCTTAAGGTGCTGGTTCTGACCAACCGCTCGGGCAGCAGCTACTTTGTCACTTTCCATGGCTGCAATCAGTCGATCCCTATCTGGTTGGTCAGTCTGTAGCCTCTCTACCATCGCCTCCAGTTCATCCAGCCTTGCCTCTTTAAGTGAAAGATCCTCCGCTAACTGAGTGCATTCCTCCACCTAATAGCAACAAGACATCACAAGGATCATAATATGCTTGAAAGAATATTCTTCAAATCGTAACTGTTGCTCTGGTAGGGTTACCACTCATTTCAACAATGACTTTTCAAGGCTTTCCAGGCAATTTGAAATAAAGTTCCGCACCATTCTATGATGTTTTAACATGGTAATAAAGAATTGCTTTTGATTCATTTACTTAATTAACTTTTCTACCACTTTTGACTAATCGCCAAGAAAAGGGTGAATGGTGATGAGATGAGGAGATGGACGAAGGAACAATCACAAACATATATGCACGACACAGCAAGAGCCAGAGCTCGCTACTCTACATAGAAGAGATTGACCTTACACCTCCGCTAATAATGAAGTATTAATTGTTAACCACACTTGCTGTTCGAGAGAATAAAGTTTATTCAATGCTCTTATAATAAATGAGCTCACATGTAGCCAAATGTCTTCTGGTGCAAACTGTCACAGGTTGAGCCAGCATCGAGAGGACAATTGGCAAACTACTTGAAAGGAATAGTGGTAGACTTCTTTCTGAAAAGCCAGAAAACAGCAGCACTGGAAGACAATGCCCTGACCACAAGTTGCCCAGTGAAACTCTGCTCTGCAGGACTATGGCACTCAAAAGGTTGTTGAATCACGGAGTTTTACTTCAAAATAAATGAAGAAAAAATATAAAAAAGTTTTGAACAGTATATCTGCCAAACAAACTTTTTTTTCCATGTTTTTTAATGTTTTCAAAATTCCCTGACTTTTTACTCAGGCTGATTATCTGGACTTACGGGTTTTCCAGGAAAGTGTAAACCCTGTTTGGATGGACTGAAATGCATGTTAACAACATTTTTGCATGTCCCCCCCCCCCTATTCTGAAAGTCAAGATCGCTTGTTGCAGGAGAAGGGCGAGAGGGGGATGTAATATAAATCAGGCAAATAAAAGGAAGAAAGGAATTACATTTTATGTAATTGGATATCAAAGAAGAAAATGGAAGAGTCTGGTGCTTAATACACTACAGGTCTTTTCCACTCTTACGGCGGCTGGCCCTAGTTCTGGCAAGGGGAGTGGGGATTATGCCGCAGACCAACCAGACAGCAGCAGTGCTACCGAGAGACACGACGTGGTGCGAAGAAGAAATACGTGAACCTCGTTCTACTGGCTGCTGCGTTTCTTATTGTGCCGTATTGTTCGCTTCCCCGCTCCCCACTTCCCTTGCCAGAAAAGGATCGGCCGCCATAACAGTAGAAAATACCTTTAACAACAAATACAAAAATCAAGTCAAAAGCAAATTATACATTTATTAAGTATACGCTATGCATCAATCTAATGAAACAACTGCAAAAAACTAACAAATCAACATGCAGTAGGCAAAATTAAGAATAATTATAACCAAAGAAAAGGCAGGTGGATTTGACACTGAAAGTTCAGCTTAATTTATGTAATGTCCTCCTCCTAAGCTTTTTTAATGCTACAATATACTAAATAAAGGACATTTACAATTGAAATCAGCATATTTTATATTTCCTGTCTGTATCTTGTTTTTGTTCCATAGTCTTTGGGATATTTCACACCAAAGCGATGGCAAACTGAACTTTCCCTACATAATACTCTCACCACATTTACCACACCAAACCACGAAAACTGAATAGTTTCTCAGTAACAAATTAATTTTTCCTCCCTATGTAAACACTTCTATAGATCTAGACAATTCAATGCAGCAGCATTTTTGATGTGCACCCTTGAAAAACACAACCAAAAAAACAAATGCATTACACAAACAATACACTACCTGAGCTTCTAACTTTTCTTCCAAACACTTCTTCAAATTTTCCAAACCTTGCAACCTTTCTTCCAATTCTGAAACGTCCTCTGATGGAGAAGGTGCCGTTAATTCTTGTCGCATCTGCAACTGTTTCTCAAGTTCCTCCACATGCTTGACAAAAGACTGTTCCCTCGATGACAGTTTTTCATTCTCTTCTGTTACAGTCTGCAACTAATACAAAAAATAACAAATATTGGCATGTTCACCATTACTCTTGTAACCATCAGAGACAATTTTTGCCATAAAAATTTACGACTTGAATGCCACAGGCACTGAATAAATTCTGCATATTCTTATTCAGTACAGTATTTACTATAAGATCAAAATTTAATGTAAAAAAAACTTAAGTAGTGTTAATTTTATTTTATTTAACCTTTCGAGTCCCAAGGCCATTTTCACATGTAAGCCTCTCGGTCCCGAGCCGATTTTGAGCAAAATGCAGAGTTTCAATTAAATGAGTGTAGATCGGAGACTAATTGCCCTAGAGAGATGAGTGATATACCGTTGTATGCGGAATGAACCAGAGATTCAGACTATATAAAATTTATGCAAATTTGGCGTATATGTGGCGGGGGGGAGGGGGCTATCAAAATTCCAAAATTTCGGGGAAAAAATTTGGTTCACCCACACCCCCTTAAGAAAAAAGTACATGACAGTGTCGACATGCACATGGAAATGATCGCTGACATGTAAGGAACACAAAAATATTTGCATTATTATTATATGACCAATGTAACTTCAGTTGTACCCCCAAAAGGAATGGCCACTGATTCAAGCTTCAAAATGCAGCGGTACCTTGAAATGACTATAGCTCAGAAACTAAATGCCCTAGAGATATGACAGATATATCATTGTACGCAGAATGAATCACAGATTTAGACGATATATAATTTATGCACATTCGGCGTATATATGGAGGGGGAAAGGGGGGAAATCCCCTGAAAATACTTTTCTTTAAAAATGGGTTTCGACCCTTACCCGCGCCCCCGAAAAAAAGGATATGAAAAGTTCAAAATGCACATAGAAATTATCGCTGGCATGTAAGAAACAGAAAAATATTTGCATCATTGTCGTATGACCAATGTAACTTGAGTTGTACCCCCAAAAGGAATGGGCCACTGATTCAAGCTTCAAAATGCAGCAGTACCTTGAAATGACTATAGCTCAGAAACTAAATGCCCTAGAGTTATGAAAGATATACCGTTGTACGCAGAATGAATCACAGATTCAGACGATATATAATTTATGCACATTCGGCATACATATGGAGGGGAAAAGGGGGGAAATACCCTCAAAAATACTTTTCTTAAAAAAAATTGTTTCCCGCCGCTCCCCGAAAAAAAATGTCAAAATGCAAAATTTATGCAAATTTGGCGTATATATGGAGGGGGAAGGGAGAAAACCCCCAAAAATTATTTTAAAAAATTGTCACTTCACCCAAAAAATGTCCTCGCACTTGGGCACAAAACGACACCTACGCACAACATTCACGGACGAAAAGCTAGAACGCAGTGAAAAATGAACGCCGATTCTTGCAGCTGCTTGACATTCTATTTTTAGACAATGCAGGGTAACCTATGTTCTACCTTGTGGAACACTTGTGCTCACAAACAAAGGTCTCCTTCAGCACGCTTCAAAATTCCATTCTCACAACGCAGATTCAACAACCAGTCTTCCCCCTCCCCCCACCCACCACCTCCTGCTTGCGCTCTCACGGAAAACTTTCATTTTGACATCCGATACTGATAAACAAGCTTCCTTCGAATGCAGTTAACAGGAGGGAGTGAAAAGCATTGCTTTAGAACAACAAAGCCAGTCTTCCTTTGTTGGCAAAAATTTGACCTTGAAAACAGACGCAAAAGAGAAGTCCCTTTTCCTGCCTTTTCCCCTCCATTTTCATGAAGACAAAAAAAATTGCAAAAAAACATTTCTGTTAAATACATGTGTTAGGAACAATATAAAAAAACATCGAAATTCTAGCCAAAAATAGAAAAGTTATAACGTAAAAACTACGACCTTGACACAGGGTATCTCGATCGAGATACTTGGGACCGTGGGGCTTACTTTTGGGTATCTCGATCGAGATACTTGGGACCGTGAGGCTTACTTTTGGGTATCTCGATCGAGATACTTGGGACTCAAAAGGTTAAACAAAGCATTGTGCTTGTGACCAGGAAACTCTTTTAACTTGAAGCTCAAGTATATATTCATGCAAGCAGAGTACATAAATTGTTATTTGATGCAAAGATAAAATTTGAATTCACTAAAATCAGAATCAAAGATATTAATAGCATTGAAATTTATGACTGTGTTACTTTTGTAACATTTTGTTCTGTTCCTTTCACTGTAAGTTTTAGGCATGTATATTTTGAAAATCAAACAAGATATTATGTTCTGTTGTGGCAAGAATGAAATCATGTGAAGGGGGAAAACAAAGCATATAATGTGGTCTAAAGTGTTGCCAACTCAGAAAGAGTTCCATTTCTCACAAAATCTAAAATGAATAGTTTTACTTGCACCTTTCAAATCTATATTTGAAACAAAACTAATTGACACCACAAACTTAAATCAGTGGCACATGCTTTTAGAAGTTAGAACATTACCAATGTTGTCACCAAATACAATACATTACTAAGAGGAGCAAGGCAGAGATTTCAGATTTGTACAGAAGTAGATTTTACATAATGCATATTATGCACTGTTTTTTATAACACAATGTAGGAACAGCTTTGCCACAAAGCTTACTTTACAGTGGTGCCATCTTAATGTTATTTACCCTGTTCTCTAAATATTTTACTAGTACATGGGTGAAAAACAGTTGACTCTTGTTTTTTTTTCATTTTTCCACACACAAAATTTAGTAAATAAATAAAATGGCAATAAGCATAATAAAACTAATAAAATAACTGCAGTCTTTTAAATAGGGAAGTGAGATGATATTGATTACAAGTCTGCACTAATGGGCCTACATGAATTTTGTTCAAATACCATTAAAATGCAGATAAAAATTTACTAATACAAGTTTTCAACTGATTCAACATAAAATTTCTGAGGAACTGAATGGTTCATTAACATCCTTTTAATCTTCCCCATTCCCTATTTTTTTCTTATTCTGAAAGGGACACTACACCAGAAGAGTAAGAGAATTCATTACCTTTGTTGCCAAGTTCTGAAGCTGGCTGTTGAGTTGCTGCACATACTGCTGGTACTGCTGACTGGCCTGATCCCTCTCCATACCAACGGACATTAGTGTCTGGTGCAATTCTCCTACCTTTTGCTCAAGGGATATCTTCTCCTGGAGCAAATTCTCCAACTCACTTTGATATTCGGGATTATCTGTGGAGCTGAGCTGCAAAAGCAAAATTAAATTTTAAAATTATGCTATATTATAATTTGATGTATTAGAAAAGCATAATTACATTGTTATATGAAAACCAGGTAAAGAACAGGAAGACGTTACATGTGAGCCCATACCATTTTGAACTGATATAGATGCCAATACTCTTATCGATTCCTGAATATTGTAGCAATTTATACACAATTTTACCGATCCAGTGTAGATTTATGCAATTTTGAATGGTGGTTGCGGTAAACGCAGTTTTAATACTACACAAGAGATGTTTTGAGTTTCAGCATTGCAAATTGTATTGTTTTTTTCTGATTCAATTTGAAAGACCACTGTTTTCGTTAACTGAGGTTACAGCATCTGGGTCACACTACCATTTTATATTCAAGCAATGGCATGGAACAGATGAAAAGGTATTTTTATTGGTATTGGCTGAAAGACATGGACGTCCGGAAGCTTCACCTTCACATGCAACTTAAGTGCACAGCTTACCTGTTGTACTCTCAGCTGAACAAGGGACAACTGAGATTCCTTCTCTTGTAGCTGCTGATGCAGACTGATGCATTCTGTGGACTTGTGGTTTAATTTCTCCTTTAGCTCTGACATTTCTTCCTCCAACTCATCTACTCTCTTACTAAAATGACAACATTATTTTAATTATACACTTCTATGCTCAGCCAAATTTGTCTAAAATACAGCACTCACATGACAACTATTTCCATTCATGTTTACAAAAATAAGTTAGAATCTTTAAATTAATTATGCTGCATATCCAAAATACATATTCAAAAAGATTACACAAGTTGCACACATTTGAGTAAAACACCGAAATTTACTCAATATACACAATTATTTATCTATGCCTTCAACAGACTTTATGTAAGGCTTCCTCTAAATCCCTTATGCTCTATAGATTTTTTTTATCTCTACATTCGTGTAAGCACCATATTCAAAATACAATATATACAATCATTCAAAAGTTTACTTCAAATTTCACATTATTATAGCCAATCAGTGGTGATTTATTCATTCTAGTTTTTTGGACTTTTAACAACTGTTATTTAAAAGAGAGTTACCTATGTTTCGGAGGCTGAATCTGCCTCCGTCTTCAGGTCCCAAATCCATAAAAACTAGCATAGTAAAAACACTCGTGCACCGAGCAAAAACCATATGTAAAACCGAACAGGGCCTTACCAATGAAAAGAAATCACTCTACAAAGATCTCAAAACCAATAACTACCCACACAAAATAATAAACCCCATAATATGGACAGAAGAAACAACAGAGCCACTTCCAAAAGAAAAACCACTGGCCACAATCCCCACACCATACATAAAAGGAATATCCGAAAGAATCCAAAAAATAACCAAGAAATATAACATCAGAACTACATTCCGCTCCAGGAACACACTCCAATCCAACCTGATCCACACTAGACCCCACACACCCGATATAAAAACAAAAAACGTAATCTACAGCATCCCATGTGAATGCAGGATGGAATACATTGGGGAAACACGCAGGACACTTGAAGCGAGAGTGGGGGAACACAAAACAAACCTCAGGCTGGGATACTTTGAAAGATCCAAACTAGTGACCCACGCCTGGGAAAACAGCCACAGGAACACAATGGGATAAAACACAGATAATAAACAGGGAAGAAAATGGCTACAACAGAAAATTCAAGGAAGCATCGCATATGACAACAACAACAGAACCAATCAGCCAACCCAGCCTAGAAATCAGACCAATATGGACACCATTAGTCAGAAACTTTTTCAAAAAACAATAGATGGCAGCACTATACCAATGCATCCACATGTCATACATTTACCCACAGAACACAACATAAACACTAAAAAAATAGTGAACAAATTGTACAAAAATACAAAGTTCAAAAATCATAAACAACAACCGAACCAGGGTACACAATTCGGACACTATCCCTCCACACACATAGTCTCTATAGACTATTCATACACATTGCACACCAACCCCGCTTTACGTCAACATGCAATCCGGGCCGGTCCAGTCCCCGGGGATCAAGGTGGAAACCTAACAGTGCTACACGAAGCCTTGATCGTGACCTTGGCATGGTCATCTGAAGAAGTGGAGCCTGGGCCACTGATAATCCTACCTGGCAACTTTGTATATAGAGGTCCTTGTGACCGACAGATGGGATGGAGCCTAGGCCACCAAGAATCCTCCAAGGCAAACATGTATATGATCTAACAGACTACACGCTACCCTGAAGACGGAGGCAGATTCAGCCTCCGAAACGTAGGTAAATATCTTTTAAATAACAGTGGTTAAAAGTCAAAAAAACTAGAATTCACATTATTACTTTGAAGCTTATCCTGAATAAGCATCAACACAAAATAAGGCATCCAATAATCATAATCGTGCTCAAATTGCAACAAATACATGGAACAAAAAAAGTGGTAATGTTATCACCTTGTAACCAAGGGGTTCAGTTTCGATCTCCAGTGGAGGCACATTGCACAATGCTTCATACTGCACTTTAAACTGTAGGTCTAGTCCCAATTAGCCTAACTGAGCAGAAAGTGGACATAAAAACACACTTCGACAGCAAATATAATTTATCCCATAGCAGTAATAATAAAAGAGATGCTTCATGCCTCATGTCACCAATAAGACTACAATTCAAGACTGATAGTAATAAAACACTGAAGTTAATAAACTGTAAGACTACATTAAAATAGAATAAAAGTAGGGAAAATAGGTTAGGAAATAAAACTTGTTTCCCAATTCCTACGAAGTTCTTATGTAATATGACAATTTCAACACCTTGAGAAACTGGAGCATACACAAATATGTTGTGATTTAGGTAAACTCACAAATTAGGTAATTTACAGGAACATCTCCTAATTTATCTACTTTTAAAATTTAAATCTACATATCCACAGGAATGCATTTAAGTCAGCCTAAAATGCATTCTTGGATCTAAATTTAATATCAAACAAATATTTGAGCATTATGGTACATCTATACCTTTTGGCATGTGAGATATTACCTTGAAATTATTTGATGGTTTCTATTGTATAATTCTATGATATACAAGTACACAATCCATTTTTATCGATCATTGGGGGAATAGCATACCTTCCTTCCCCTCACTCTACTTACCACTTATGTTTTCACTGATAATTCATAAAAATATTAACCTTACAACTGGCATCAAGGGCAAGGATAAAATAAGGAAGTGCAAAATTTCTAAATTTCACGTAATTAATTTTAAACAGCGTTTACAGCATCCATCATGAAAGGATAAAATACTTCAAACAAAAATTATTTCCATCAGAAGACAAGGTGAAATCAGGATTTACAGAGAATTGACTGTATATCTCAAACATTGATTGTACAAGGAAGGAACTTTGGTCACTTACCTCTTTTTGTAGAGATCTAGTTTTAATTTGTCAACTTCCTTTCCAAAAGCCTTACTGGATTTTTCAAATTCCTCCCTAGATGCTGCAGCAGATGCTAACTCCTTCTCTAGGTCAGAGACTCTGTGTCGGGAGGCTTTCAATCGGCCTTGTAGCTCCTCAACCTCACCTGTTCCACAAGGGGAAAAAAAACTTTATATAAGTTGCAAATTCATAGCCATTGTGCAAATTGATTACAGATCAGCCAAGTGTTCTGCTAACAGGGTGGATAAAAATCATGATTTTCATTTAAAAAATCATTTTTGATGATCTATTTATTTAAATCGATTTTTTAAAATTCTTTTTATAAAACATGCTTAAAATTGCTTGCATGGTTTTTGGCACCATACATGTAGATAACGTTTTTATTTCACTGAAAATAAAACATTCTGGATGTAATCTATAATTGTAACTTAAAATATTTCTTATAGTCCTTGTAGCTGATTTCTGGCAATTTATTAAATGATAGTTTGCAAAATATCAGCTGCCAAGTTTATTTACAGTTTAATGATATTAACACTATTTATGGTTTAACATGATTAGTATTTTGTATATTTTTCTAAACAAAATGTTTGCTATTCTTGCCTGTAAAACTTATTGAGTTTTAAATCAAGATAAATGTAAGTATGTAAATTTACATTTTACATATTATATTTCTTTTCGTATGAGTTTCACCCTATCAGTACATATATTTTGTTTCCTTTTTTAGAGCCTAATAAACACCATTAAATGATTACGAGATGAATGTACTTTCACTAAAAGTGATTCTGATATCTACCAATTTCTTATGTTCATTATTCTATAAATTAAAGAACAAAGAAGAAAAAAACTACATGGCAGATTACCTGCTTTCTGCTTAGCAAGCTGCTGGCTTTTTGATAGAGAAGCTTGAAGTTCAGTCTTTTCTCCAACTAGGATACCAACAGTTTGTACATGAATCTGCAACTGATCCTGGAGAGGGCCAACTTCTCGTACTACTTTTGCTTCTACGTCCTTCTTCAGCTGTTCCGACTCTCCCTGAAGTCGAGTAACCTGAGATTGCTGTGCATAATATTCAAAGAATAAGAAACTGCCAAAATATCAATTTCCATAACATAATATCATTAATGTTTCCAACAGTTAGTAAAACTTCAACATTTATATTAATACAAATTGTTATGGTGCCTAATAACAATAAAAAATACATATTAAACCAAATCTATGTGTATTGAAGGAAATAATGCAAACACATGGTGCTTAAATCTAAAGAAATGGTGTAAACCAACAGTACTTAACCTTTCATTTCTAATGCACCCTCTTCAAATTTGGGGATAGGATCAACATGGAGACAATGCAGTAGGTGGAAATTTTCTAAATTGGGTGGATGTCATCCCCCACACTTCGAGCACTAGTAACAATAACACCATACAATTTATCCCAGTATTCATATTCAATTACATGAAAATAATTACACCATAAATCTATGTTCGCTTATTGATGACCTAGATATGTTCAATCTAATCTATAATAGTGGATTTTGAATAATTTTTAATGAACATGATTTAAAAAATAGTCATTTCTTGCTTCTATCCCCCCCCCAACAAAAAAAAAGTGTTTGCAATAATTCATACTGTATTTTTCATGAACCTTTGGAAACTTGTAACATATCTTCAAGCAGCCTTCACAGACACCCTTAGAGGGCTTGACATCACTTGGAGGCTGAGGGCAACAGGTGAAGAACCATTGATGTAAACAATTGTCCAGTTCAAATTGGAAATCTAAAATCTCAAAACTCAACATGGTGGAATCTAAATTAACATTGTGGCCTTATATTCTCTTGCATAACACATGTATATTCTTTGGTTCCAATTTCTTCCTGCCTTTATGTTTGACTTTCTGCATTGTACACATTTCCTTGCTTATCTTTAAAAAAAGCAGAATATACATGTTGTATTTTCTGAATAAATTACAGCTTAGCCGATACAAATACACATCCTGATACTCACCAATACTAATGCAATAAATGGAAACTGAAACAATTTAAAGTAGTACACAATTTTTACAAACTACAAAATATAGTTGTTAATTGGAACTCTAGTGTATCAACGTACTACATTGCTTTAAAATACTCATGTTCATGTAAGATAATTACTTAATTACAAAATCCATTTCTTCCCACAATGCTGATGCCAAAATAATCATAATTATGATACCAATCGTATTGGACACACCAGCACTGCCGCCAACCTAGTAAAAAAAAAACTGCTGCTTTTCAGCCATAAAAGAGTAAAATCAAAAAATGAGAGGGAAAACAGAGAAGAAACGATCAAGAAGGAAAATAAGCACAAGAGTTGTGGTGATAGGGAATGTAGACCTATCAAAAGAAGAGGAAGCTTTTTTAAAACTAGGAAGAGGTTTCAAAGTTAAAGAAAGAAATGTAGACTATGAAGAAGTTATATCTGACATTGAAGAAGCAGTGCTCCATATAAAAGAAGAACCAGAAAGAGACAAGATTAGAAGGAGAACAGCAGCCATACTGAAGAACGAAATGGAAAAGCAGGGAAAAGTAGATAATTTGAGTCAAAAAGAAAGGGAAAGCCTGAAGAAAATCAAGACAAGAAGTGATGTGGTGGTAGAGCAGGCAGATAAAGGAGGAGCCATTGTGGTGATGGAAAGAGAATGGCACGAGAGGAAGTATGAAGACCTAAAAGAGAACAGATATGAGGAGATTTGTGGAACAGAAGAAGAACAAACTATAAGAGAGTCATACAAGGCTCTAGGAGGAGTGGATTCAAGAAGTGCATAAAAGAGACAGGAAGACTACCAAGTTTGAAAGGCTTTCCAAAGATACACAAAGAGGAGAGAAAGTTGAAACCAATAATGGACTGCAGAAACAATATTTTGGAACCCTTGGAAAAGAATTGAACGAAAGTTATTGAAGTGTTAGTAACACAGCAAGAAAGCAGAGCAGTGAGGAACAGTGAACGAGTGGTGGACCTCATAAAAGGACTTAAGTTGAATGAGATGAAGACGACAATGTTTAGCTTAGATGTAAAAAATATGTTCCCAAGATATCAAGAGAGGACACGTTTTGGACATTGTTAACCCTTTCACTGCTACAGACTTTCTCAATTGTAATACCATGCTGTGCTAACTACTTTTTACACTTTAACAGTTTAATTTGTACCATTTTTCCCTTTCAATTTTAACGATTTTAGTGTGTTTCAACAAACAAAAACTGCTAAAAAGTTGTACATATTATTATTTATCACCAAAAAAATTACACACATAATACACATACGTAACTATATAAACATGTAAATATTTTCGTAAGAACTAAAGTTTGTTGGGAAACAAATTAACATTTATCTAATATACACATAATATACACATAATATACACATAATGTTAGTAGTTTCTCATGGTGTGGTATTTTTCAAAGCACGGTACTACACAAAGTGCGACATTACATTTTTGGCACATATAACAAGACTCTTTTCTCTTCTTGGGTTCTATAGTCGAATTGGCACACATATGACATTTTCTGGTAGGTTATTTCTTCTTTTCTGTAGCTGGAACTAATGTCAATAAAAAATGTCTTTCAGTAAGGCAAAGTGGGGAATCATCAGCAAGCCTGCCGTGACCCTGGTTTTTCTTTTCATGATGGAATACTTCTAACATTTCCTTCATCAAATTCAGTTGATATGTAGCCATTGGTATTTTTTCCCTGTAGACTTTTGGAACAGAGCATGAGTATTTAGTACACTTATATACAAGAAATGAAAGAAACAACTTTTTGTACCACTTTACTGTTTTCCTTACGCATTCCACTCAACTCAGCATCCTATCATTTCTATCAACGGCACCCATGTACTTATAATGAACTACGCAATTTGGCTTCTTTATTGGCTCCTTCGTAGTAATGTCCACTTTACCAGTATCTGCCATTTCATTGGTATGCAGTGTTGTCAACATGCGTACTTACCTCTTATCACATCATTTCAAAGCCATCATTTCTTTCATAGCCTTAGATTGAGTTTCTCCTCTTTTCAATTTTTCTTCTAGCTGTGGCATTCCTTTTTTGTTTGTCTTCACGGTCCCACAACTATTTGTTTTATGTTCATGAAGCCATTTGCACAGGGTAGGACTTGTGTACCAATTATCAATCCCTTTGTCAAAGAAAGGCTGCATTAGTGGCTTTACAATTTTTGCTGACACACCTAACTGTTCTACGATGTCTAGAGTTTCTGTTGAGCTACCAGTGTAAACTAACAAGTCAACCACGTAACCAGTCTCACAATCACACAGCAGAAAAAAATTGATGCCAAAACGATGTCTTTTTGAAGGGATATAAAGTTTGAAAGAAAATCTTCCTTTGAAGAACATCAAACTTTCATCAATACACACATTTCTGAAGGGCACAAACACTTCCTTGAAAGTATCTCTTATATGGTCATAGACAAACCAAATTTTGAAAAGTCTATCGCCGGGAATTTGTTGTTCATTGTCACAAAAGTGTAGCAAACGTAAGATAGAAGAAAACGATCACGTGCCATAATTTTGCTAAAAATAGGAGTTTGAATCACACTATCACTAGACCAGTATTCACTAATCGAAAGTTTCTTCACCCTTGACATCAGCATGAATGCAGCAAAAAATGCATACATTTCGTCCATTGTTACATCCTTCCACTTGGTCAATCGTGATTTTGCTTTTATTGTTACATTTGCTGACACACACAAAATATCAGTTTGTTTCTTCAACTAACCTTTCTACAAAAGCAGCAGTAAAAAAGAGCATAAAAAATTCAGTGGTGTTGAAAGATTTGCATGTAGCGTAACTCCACAATTGGGTATCATAGAAGTTGTGCACAGTAGGTACAAAATTAGCATTGTCCCATTTCAAGTCCCTTGTCTTTCTCTTTTTCGTAACCTGTGTAACAGCAACAGGTGTATCAGGATCATCAATATCACTGTTCTCATCTGATTCACCATGTAAATCATTGTCTGACTCATTACTTTCGTCATTTATAATAAATTCGGCAATTTCAGCATTGGTAAGAGCACTCGTACTTTGCACGACTAAATGTGCGAAGTATACAAAACAACGACCATTCTCACTATAAATGGCAGTAGTTATCAACAAGTTTCACAAACTCGCATGGCAATTCCACAACTCAAAAAACATAGGCTAATCTTTAGGACCAGGATACTCGCCCGTAGTAGAGCTTAGAGGTTTCAATATACATGAACATAGTTGCTTTGTACCTCCCAAGATGGCAGTAGCTATCAGTGATCAACAAATTTGAACCTGCATTGTGCTGACGCCAATCTAAAAATAGCAAACTAGTTGGGCAAGTATAGTCATCCGTAGCATATGAGTGCATTATTACTCGCCGGTAGCAGTGAAAGGTTAAAAAAAAATGGGAGAAGAAATTATAGGAGAATGGGATAGTGAAAGGGTAGTGAAGGCACTGGAAATATGGTTAATGTAAAATGGGGGATAAAATAATGTTAATGAGCGAAGGACTGAATATAGGCTCTAGCCTAAGCCCAGCACTGGCTGAATTGGTTATGAATGAATGGGAAAAGAAAGTGGTCGAAAAGGAAGGTGTCAAAATAATTCTGTTTTGTAGATATGTGGACGATTGTTTTGGCATATGGAAGGGAACGAAGAGGCAGCTCGACAAATTTGCCAAAGAAATAGAAGATGAAGAAGGAGGGATATTGTTGGAACTCAAAATAGAAGAAAAGGACAAGATAAGCTACCTAGATATGTTGATGAAAAGGAAGAGAGGACAAGAAATTGAAACTGCTTGGCATAAGAAGAAGTGTACAGCAGGGGTATTCTTCAGAATTGCGAAGAATGCAAACAAGAAAAAGGAAAACAGAGAAGAGGAAGAGGATGGGATTATCTACAAAGTGAAGTGTAAAGAATGTCAGTGTGTGTACATAGGAGAAACAAAAAAGAGACTAAAAGACAGGTTGAAACAACATAGGGATGATGTACGACTTAAAAGAGAGAGAAATGCGATATTTAAACACACGAGAGAAACAGGACATGACATAGAGTGGGATGAGGCTAAGCAGATAGGAAGGGAGAAGAGAGTACTATACCTGCCGCAAAATTAGTTTGGTATTGACACTTGAGAACCACGTGTTGAAATCGGGTCTACGTCACTGCGGGAGGGTGGGTTGCTGGCATGCAAGCCAATCAAAATCTTCCCAGTACTTCACCCAGGCCCTGGTTACCTAGCAACAGAAAACGTTTTTCTCGGTGTTGCCGCTTATCGGGCGATTCTTCCTGGGATCAGATTTCATGTTGTTGGGAGAGGACATGTTGTTTGTTTGTTGCGTTGTGATATTTTAACCAGTCCGTTTGTTTAGTGTTTATTGAATTTAGAGTTCTTTGTTGTATATAGCGTGTTGTTTTAGTGTGTTATTTTTTGTAAATAATTTTCTGTGTTCTGCTTGAGTGTGTCATGTGCTTGTGTGAAGAATGTCAAGCACGGGAGGCAATACTCGAGATGACAATGTACCAAAGAGGCCATGCACTATAAGAGAAAGAAATTCTTCTCAAAGGACAAACGCGGGAGATGGTTTGTTCTGAGCGCAAATAATTTGAGCAAGAGAAAAACAATGGGGGGTCGAATCATTTATGTAAACACAGTTCTGGACAGGACTGCTGCTGCTGTCGGCATGTCTAAGAACACTATTGTTACCATAGGGAAAGAAAAATGTAATGTGGTAGAAATAAATAAATAAATGTGAGGCTTCAAAATTGGAAACCCCAGGAAAGAATAGGAATATCAGTAAACGCGTGACAAATTTAGATACTTTTCAGCAAGATGCTATTCTCGCCATATTTACTCTTATTATAGGAGGAAAGATCATCCCACTGTTGGGAAACTGCGCGTTTCGTTGAAAGATTCGGCATTTTTTCAAGGTGAGGAAACATCTTTAAGGACAGTCATAAATTTTCTGGGATTCTCACACCAAACAAAAATAATAGACCCAAAATAAAGTATGGAGGCATATGGAGATGTGGAGGTAGAGCTCCACACATTCTGGACCTCGACCTAGGCCATATTATGGAGGTGATGCGGTGATGTGGTTCACCAACCGCCTTTACCACAGGTTTGCCCCAGGTACTCTTTTGGGCTGAGTCGACCCCGAAGCCACTCGGGATATTTGAAAAAGTTCCACAAACCACCGCGGGTCTCACGCGTGAAAGTCAGACGCCCCACCAACTGGACTTTGTGCACTTCAGTTGCGGTATAATTGAAAGACGGGCAGACTTTAACGGCGACTTTGGAAAGAAATGATTATTGAAAGTGTATGTACAGAATGGATTGAAAAGGTAACCTGTAAACAATGCTCGTTTCATTAATTCGTTCATGTTGTAAGGAAGATGGAAATGAATAGAAAAAACAATAACACATTCATCATTGTTGTCATCATTGTTATTCCATTTTCCTCGAAAAACAATAACACATTTCATCATTGTTGTTCCTTTTCATAACACGTTTTCCTCGACACAGCGTCAGACGGCTGCAGGGCGTACTGTACCGCATGATATGGCAACACCGTGACGCGTGTTCCTTCAGCTCTCAATACCAAACTAATTTTGCGGCAGGTACAGTAAGAAAATGGAAGGAGGCCAAGGAAATAGAGAAGTAAGGAGAAGAAGACAATGAACTGGAATGGGGGACTGAAGATAAACAAAGAATGGACGAAGGTGTTAGAAAGAGTGGAAAGGACAAGAGCGAAAGAGGAGAAAAGAAAGAAGAGGAATGAAGGAGGAAAGGATAAGGAAAAAGAGTGCGAGATAAAAAAATCCAACCACTTTTCAGATGAATGGAAATATTTATCAAAATGACAGTTGACAAGGGAAGGCCACCTGCTGGAATGTTCTAAAGTCGTTTTCACGTTCAGAAGACACAACGGCGCTTATGGAGAAACCGCATAGTGTTGCCAATACAGCGAGCACTAGCTTATGTCGCCGGGAAATGATGAGCTTCCTTCACAATGAAGGTGTTACATATTTTGTATATATAATGATAATTATATGTAATTATTAATATTAAACTGTGAACGTGACAGTTACCCTTTTTCCTACGATCCACTGCGATCACTACACGCGCGAGTGTAATGCACGAAATAAAGACACATTGTCTATAACAATGACACTTCAGGAATAACTTAAAAAAGTAAAAATCACCGAGCGCTCACACAACTGAAAACACTTTTTCGAGAAAGGAAAAAAGTCATAACAGACCAAAGCAGATCTCTCACTCAAGTAAGGGGATCCTGACACATGGGTTAGATTCAAGTTGCAACCCAAACAAACAAATGAGTTATGGCACACTTGAACTGATAAGACCTCAATGACTCAAGCAAGGCATGTTATATTTCTATCTTGAAGCCCCATATTTTGTCACGTGTTGGAAAACCTTTCAAAGGTTAATATGGTGTCTATGAATTTATGTGTACATTGGAAACTGAAAGGTGATCTTCATTTCAGTATTAATGTCGACAGTAATGTAAACAAAAACAAGGTGTATTAGCGACAGCACTAACATTGCTCAGAACAGCAGCATTGGAAATAATTGTCAATTATTAAATTTAAGTAATTGCAATTCTATTATAACAAACTGCATGAAGTTAATATTTTTACTGAATGGAAATAAAATAACAACTCGAAAACTTGGTGGTGATTAACCGGAATGCTGAGGCGAGTCAGCTCAAGATGGCCAGACAACGTCTCCTTACTTCGCGCACGGTTCGGGTTAAAAAGAAACTCCAAATGCATGGAAGTAATATTTCTGGGAACCTTTGAGTGGATATAAAAAATAATTTCATTATTTTCTCCACAACTTTGTCGCTGGAAGTTTTTACTTGGAATTACAGAACAAAAAATGGCCAGCGACGACATTTTCTACTGCACGAATATAAAAAATCTCCACATACTTTATTTGAATATTTTATAATGCGAATATGCTTTGAAGTATTGATAAATTCTGAGCGCCACCATCACCTATGACAATTAAAAAACAGTGTCAATTTTTTTTCATAATGAATGCTTCAATTTTACGGCATGTTTCAACATTAGGAATAAAAACAATGTAAAAATTTTGTTTTCACACAAAATTTGCATTTTTAATTTATCTAAAAATATGTAAGCAAGTTACCAGTTTTTTGTGTTCACCATCGTATTCTCTACAAAATTTCCTGCAAAACTGCAGGTACCGATTTTACTTAAGCTAAAATTGTAAATCCAGAAATTTCACAACAGCGTGCTTGTATTTTCCCATAAGAAAAGCATTGTCCATAAGAGCCCATTGTGTCTTCTGAACGTGAAAATGACTATAGAGAGAAAACAACTTTCTAATAATCTTGTGTCTGGAGGGGAGTGATTTTTGTTTATATATATCTTCCTGTTTTGTACCTTGTTTCATTTGTACTGGGTACAGAGTCTTAAGAAGACCTTGCTAGAAGGTTAGTTAAAGTTAGAAGGTTAAACTAAACGTTACGCTTAGTTTATGTTTTAAAATAATATAAATTTTCTGCCTTGGTCAGCATATTGAGTTTTTCATATCATGGAAACAAGGCTTAATGGTGTTATAACAAACTCAAACTGAGAAAATAAGATTGAAAGCTAGAAAGGAGACAAGAAAAGAAAAAGAGTTACAAACAACAGGAGAAAGGAAGAACAAGTAGGCACTTATTGCATAGGTGCAAAACCATTCACGGCTAGCCCCACGAACCATTCACGGTAAGGTAAGGTTAGGTTAGGCAAGCATAGTTAAAATTTGGGGTCGTAGTAATGTCAGGAATATATATTTCGTTCCTTAAGTATTCAAAACACAAAATCTTGAGATAAATAATGAGCACTTGTGAATTGTCGGTTGCGATCATGGATCCCCTTATTTTGCAATTTCTACGCGTGACCCCCAAATTTTAACTTCAAATTCATGATTAGGAGGCATCAATTAGCGAGTATGCGAAATATTACAAAAATCAGGGAGGGGTCCGTTATTGTATATTCGCTCCAATTTCTCTAGTTTATAGAAAATGGTCAAATATGCCCTAACAAAGAACCTTGCTTTAAATAGTCTTTCAATAAAATTAGGAACAAATACATCTCAGGAACATGCCACCCTTACAAATTACAAAAACAACTCCACACCAGGCGTGGTTGGCTGTATAGCGCAAATGTGCAGTGAACCCCCAGTAATATACAAAATAAACAATAACTGAGATGTTCATAAGCGTAGAGTGGCAAATTCTCTTAGTGAGAAGAAGAAACCGCGGGCCAGAGCCACTCAGCTCCCCTCTAGTTCCGTTTCGTGCAAAGTCTCTGCTGAACCTCCGCAAGGCAATCCCTATCATGCTAAAAGCTTAGGACGGCTAGCAGAAGCTCGACGCGTACATATGGCGAAAATACATGCAGTCTGAGACTGGAGGAAGGCCGTCTCGTCAAAACGGACATGCGCAGTTCGTAGGATCACCAGCGAGCTGGAGTGAATCACGCTCTTCTCTCTTCCAGTGTTGCACTATGTGTTTCAATTGAATTCATTTGGCATTCTCTTTGTATTTTTATATTTTACAAGACTTATTAGATTAATGAAGAGGGTGTAATATAAATGTAGAGGTGACCCCGAACGAAAGCTAGAAGTAAAGATGATGGGCCAAATAAGATAAATATGATAGAAAACAACTTGCCTACACATTCAGAGTTTTCATCTTTAAGATGGAAACACTTCAGGTGGAAGGAGCCGAAAAGTCAAAAATAGCGCGAGGGCGAGTGGTCGCTCATCGGACAAGACTTAAACAACCTTTGTGTCTTCTTACGTCAGACTAAATGCTTTCGTTGACATGTTAGGCTTTTTAGGTTTATTTGTCTTAGAATATATACACTGCAATTTTCGGGGCTTACCGTGCTTGACCAAAAATGTAATATTTGCTATTTATTCAAGCCTAACCTAACAATGAAGGCATTTCACACTTACGTCAGAAGACGACCAAAAAGTTGTTTGGGTTTCGTGCGATCAGTTATACTCTAGCGCGAGAGGGTGTTCGAAGGGACGCGTGCATTTAACTTTGTTACGTGTCATTGTCTTCATACTTGTTAGTTTGTTTTGAAGTGCACGGCTGGTGATTGAAATATATATGGCATAGTGATACGTTGAGTGAAGTGAGGTGGATTGTGTATTGGAAGGAGTGTAGTTGTTGCTGTGCGAGAAGTTAACATATTGCATAGAATAGAATCTAATCGCTTTGATTTAGCGATATCCTTTCGAATAGTTATATAAGAATTATCTTGTAATCAAGGGGTCTTGGGTTCGATTACTGATACATACTCATTTTAGCAGGCAGAGATTTGTATTTTTTAACTGTAGGTTCAGGATCCAGTTCCAATAATACAGTCTATTTGACAGTGGTGGGACCAGAAAAGAGTTGGCAAGAGTGGAAGAAGCAAAATTGAGGCGAGAATATTTTCTGAATTCTGAGATAGCCCTAAATACAATACCATACGAAAATCTTAAATTAAAATGATCGCCCCCTACACACACAGTCCTTGGTGCTGTCACTGTTATCTGAACATAAAGCAAATCAACTTTGTCAGTAATCTACCGGCCAAAATTTGATAATTTTCCCAGAACTATCTCTACGAACCAAAGCGTGTAGTGTCTCGAAAGGTTTAGGTAAGTCCACTTTGCATAATTTTGGTGAACCCCCAGGAAAATTATGGACGGGCCGCGCCTGCTCCACACTAAAATGTTTTACAAGCACATCCGTCGATTTCATTTTAATTGTAAAATTTTGATCTGTAGGAGTTGGATGATAGGTGTTACTTACACAATCCTTCAACTGTATCGTCAGTTGTTCATTTTTCTGCTTCTCGGACTCCAAAAAGGCAGCCAGCTCCTGATTTCTAGATTCGAGTTCGGCAACCTCTGCTGGCATTCCTGCACCTGGGACAACCAATGTTACAGAATCGTTAATTAGACCATTAATTTGTGATGAAAGTTGACGAAGGCTCTCTGTATTTGAACGATTTATCTTTTTCACATTACCAGATACATCACAATCACTTCCGGAAACTTCTTGGGTATACGGAAACTGTGAGGCTAAAGATCCATTTTGTCTTTCACTACACGATTCACTGGATTCTATCACGGGTGAAAATAGAAACTCCCTCTTTTGCAGGTCAGTTTCGAATGGTGTTGAGGTAACGACTGGTTCTTCTGATGTCCTATGCACTGAATCTATACTCTGAAGGCTGGTGGCATTAAATTCTAATCCGTTACTAACACACTGTGTCTGGAAAGCACTCCGAGGATCACCTCCGTCACTGTTTAAAACTAGACCGTTTACTTCACTGGATGCATTATCGGCCACAATACTTGAATTATTTTGTTCAGTATCCAGAGCATTCACACTGGAATCTCCAGCAGCAGCAGTTTCAGTAACTAAGTTGTCCCCGTGGTCAGTTGTGCAATTGCCTTGTGCAACTTGACTTGTATCGAAAACCTGCACCTGTAAGAAATATTCAATATTACAGCAACAATATAGGACAAATATTGTAGGTTTGTGCGTGTTACTCACTTTTAAAGGAAATAAATACGTTAAATAGTACATATTGATTAATTTAACTACTTACGTGAGTGAGTATGGAGTCTTATTAGGACAACGTTTCGGAGGTCAAACTGCCTCTTTCATCAGGTTTGTGGATGTTTCTAGGCACAGAGCATAGTCAACAATAAGATTTTTAGACAAAAAAAAGGGGGGGTTGGCAATGGGCAACCCGATATTGGGCATTGTGGCTAGCATTTTCATGCATTTTGTAGAAAAAGCTGCTTTAGAGCAAACAGGGTGTAGTTTAAAATACTATGGGAGGTGCATCGACGATATTTTAATAATAGGGAAAGAAAAAGAGCTTGATATTGTTTTTGACGAATTAGGAAAACAGGAAAAAAGGATTGGTTTTACAAGGGGAAAACCTCATCGACGGGAAGATTAATTTTCTAGACTTAAGTATCACAAAAACCGATAAAGGAATAAAAACAGGGGTTTTCCATAAACCGCTAGCTGGTGACTTGTATATCAACAAAAAATCTGAACACTCTGGAAGGATTAAGACAAATGTTTTCCTTAATTTTTTCATCAGGACAGAAAGGCTATGCAAGGAAAGAATAGAAAAAGAAATTTCATGGATAACGGGGGTAGGCTTAGAAGGGTATACAAATCAAGAAATTAATAAGACAGCACCTGGGACACACTGTGCTAGAAAAGCACAAAGGATCATAAAAACAGAGAACACCAACGACCCTAATGGGAATGTAAAGGAGGATGCTGAGGTAGGGAATTTGATTAATAAGGATCTTTTTTGTCGGAATCCCTTATTATAAAGGGCTATCAGAAAAAATAGAAAAAACTGTAAGAGAATATGGTATAAAATGTAGTAAGTAGGCCCCCCGGAACACTGAAAATATTTAACTGAATATAAAAAGGGGGGAAAGGAGCAGAGAATCCCAGAAGAACAAAAAGGAGTCTATAGGATAGAATGCGAATGCGGCAAAGAATACATAGAACAGACCTGAAAAAGCATGCGCATAAGATGACAAGGATATCGGGGAGGGAGTATCCAAAACTGGTCTCTCTGAACATATTATTGAAAGTGGGCATAAGATTGTAAAAAGAGAAGTCATTAGGAAAGATAATAATAAATTAAATAGGAATGTTTATGAAGCCGCGTATATTTGCACGGGAAATAGCAATAAACTCAACAGACGATGGTAATTTAGAGGACGGATGGATAAGTTTTCTTAAAAAATGGGATAAGGCAGTGAAAACTGATGCTAAAATAGGTTTCCATGTTACTTCGGAGGTCATCAAAGCAGTAGAAGAAGAACGAGAATTCACTTTGGATTGGTGACGTAAGAGATAAAGGAGGGACGGTTTATAGACGGGGAGGTAGCTTTTTCCTTCTGGTTGAGGTGGGGGCTACTCTCCAGAGTAGGCCTCACAACCAGCCTGGGCTCGCACGGCCACTTGGGATCCTTTCTTAGTTATTTTAATATAAGTGTGGAGTATTTTTACGAAGTTTTTAACATGCTGAGATTTTATAAGTTGGAATATGGCAGAGTTTTTGTACGTGTTTTTAACCTTAACCCTTAACCAAATCCTCATTCAACACTTCTTTTACGCAGCACTATGCTCTGTGCCTAGAAACATCCACGAACCTGATGAAGGAGGCAGTCTGACCTCCGAAACGTTGTCCTAATAAGACTCCATACTCACTCACGTAAGTAGTTAAATTAATCAATACTAATTAACATATTTATTTCCTAAAACAAACATTGCATGAAAAGGAAGGGGAATTTTCCATAAATAACACAGAAACCCAAAAATGTCAGAGAGTCCCATAATTATAATATATAACATCTAATATTGATTTCAGTGTCTCACTGCCACCATTCACACAAGCTTGCTGATTGACAATCTACCAAATTAATAATAGAATTGGAACATTAGACAAGTGACATCTAGTGAACCAGTCTGAAATGAAGAGCCACAACTATGGACAAAATTGGCGTTACTTGCGAATGACAGTAATAAATCATGAAAATCAAGAGGTGAATAAATTAAGTTTTTCTTGTTGTGAGGAATTATTATATATTTGATTAAGAAGTGAACTTTACCTAAACCGATACTGTAAAAAGGCAGGTCATAGATGGATCTGCACAGAACCAGTATGAGAACCATGCGAATCTTCATACTGACATGCAGTGGTAGATTAACCACTCATTTGCACAAATAAGACCAATAAAAACTCGAATTCTCATTTCGGAAACTATGTACCCACTATGGATTTTATCACTCGTCACAAAATATTTGAGTGGCTCGGGAGTAAAACTTCATAACCCACAAAAGTATGAAACTGAGAAAAACTCAAAGTGGAAGTTTGTCCATTACATTGTGGCTTATGGATTACCCAGATGTTCCTGTGTGTTTCTGGCTGTCAGTGGCTACTGAAGGAACTTCATTCACTATTATACAGCAACTAGAGACTGTAGGAACTGAATGTGATGTTAACTCAATTTTGAATGGGGTATGGGTTACTAAATTTTACTCGCAAGCCACTCATTGCGTCTCTTATTTTACACTGAAAGACCTGTGTCCCAGGGATGGGTACACAACGATGGATAAGTTCTGATTTCATAATTGGATTTTGACAACTTGCAGTTCCACTTCAAATGTCGAATGATTTACATATAGTGTGACCTCACTGCCTGGTAAGTGAATAAATAATGTTCTACATTGATGCAATAAAAATCACACAAGTTTCATGTGTGGTCCATATTTACTTCAATTCTGTCAAAATCCCCTTGAATATTAAACAGAGCCTCTGATGTACTCTAAAATATTTACTTCCCTCATGTGGAAAGTTGCATGCAGTGCTCATCAATAAAATCAACAAATGTGTTTGGATTTTTGTGCATTTCTTAAGGAGAATAGACAAAACTAAAAATAATTCAGCTTATTTTTTAGCAAACAATGGCTAAAAAAACATGAATCCAACTAAGATAAAGCTACACATTTTGAAACGTGACCATAGGACATCTAATTTACTAATTCATACAAGAATGGATTAAAAGTAATTAATTATTGCACTAGAGTGGCTTTCCTAAAGTACTCTGTATACATGCTCTACCATGATTACTGTACAATACATTCTAATAATATATGGCAGGTTCTAGCATATCGTTGCAGACTTCAATACATGTGATAACGAAAACACAAACATATATTGTCCTTGTTACTTTTTTTAGGTAATGAAAATTTACATAAGGAAATTCAAAATGTGAAAAAGTATTTTTTTTTTAACTGAATCAGAGAGTTCAGGTGACAAATTTTCCCTCCTGTCTTCTACTCTTAGGCAAGAAGCTTCTTAATTTTTATCATGATTCACAGTAAATGGTCCAAAATCTACGATAAGTAACTATAGCCATCAGTCAGTTTCTATTCTCAAAATCAACACAAAGACTGTTCAAGTTAGGACAGCTAAATTATTCCAGGCAAAGAAGAGAACCATATGGAGTACAAGAGATTTGCTATGCATTTTGCTTCCTCTAATGATGCTCAAAGTAAGAACATTGCTTTTAAGTATAGTACAATTACAGAATACCTATACATTCCTAAACAAAAGTTCTCAAAGCATGTTACTCGCAGCATAACTCTCTAATACTTAAGCCTTCCCAATGTAGTCCACTTTATGTGCAGGTGGGCTCATCGAGACTGGCTCTACACTATAAAGTGAGATCTGACCAATTGTGACGTGTGCCTTCATGAGGCATCGAACCCAGGGCCCCTTAATTACGAGGGGAGTGTAGTGTCATAGTGGCCTTGTGGAAGAACTGGAAGAGAAGTCCACTTTCTGGTTTGAAACTAATCAATTGACTATTAATCAAAACAAAACAGAGAAAATAATATTCACCCTAAATAACGACATTGAATGTACCTCAGTAAAGCTTCTTGGTCTATACCTAGATTCAAAATTATAGTGGGATGTGCAAACAAACAAATTATGCTGCAAACTGGCCAGAGTCATCTTCTTATTAAATAAACTTAGATCCTGCGTAAGTGAAAATTTATTGGTATAATCTTATTATGCCTTTTTCATAGCCATTTAACATATGGGGTTTTATTATGGGGAAACTCATCAAATGCTGGCAATGTATTCATTTGGCAGAAAAAAGCAATAAGAAATATGGCTGGAATATTCAACCAATCTGTTTCATGCAAACCTCTTTTCAAGCAATAAAAAATAATGACTGTTCCATGCCTATGCATATTTAGCTGCCTAATGTTTATCAAAGAAAACATTCATAAATTCAACATAAGACACTCTATACAGAGACACAACCCAAGATTCAGTTATAAGTTGGACACATCATCAACCAGGTTAAGCAAAGTACAAAATAATTACAAACACATTGGAATAAAACTCTTCAACCAGCAGCCAGGGACAGCTCACTGTGCACCTCTTGAAAAATTTAGAAGGGTGCTACAAGACTGGCTAAGTGAAAAGGTTTTCTACTCAATAGATGAATTTATTCTGCACTCAAAAGATGATTTAAATTTCTAGAACTCGTAATACATGTAATACTGTCCTCTTCATACTCACCCTATATATTTATTATTTATGTAGGCTTGTTTAAGCTATTCTGGTAGAGAGTTTTATATTTAGATATATATGCTATTCTTGTATCATGACTTATATTTCTATGTTTATACTATTCTTGTTTTATGTCTTTATTTGTATGTTTATATTATTCTTGTATTATGTCTTATATTTGTATGTTTATACTATTCTTGTATTATGATTTATATTTGTACCAATGACGACATCTATTGCATTATTTTAATGCTTAATGATGAATAAACATATTGATATTATAGCCAAAGAGTACCACATTCAATTTATGGTGGAATCACATGATACAACAGTTTCGATCGTACTTGACACACTTAAAAATAAATTTAATTTTACTTTCTAGTAGTTCAGCTACACAAAAAAACTAAAGAAGCACATATTTGAAATAGACACAAAGGTCTCTATCCGTAATTAAAAATGATTCTACGTGGGTCAATTTTTATTACGTGCACGTCTGTATGTTTGCTTCTAGCGTTTTTACACTTGTACATAAAATTATGCATAGTAACACTGTACCTCATTTGTTACTGCAGGAACTTCACTAGGGCTTCCTGAATTATTCTCGACATTTTCTACTTTAGCTGATGTGGGTTTAGCCTTCAGTTGTCCCTTCTTGGAAACCCCGGCAGGAACATCTTTATTTTTCTGTTGGAATTCTTTTAACTGAAACAACAAAAACACATTCGAAAAATTACATCTTTCTCCTTACAAAAGTAAAAAGATGAAAACAATATATCATAAGTATTATCAAAATTAGTGGAAAGATATTAGTTATTTAGGCCTATTTACAAATACAAATGAAAGTTTCCTACTTGACATGTAAAATTTAAATCAACAGAATTGAGATGCTGCCTCAAAAATCATAACAAACCAGAAATTGTGTTCTTTGAACAATCATTTTGAAAAACATAAGGGACCAAGTTCCTTTTGCTTCATTGTAATTTCATCACGCTCTTAAAGCAACCTAACCTAGCCTTACCGTGATGGTGCGTGGGGCTATCATGAATGGTTTTTGGGGCTGTTCATGGATGGTTATACGATCCAGAATGGTTTTTGGGGCTATGCAGAATTTTTTCTGTTAAGAAGGTTGAAACACTGCTTTGCCGTTTGAAACACAACGCTAGTCAAGATTTACCCGCCATTTTGTGTGTTCAGAAAGCGAGAGAAGAACGAACAATAATTACTCGATATGTCGTCAATAGATACTAATTTAGTTTAAAAAAAAGCAAAATCCCTTGTTAAACAATGTTTCGCAATGCAGAATAGGTAAGTACGGATGTAAAAAAGGAGAGAATGAACACGTTAGAGCAATTTCCCGCATATGATAGTTTTACCCAAATTATATGTTCCTGACATATATAACAACTGTGGAAAACATTATTGTAGCTCTCTCTTTACTTACGAAAATGCATAAGAAATCTACTGTCACAAGCAGCTTCTTCCTTACAACAAGTTTACTTCCTACAGGAAGTACAAAGAGGAAACATGGATATCCAATTGGAGAGCTTATTTTACACTGATTTATGTAAGCTGTTCTCTGATTGGCTTTAGATCACCTGGTAGCTACCAATTAAATATGAACAGCAAAGTGGCCATAAGTGGGGTAGTGGCCAAAACTAATACCTCCACCCTACTTTACATCACAATATCACATTTCCGCCAGCAAAAATCAACTGAAAATGTTCATAAAGAACAAAATCTTAACAAACCATGCAAAATATCTCACTTTCTCCAGAGAGTGCAGAGGGTAAAGGGTACCCTTTCTCCTTTTAAAAAACATTAAACATTCGGAACCTTAACCGAATAAAGCCCATCCTACAACTTCACACACACGATTTCAAATGTGAGGAATAATTTTTGAAACAAATATTTATGACTTATAGATTATGTTTACTTTTGATAATGGAAGACATCCAGAAATATACTACGCTCCTGTATACCCCATTGGCGATCTTCGGTTTGCGAACATGTGTCCGAGAATATCCTGAAAGCAAAACAATTCTTAAACATGTCAGTCTCCTCCCCCTCTCTCTAGGCATTCTTGTTTACCTCAGTAAAGTTTTAAAATATGCCACTAGGTTTGCATTTGGGGAAATTGTAGAGTTACACCCACAAAATAAGAACCAACATTTTGAAATTGTCAACATTTCACGTTCGCATTGTACGCATCATATGCAAATACATTAAAACAAAAGCTTTTTCTTTATAATTACTAAAATATTACCGAACTCGATGAAAAATAAAATATCCTGTTCTGTCACATAAACATAAGGATGTACTCCCCCTTTCCCCAAACACTCTCTGACGTGTCATCATCCTTCGAGTCAAGACTATATGAAACCAACTTTAAATAATTTTGAGAAGGAATGAGCAATTATGTTGCTTATTTTCACCACGTGACATTTACACAATTCAGTATCCACTAATATATTTTACCTTTCTTCTAGCAGCAGCCAATTTCTCTGCTTTGCTGTTATCTGCCATGTTGGTCGTTTCCGATTGGTGAAATCTGGGTCTCCCCTATCGCACAACACTAGAGCAACCTTGCGTTCTGACGTCAGATGAGAAGTGTTACATTTTTATGTTAGGTCTGTTAGGTTTGGTTCTATTAGCATAAATATGCTGAAAATTTATTATTTATGCTAAGAGAACTAAATCAAGCTAGCGTAACTTACCAACTTAGGCATCTAGCCTAACAATAAAATCTTCTCCCGGAGACGTCAGAACCCAAGGATTCCCTAGTGTAGTGCGATAAGAGAGATTCGTGAATCATATGGTGAAATCTGTGGAAGAAAGTCATACAGCGCCCCCACGGCCGGCCGTGGCTCCCACATCCACAACCCCCGTAAATCAGATATTGTTATTATATTACGATTAGAAACGCAGTACAAGTTTAACAAACAAAAAGAATGCCCCGAAAAGTTTGTTTGTGGCTGATCGGGACTGGACGTACAGTTAAAAGTGGGATCTTAATCCCTCCACCTCCATCGGGTATCGAACCGACCCGGTTTGATTACAAGGCGATTGTGGTCCGCAGGAGGAGCAAGAAAGGTGTTTTGCGAGGGGAGTGTTTGAAGAAGTTATCCTCTAACCAACCATACAAAAATCCTATTCTCTTTGCAACCACACATCCATTTGATCACTCGACTCGAGGAAGCGCTCCGTAAAATGATTTCCAAATCTGTGATTACTCTCTGCTGTGATCTAACTTTTCTTACTTTACTTCAGAAAAAAAAATAAAGATTAACTTTTCCCTTTCGTTCAACATGACTTAATTAAGATGTTCACCAGTCCAGTGGCGTACGCAAGGGGGGTGTTACGGGTTTTAAACCCCCCCTTGAGCTTGTGGAAAAAAATGGCCAATTTTTCACAGTCAAACATCTGGGACAATAATATTACTATTACTACTTCTACTACTACTACCGCTACTACTAATAATAATTTGAATTATTATTTCCATGCAGCATGGAGAAAAGCAGAGCATTCCAAACAAATGCGTCTTTCAGATTGATGCCTTGAAAATAAACACGAGTTTATGAGGTTAGGTTAGGATAACTATGATTTAAAAGAGAAAAAAGTTGTTTTGTATCTCAGTTGCAACAATGTTCAACACACTGGCGTACGCAGGATGTGAATTATCGGGAACATTTATGCGGGGAAAAAGCTGGGAAAATTCCAACCAATTTCGGGAATCGAATCCGGATCTCCCGCGTGATTGTCACTTGTCAGACGCTCTACTGACCAGATCACCGCAGCTCCTTGGATGAGTTTCATACTTTGATTATTTCAATTTATTTTGATATATTTTCTTGTATTTATGGATCTTCTTCACCCTTGAAATGTCTCACCTCGTTGACCAGACAATTATTTCGTAACAAAGAAACAAAAAAATGCTCCCGGGATTTGATAAAAATCGAATAACTAGAAAGTAATTTCGTTCTATTGTTTTCATAAATACTATATTTATGTAGATCTCTACTACTTAATAGTAGTAGTAGTTGTATTAGTAGTATTATTAGTATTAATTCAGCTAATTAATTAATTATAAGTATTATTAATTAATTGTGATTATTATTATTTAATTAAAGTATAATAAAACAATGGTAATGGGCCCGTTCCGAAAGTCGCACGAGTTGAACGCGTTAAACGAGTTATGGTAACTGGCCGTTCCATAAGTGCTTCCGTGCGTTTCGTGAGTTTCATTATGCTGTCCCAAAAGTCGCATTCCGTGCGTTTCGTGCAAGAACGAGATTCACCAAACGCACGGGCCAGGATGCTGGTTTGTTCCGTGAAAATCGTCTGCTCCTTGCAGACAAAGCGCGTGCTGGTGAATTCAAACTGCACTAGTTCGGAAAATGTATTATAATTTTAACAGATAGCGATATGAAGCAACATGCACAAGATAAGTATGGTTTGACCGTTCTTAGAATGTGATTAAAATGAGTAACAGTGGCCATAATAGAGTTTATTTTTGCCATAAGGACATTCCTTCCGCTGACGCCATGCGGAAACTTTCTCTAAACAAATCGCTGCGCCTGCGCTTTCGCCTAGAGTGTCCCATAAGTCCGTAAAATAACTGGTTTCACCAGATTCACGAGCCCAGTTATTTTCGTTGAATGCGTTCGTTTCGTTAAGACTTTCGGAACGCACCCAATGTGAATTTGGAAAAAAGTTTTAGAAATAACATCCCCCTTGATGAAATCCTACGTACGCTACTGCACCATTCAATGCCTTCACTAGGTATGTGCACAGAATTTAGAGTTTTATGAACATTTTCAGAGTAAGAAATTTGAATTTTAATGAAATCTCGCAAATCTCAAGTCAAATCAAATTATTTTATTGCCTTTCCTTCCGAACAAATTTGTTGGGATTTTTTAATTTCACGAATCTAGTATATTTGGAGAAATGGCCTTTGCAACACTTATCCTCTTATAACAAAACAACAACAAATGCTGTGAACAAAACAAAAGGCAAAATAATATTTATTTCAATTTCACACTCATTATAGTGATACATAATTTATGGTTGGTTTGATTGTGAGAAGTAATTGCATTAGTACCTTGTATGAGATTAATTGTATCCGTATTTTGAAAAGAATCCACTGTCTCGCACACGTGTGTTTGATTGGACGAATGTGTTCGGGTGGTTTTTGAATTTTCACCAAGACAATAATTTTAAAATCCAATTGTGTTGTGTAAAAGTCTTAACAAGTTTGCCACACGAGTTCAGTGATTCGATTTGTCTCCGCAACGTAGTATTACTTTTCTGTACGAGGTTTAGGACACATTTGGATGAAAGAGGATCTCAATTTGAAGTTTCTGAAAAATGAGTTCCATGAGTGAAAACTCTGCTGTTACACAGTAAGTATATTTTTTACTTGAAGTACCCATAATAATTTGCGTCTTTTACACAATCGTTAGTTGGCAGGGATTAATACGGAACGATACCAACTGACGGACAAAGATGCAAGAAATTCGTCTCTTTGTAGTCCCCACAGCTTGCAACACACTTTGTCGCAGTTGTGTAGTATGAAATATGCTTTGGATTAGCATGAAGCGTGTAGGTGTAGAATAGGGTGGATTAGACCAATGAGATGATGTTGCCTTAGCCAGCTTTCAATTACTGGATTCTAATACTGGCATGTGATATATGTCTTAATACTGAACTGTGAGTAAATAGAAAAGCGCGACAGCGATACAACTGCGCAGTGTTGCAACCCACCGAGAGGGATAGCGGGAGGGATTTTCAAAACCAGCGAGAGGGATAGCGGGAGGGCTTTTCCTTTCATTTGCTTGCAATACGTGTAATTAGTGACGCGTAATTGTTAATACGTAATTATTGATTCAGGTATGTGTTTTAAATTATTACATTAAAATATAGACATTTTCTCTTCAAATTAGAAAGTAAGAAATCTTTCCATTCAAGAATGAAATATTTCCACTTCCTGACTGAAATATTTCCTCAAGGCGATTTCTGAAGAAAAGCCGAACATGTATCGACAGAATAAACATCAATCTACACAATTCAATTTTTTTGTCCAAAAATTTCTTTAATATCACGTATTTTGAACCCACAATCTTCAGATCACAGAATACTTCTTCGATAAGCAGGCCAATGTTCGCGCCGCGATTTCTCAAGAAGCGGTCAGCGACTCAATACGATACACACATGTATCGATAGAATAAACATTAATCTACCCAATTCATATTTTTGGTCCACCAATTTTCTTCAAAATCACGTTTTTTGAGCCCACAATCTTCAGATCACAGAATACTTCTTCGATAAGCAGGCCAATGTTCGCGCCGCAATATCTCAAGAAGCGGTCAGCGACTCAACATGATACACACATGTATCGATAGAATAAAAATTAATCTACCCAATTCATATTTTTGGTCCACCTATTTTCTTCAAAATCACGTTTTTTGAGCCCACAATCTTCAGATCACAGAATACTTCTTCGATAAGCAGGCCAATGTTCGCGCCGCGATTTCTCAAGAAGCGGTCAGCGACTCAACATGATACACACATGTATCGATAGAATAAACATTAATCTACCCAATTCATATTTTTGGTCCACCAATTTTCTTCAAAATCACGTTTTTTGAACCCACAAACTTCAGATCACAATACTTATTCGATAAGCAGGCCAATGTTCGCGCCGCGATTTCTCAAGAAGCGGTCAGCGACTCAACATGATACACACATGTATCGATAGAATAAACATTAATCTACCCAATTCATATTTTTGGTCCACCAATTTTCTTCAAAATCACGTTTTTTGAACCCACAAACTTCAGATCACAGAATACTTATTCGATAAGCAGGCCAATGTTCGCGCCGCGATTTCTCAAGAAGCGGTCAGCGACTCAACATGATACACACATGTATCGATAGAATAAACATTAATCTACCCAATTCATATTTTTGGTCCACCAATTTTCTTCAAAATCACGTTTTTTGAGCCCACAATCTTCAGATCACAGAATACTTCTTCGATAAGCAGGCCAATGTTCGCGCCGCGATTTCTCAAGAAGCGGTCAGCGACTCAATACGATACACACATGTATCGATAGAATAAACATTAATCTACCCAATTCATATTTTTGGTCCACCAATTTTGTTCAAAATCACGTTTTTTGAGCCCACAATCTTCAGATCACAGAATACTTCTTCGATAAGCAGGCCAATGTTCGCGCCGCGATATCTCAAGAAGCGGTCAGCGACTCAACATGATACACACATGGATCGATAGAATAAAAATTAATCTACCCAATTCATATTTTTGGTCCACCTATTTTCTTCAAAATCACGTTTTTTGAGCCCACAATCTTCAGATCACAGAATACTTCTTCGATAAGCAGGCCAATGTTCGCGCCGCGATTTCTCAAGAAGCGGTCAGCGACTCAACATGATACACACATGTATCGATAGAATAAACATTAATCTACCCAATTCATATTTTTGGTCCACCAATTTTCTTCAAAATCACGTTTTTTGAGCCCACAATCTTCAGATCACAGAATACTTCTTCGAAAAGCAGGCCAATGTTCGCGCCGCGATTTCTCAAGAAGCGGTCAGCGACTCAACATGATACACACATGTATCGATAGAATAAACATTAATCTACCCAATTCATATTTTTGGTCCACCAATTTTCTTCAAAATCACGTTTTTTGAACCCACAAACTTCAGATCACAGAATACTTATTCGATAAGCAGGCCAATGTTCGCGCCGCGATTTCTCAAGAAGCGGTCAGCGACTCAACATGATACACACATGTATCGATAGAATAAACATTAATCTACCCAATTCATATTTTTGGTCCACCAATTTTCTTCAAAATCACGTTTTTTGAACCCACAAACTTCAGATCACAGAATACTTATTCGATAAGCAGGCCAATGTTCGCGCCGCGATTTCTCAAGAAGCGGTCAGCGACTCAACATGATACACACATGTATCGATAGAATAAACATTAATCTACCCAATTCATATTTTTGGTCCACCAATTTTCTTCAAAATCACGTTTTTTGAGCCCACAATCTTCAGATCACAGAATACTTCTTCGAAAAGCAGGCCAATGTTCGCGCCGCGATTTCTCAAGAAGCGGTCAGCGACTCAACGCGATACCCACATATATCGACAGAATAAACATCAATCTACCCAATTCATATTTTTTGTTCACCAATTTTCTTCAAAATCACGTATTTTGAACCCACAATCTTCAGATCACAGAGAACTTTTCGAAAAGCAGACTAATGTTCGCGCCGCGATTTCTCAAGAAGCGGGAAGCGACTCAACACGATACCCACATATATCGACAGAATAAACATCAATCTACCCAATTCATATTTTCTGTCCACCAACTTTCTTCAATATCACGTATTTTGAACCCACAATCTTAAGATCACAGAAAACTTCTTCGAAAAGCAGAGTAATGTTCGCGCCGCGATTTCTCAAGAAGCGCACGTCGACTGAACACCATACACACATGTATAGACAGAATAAACATCAGTCTACACAATTCATATTTTCTGTCCACCAATTTCCTTCAACTATGAAGATAAAACATGTATTATGTAATATGTTCTTAAACTGATGAAATGAGAAAGTACTAAGTTTTAATTAAGGGACTATCATTACACATGGAAGCCAATGATTGGACTAGCATGATGAAACAGACTGATTTTGGTATATCTGTGGAGTACATTTTCAAACTTGATTGCTTTTTTGACACTATTTGAAAGAAAGAAATTCCTTGCCAGAGAGGCAGCCACCTCTTCCCTCATTATATTCTCCTGTGAAAGATAGAACACAGTCTCCTGTCTTTCACAGGAGAATATAATGAGGGAAGAGGTGTCTGTCTGCCTCTCTGGCAAGGAATTTCTTTCTTTCAAATAGTGTCAGAAAAGCAATCAAGTTTGAAAATGTACTCCACAGATATACCAAAATCAGTCTGTTTCATCATACTAGTCCAATCATTGGCTTCCATGTGTAATGATAGTCCCTTAATTAAAACTTAGCACTTTCTCATTTCATCAGTTTAAGAACATATTACATAATACATGTTTTATCTTCATAGTTGAAGGAAATTGGTGGACAGAAAATATGAATTGTGTAGACTGATGTTTATTCTGTCTATACATGTGTGTATGGTGTTCAGTCGACGTGCGCTTCTTGAGAAATCGCGGCGCGAACATTGGTCTGATTTTCGAAGAGGTTTTCTGTGATTTCAAGATTGTGGGTTCAAAATACGTGATTTTGAAGAAAATTGGTGGACAGAAAATATGAATTGGGTAAATTGATATCTATTCTGTCGATACGTGTGTGTATCGTGTTGAGTCGCTGACTAGTTCTTGAGAAATCGCGGCGCGAACATTGGTCTGCTTTTCGAAGAAGTTTTCTGTGATCTGAAGATTGTGGGTTCAAAATACGTGATATTGAAGAAAGTTTGGTGGACAGAAAATATGAATTGGGTAGATTGATGTTTATTCTGTCGATATATGTGGGTATCGTGTTGAGTCGCTGACCGCTTCTTGAGAAATCGCGGCGCGAACATTGGTCTGTTTTTAAAAAAAAATTTCTCTGATCTGGAGATTGTGGGTTCAAAATACGTGATTTTGAAGAAAATTGGTGGACAAAAAATATGAATTGGGTAGATTGATGTTTATTCTGTCGATATATGTGGGTATTGTGTTGAATCGCTCTCAGCTTCTTGAGAAATCGCGACGCGAACATTGGCCTGCTTATCGAAGAAGTATTCTGTGATCTGAAGATTGTGGGTTCAAAAAACGTGATTTTGAAGCAAATTGGTGGACAAAAAATATGAATTGGGTAGGTTGATGTTTGTTCTGTCGGTATATGTGGGTATCGTGTTGAGTCGCTTTTCGCTTCTTGAGAAATCGTGGTGCGAACATTAGTCTGCTTTTCGAAAAAGTTTTCTGTGATCTGAAGATTGTGGGTTCAAAATACGTGATTTTGAAGAAAATTGGTGGACCAAAAATATGAATTGGGTAGTTTGGTGTTTATTCTGTCGATATATGTGGGTATCGTCTTGAGTCGCTCTCCGCTTCTTGAGAAATCGCGACGCGAACATTGGTCTGCTTTTCGGAGAAGATTTCCGAGATCTGAAGATTGTGGGATCAAAATACGTGATTTTGAATCAAATTGGTGGACAAAAAATATCAATTTTTTAGATTAATGTGTGCATCGTGTCGAGCCGCTCTCCACTTTTTGAGAAATCGCGGCAAGAGAATTTATTACACGTAAAGATATCCAATGAATACGGAAATATGTCTTACTCTCTCATTTTAAGAGAAAATGTTCTTCTCTTTATGTTAAAAGTTTACAACACATTTACATGCATCTCTGTTTGTGATTCATTGCACTGCTTAGGCGTATTACAAGCGAATCAATGCCAATGTATCCTTCGCCCTTCGTGCCGAAGGATACAACGGAAAATCCCTCTCGGTGGATTGCAACACTGCTCATTTTTATCGCTTATCGCTAACTTCAGGAACGTTGAACTGTGCATGTGCCAGGGGTGCCCATCCTCCCCCCCCCCAACCATGGACACAATCCATTCCAAGTTCGTTCATCATAATTCACCCCCAAAATTATTTTCATAAATACATAAGAACTGAGATAGCCTGTCAATTGGTCGACAGATATCTTAAAATGTTTTAAATTTTCGACACTCGCAAAGCTAGCACATTGATTGGTGAGATACTTAATTTGAAATGTCAGAAAATAAATTATGTATGAACAGTATTTGTAGACGAGGAATAAATTTTAAAAAGTCCACAACTTAATGGTAAGATAGAAAAATTATTACTAGTTTCATCTAGTCAAAACACCTATAACTCATTTATTCCGTCCTTTTTAACATTGCTACTTACTTATTGTGCATTGCAGAACATTCTATAAGGTGTAATTATGAATTTCTCACGAAGATAACTTCAATTTTTCATGTTACGAGTAATTATTGTTATTCCTTTTTTTCGCTTGCGTGACACACAATATGGCACGAGCGTTCTGGATCATCGCACGTCATGCTTGCCTAAAAAGATGAAACGAACGCTCGCACCATATTGTGTGTCACGCAAGCAAAAAAAAAAGGAACAACAATAATTACTCGTAACATGAAAAATTTGAAGTTATCTTCGTGAGAAATTCATAATTACACCTTACAGAATGTTCCGCAATGCACAATAAGTAAGTAGCAATATTAGAAAGGACGAAATAAATGAGTTATAGGTGTTTTGACTAGATGAAACTAGTAATGAAAATACGTTCGGGAACTTCAACAATGCTACAGAAAGTGATTCGCGTAAGTAGTTTCTTGTGTAGAAATGAAGAAATCAGTTTTGACTAGTTGAAACTGTTACCGAAAAATTTAACTGGGCACACTAAATATTCGTTCTGTACTTGTCTTCTCCAAAATTGGTTTGTTCATGTGGCTGATTCAATTATAATTATTGTTTCATATGTACATAAAGCCATAGATAGTGCGAACATAATTTGGGTGCCTTCAGGAGCAAATTCTGCTATTTTAGCAATTCATTATCAAAATTTTCTGATTTTTATCTCAAGTGCAATATTCAGTTTCTGTAACAAGTTAGAATTCTGCATTTTACATTACTTATTTTTCTGTTGTGTTGGGTTATTTCCAATGCGTTATTGTGTAGTGTATTGAGAAAATTATTACAGCACAGGGAATAGACAATACAGTAGTATTTCTAATGTAACAACATCATTAAAATGCTGCAGCTGCAGAAAGAAATCATGCGGGCCAATTCCGGTGAATAGGTTGGATGGGGAATAATTTCGAAGTAAAATTTGTACAATTCTGTCATTGTGACGCTTGATTTGTTGGACGGTGCATTTACCTGTTGATGAAGCAGCATTTGTACTGTTGCGAGAGTGATCTATTCAATTAACTGTCAAAAGTGAATTACGTGGCTCATCTGGCTGAAACTTCATTTTGAACCTGGCTCTAACTTCATAGCACGCGTGGCCCAGTTGGTAGGGTGTATGACTGTCATGCGGGAGACCCGGATAGGTGATCCCAGGTCCGATTTTTTTTTTGCAGCCTTGTCCCCACATAAAGCTGCTCTGTGGATCACCCAGCCTCAAATCAATGGGTACCTGGGGGAAGGGGGTAAAAGTGGCTGGAGAGTGGTGCTGATCACATCCCCTCCAGAATAGGCGAGATCGAGAATGTGCCCTACCCCCCACATCCCCTAATTATGCCTTCATGGCACGGTGCTGTATGCTTGGGGGAAAATAATAAATTACAATATCATGGATAACAGAAAAAGAAAATTGATGATTCATGGTGTAGAAAGAGACTACCTTCAAGCACAATACATAATATTTTAAGAACTTGCCTTACAAATGGAGGAGATGAAACCATTGACGGTTTCTTTTTGAAGTTGTGGATGATTGATTCTATTAGTAGTGACGTGGCGAGTAGAGTAGTTTCGGGAGATGGCAGCTTCACACTCGTGATGTACGAAGTCACATACACTCCATGATTCTACCTTCTCGCATTTGCAGAAGATATATAACCTCAAATTCCTCTCGTCACCTTGCTTCACGCTAGCTGACAGTCAACAATTGTCCAGAGTAAGGTAAATAGCGGATGGAGTTTGGAAAATGCATGGAACATTACTCTTAGTCGAAGCAACAAAACTCAATCCTAATAGCAAATCTGAAAGACCTGCCAGGTGGCATCTTCCTCATCAGCCCGGTTCAGTGCATGAAAAAGGACAATGAATTTGATGTCTGGTTTGCCTGACCATTGTCACAAGTGTCGTCTCTTGCTACTGTAAAAGCATGAGGATATCCTTGATGAACCATAAAATAATTCCACCCGTAGCCCTGTTTGTGCCGTTTTTGGCAGCTATGGTGTCAGTGCGACGTTAATGGGCCCCACTCCTTAAATCTGTATTTCTGCACCTACAATATGACAATATCCATAATCCGTATAAACTGAGACATGAATAACAGTCTTTTTCAAATATCCTTGGAAGGGATGATTGCAATCTCAAAAGAATATGGACAGCTGTTTGCCACTTACTGGTGGCTGGGAAGGCAAAGTGTATTTTCAAAAAGCCTCCGACTTCCCTGAGCAGGATGGGCCATAAAAACATTAAGGGCAGTTTCTGCTAATGCATCTATTTCTGTAACGAGCAAGAATCTATAAAATTAGTAGAAAGAAATGCCTTGCTTGAAGTTCATGTAGGAGGAAAATTCAAGAGCAGTATTTCGAACTAATCAAAATTTACTGAAGAGCTATTTTGCACTATTCACAGGGTGTCTACCAGTCAAGAATGCCAAGAAAAAGTCAAGTAATTATGGTTTTTGGTCAAGCATATTTCCTATTTTTTTACTGTATAGTGTACTTACATTGTTATATACTTGTACTGAGATTTGATAAAATTTCATATTTGGAAATCTAAAATTGTTTTGAACTGTAGTTATGATTTGTTCACTTTGTTTCTTAAGAATAACATTCTTGTAAGCTTGAAGTTTTGTAAATAAAGTAATGTGTCCATTCCCCAACCAGAATGAAGTCTGAAGCATTAATTTTTTAATTACTTAATAATAAAAGCATCTAAATCTCTTGTTAAAGTACAGCTTCAGTTTTCATCTTAATCAGCCTTGTGGTACATTTTTTTTTTATTGAATAAAAATATCAATTTTCTTAATTTTGCAACTACCCCTAAGTAAGGGGCAATTAAATGAATGCAGGAAAAAGAAAAAAAGGCCAAGAAATAGGAAAGAAAGGTCAAGAAATAGTCATGAAAAGGTCAAAAATTTTGGATTTGTTATTTTGGTAAGACACCCTGATTCATCATCAAAGTAAAATTTCCAGCATTACACAGAAGAATTTGCTGGGGCCATATGGACGTTTAGGGAAGCCAGTGCCCCCTGTCTTTCCTTAACAACGTCCCTGCTTTTTGGCAAACAAGGGGGATTGGACCAAGACTACTAGAAGGAAAGGCTGGGGTCAGACATGCCTCTTTTTTGCGACTGCCGCGGGTGTGATGTCATGGGCGGACAAAAACCCAGCTGAGTCTTTTAACCCATACGGAAAGAGACGTGGAAAGGCTGATCTGTTTTGTTCTTTTCGCTCCTTTTTTCTTGTATTTCTGGATTGTTGGGTTCAGGGTGCGAAACCCTGGAGGGGAGGAGCAGGATTCCCCCCCCCAACAATCTTGGCCTCAAAAATCCTCCCACCAAAAATTTCCCGGGCGAAAGAGTTTTGTTATGTCAATGAAAAGATAAGCAATTACTTTTAATTTCAATTATACTTTACTAAGAATAATATCAAAAACACACACAAATTAGTGTGGTTGTGAGTGTTGAATGTTTTTTCTCAAGAGATGATTAACAAATCTACATCAATATGCACAGTAAAAGTAAAACAAGAATGCAAAACAATAATAACTATGAAATCTAATTGATTTATATTAACATAGAGCACACACTAAACAAAAACTTACACATAATAAAACCACTTCAACTATGTCATAATTTATTAAGATCTTTAACCGGTTAGTAATGGAATTATTTAGCTGCTTTACACTATCTGATATGTATGAAAGTAACAAATTAATTTTTAATTAATAATCATAATAATTATTTTAATTGAGTAATTTATTTTTACTTTTAATAACATTACAAATATGTACATCGTATAATTCACCATATGTTTGTGGGGCAGTTTTCAATGATCTCGCACCCTGGTGAGTTGTGAGGTGTTGCAGTTTACAATGCCTTCAGTGAGGTGTTGCAACGTGTCGTGATCTCTGATGAAAAAATAAAAACAGCGGGTGACAATATACAGGGTGGTGCAAAATTCCGTTTACAACGCGGAGGAGATGAATCGCCAAGTGAAATGAAGACAAAAATGTAAATGGAATTTTGTCGTATCACGCACCGTGTCAGAGCTAGAGGATGCCGAAATCGTGTGAAAATGGACTTCACACCTCCATATGCCAACAAATAGTACTCATAAAGAAGATGCGGCACGATATCCCCAAAGAAAACACACCTAGGCTAGCGAATGATGCACAAATCGCGTGTCGAAAATTAATGCGGCAGGGATTCCCCACAAGAAGTGAGGGATTCCCGGTAATATGTCCGACATGGAACGCAGGTATCGAATGGGGGTACAAAGGGAAATGACGGAGGTCACAGCACATGAAGAACATTTCGCCAGGAAGTGTCCGAAAAGCAGGCTGCAGAAGGGGATTCCCCAGAGAAGAGGGGACACAGACAACATGTGCAAGAGGTGTACTATGATGACACACACGTACACAAGTATTATCCAAGGCTGTACGTAGAAATGAAATACGTACGTACACGTGATAGAACGACCAGCACGTACTGATATCGGCTGCAAATACTACGACGGAAGACGTAGTAGTACATAAAGCTCTGGTAGAGGCGCTCAGCGGGATGCTACCTGCCCCTGCCCGCTATCGCTGGTATACGTACATACAAACAACGCGTCAGTGTACGCAACTAGCGATCTGCCTGTCAGTTGCGCGTGTTGTCGCAAGGTGTTCATCCTGAGGCGTGTGGTGAAATTGAGCACATTGCTAAAGTGACTGTACGTAGTGCGTACCATCTGTGTTGTCTGTACGTGGTGGACACCTGTGTGGAATGTTCAGTGCTGTAGTCGTGAACGGTACACCACAAGTTAGTTTCGTACGTATTCGTGTGCTCCTTTGTGAGCCTGACAATGGCGACATACACCACCAACGAGCTTGCCGATATGCATCTCGTTTACGGTGAGACACACCAAAACAGCCATCAGGCAAGGCGTGTGTATCGCGAACGATTTCCAAATCGGCGCCTACCATCACATGTCCTGTTTCAACAGGTGGATGCTCGTTTACGTGAAACTGGATCTGTACGACCTAGGGTGTGGGATCGTGGCAGACCGCGCAGTGTGCGCAGTGTCCAATTTGAGGAGGAAGTGTTGGACAGGGTACGGGAGACGCCAGGCACCAGCACCCGTGCCATTGCCCATGTTCGACACACACACCATACCAATGTATTACGCGTGCTGCACGATGAGGGTATGCACCCATACAAAGTGCAGAGGGTGCAACACCTGCAGCCGACGGACTTTCCCCTACGCCTTGATTTTTGTCAGTGGTATTTGCAACAAACTCTTGCAAACCCCAATTTTCCAAATGTAGTGTTGTGGACCGACGAGGCACTATTCACCAGAGAAGGCGTCTTCAATACCCATAATAGTCACGTGTGGGATGTGCAAAACCCGCATGCAATCATTGAGCGTCATTTTCAGCGACGGTTCGCAGTGAATGTGTGGTGTGGCATTGTCGGGGACAACCTGATAGGTCTGTACGTGTTGCCCAATACTTTGTCCAGTGGGAACTATTGTGTGTTCCTACGGGAAGTTCTACCTGAACTGTTGGAAAATGTGCCCCTTGCAATTAGGCAAGATGTATGGTATCAACATGACGGTGCCCCTGCACATTTTGACCGCCGAGCCAGAGCTGTACTCAACAATGCATACGGTGATAGATGGATTGGTAGGCGTGGACCTGTACTGTGGCCACCTCGGTCACCCGACCTCACAATGCTAGATTTCTTCTTCTGGGGCGAAATGAAGAGGCTGGTCTACGAAACCCCGGTGGAAAGTGTGGAGGACCTCGTTGCTCGAGTTACCGTCGCTGCTGGGATGATCACTGACATGCCCAACGTATTTGAGCATACCAGAGCGTCCCTGCTACGCCGATGCCGTCTGTGTGTAGATGTGGTTGGTGGACATTTTCAACAACGTCTGTGATATGTATCGTATGTCATTTCCACAGCCAATAAAGAATACTACTTGCGTACGTGTGTGTCATCACACCTCTTGCACATGTTGTCTGTGTCCCCTCTTCTCTGGGGAATCCCCTTCTGCAGCCTGCTTTTCGGACACTTCCTGGCGAAATGTTCTTCATGTGCTGTGACCTCCGTCATTTCCCTTTGTACCCCCATTTGATACCTGCGTTCCATGTCGGACATATTACCGGGAATCCCTCACTTCTTGTGAGGAATCCCTGCCGCATTCATTTTCGACACGCGATTTGTGCATCATTCGCTAGCCTAGGTGTGTTTTCTTTGGGGATATCGTGCCGCATCTTCTTTATGAGTACTATTTGTCGGCATATGGAGGTGTGAAGTTCATTTTCACACGATTTCGGTATCCTCTAGCTCTGACACGGTGCGTGATACGACAAAATTCCATTTACATTTTCGTCTTCATTTCACTTGGTGATTCACCTCCTCCGCGTTGTAAACGGAATTTTGCACCACCCTGTATAACTGAACACATCACATCTAACGAGACTTGTTAGTGGATTGCGATACCAATAGTCTCATTACACATCGTAAGGCTACCATACACTTCAATTGGGTTTCAATTATTAGAATAAAAAATAATAATATTGTAAATTTTTTAATAAAGGCTCTCACGAGTATAGTAAGATAAAAACTGCAAGCATACCCCTCCCAATTTAATATCCAGTCCCCCACCAAAATTCCTATGTCAATTTTAGGTTCACTGTTGGTATTGAAGAGTTGAATCTCGACCTCCTCCAAATAATTTAATTCTCAATCGCCATACCAAAATTCCCACAACAGTCTAAGAATAAAACAGTAATTAATACCTACTCAACACTTGGCTATCTCCCATCCTAGTGCCTAATTTCCTTACTATAGCGTTGGAAACTTCCCCAACCAAGGGTAATTCCACATCAGAATTCACGATAAAAATTTAAGGTTTAATATGTAATAGATGGCTGGATATTGTGCACCTCAAATAGTAGATACCGTGTTGCCGAGAGATGACACTGGTATGTCTCGTCGTGTGAAAATTCCATCTCTTCTCGTGTCTAGTCTCGTTAACAACACTAATAATACATAGTAACTGTTATAATTCCTTTGGAAATACACAACTTGCTATTTATATAAGAGTGATGCTTAAATGACAACGTAGTTCAACTTCCGTCCTCCATTGTTCTATTATTTATTCAGTCAAATTTTCATCACAATCACCCCGCCCCCTCCGCCAAGTTAAGTGGACTCAACCAGCTTTCACATACCCACCTGTGGGCACCCCTGTTCGACATCCCACTGATTATATATATACGTATATAAAGTGAGGCTAGACTTTCTTCAGTTCTATGTCTCAAGTTTTCGTTCAGTCAAAAGTTGTTTAAAGTCTTTGTGGCATAATACACACAGAACTTCCTCACATTCCTCAATGTGTAGTTCAAAGATTCATAAGACTCAGAATTGTAATCTGAATAAGGAAAATTAATGATGAAATAAATATCAATAGTCGAAGCAAAGTTACCAAATTTGAAGAAGTTAAATGGAAACAACTCCTCTCTCACTCCTAAAAGAGAACAATAGATGAGGTTGTTTTCTTTTACATATTCAACTTATCCATAATTTTGGCTTTCTGCCTTTCTATATTTAACAAAATTATTTTACGCATTCAACATATATTTTTCTTTCTGCCCTAACAAAACACATTACTAGGTGTATTAACCCCAATTTTACATGAAACCTAATGTTTCACAGAGGAATGTGACGACATATAAACTACTGATAAAATGTGTGCGTAAATGGCTGTGTAATCCAACTGTAAGGACATACGTTATGTTGGATCCTAAGTAAGTCTGTGTACTCACTCCCAATTAGCTTCTGGGCATAATTGCGGCTCTTTTTTGTTCATAATTACTGCTTTGATTCGGCTGCGAAACCGGAGCGTAGAGCGATCTGTCCGCCCGTGACGTCAAGGACCACCTGATCAAGTATGGCCCCAGCCTTCTCCTCTACTAGTCTTGGGATTGGACGGCTAACCAAAATTTTTCATGCAACAGTTCCCGGCAAATTGACTTGCAGGAAGTCCGTAACAGAAACCGCTTGCTTTGTAATGTTTCCACTTTTCACAATTACAGTTACCATTACAACTGAAATAAGCACGTACCTTGTCGCAAGGATGCTGGGAAAGGTGTCCTCCCAAATACAAATATTTCTGACATCTAATCTTATATTAGACATCACTACAGAAAGGGAAGACAGCATATCGGTGCATAAAGCAAACCGAAAGCGTAAAATGATATGTAAAAGTAATAATAATGATGATCAATAACTACCTGTGTTATAAGATATGTTGAAAATGACCTCCTTCAACAGCAATACAAAACGTTTCTTAGGTTCAAGAGATCCTGTCTCTCGTAATTGCCTGACAACTTTTCTGCAAGTAATACACGTAATTATCGTACATAAAAATGCTTTGTTCAATACTATATTTGTTTAGCGGCGTAACTAATGAATGAATAACAATTAACACACAATAAAGCACTAGCACTAGAACTCAATAACACAGTATAAACAACACGCGTACTGATAAATGCAAACAGAAGTGAACATAGCGTAGACTCACTACGTCTGGTAGCCGACAGTGTTGCTAACCATTTTTCGGCAATGTCCCTACGCCAAGTAAAGCGACTAAAAAGAACAACACCTCATGAGCATGCAAAACAGAAGATAAAATATACACATTTATTTACCAAATCTTTCTGCTCGGTGCTTCCACAATTAATGAAGGAGCGAATTTACAATACAGGACCCCTCCCTTTTTTTGTAATACTTCGCATACTCACTAATTGAGGCCGCCTAATCACAAATTTGAAGTTAAAATTTGGGGGTCACGTGTAGAAATTGCAAAATAAGTGAAATTGAGTGCTCATTATTTACTGGAAGATTTTGTGTTTCCAATACTTAAAAAACGAAATATACATTCCTGATATTACTACGACCCCAAATTTTAACTATGTTTGCCTATCCTAACCTAACCTTACTGAATGGTTCATGGGGTTATCCGTCAATGGTTTGTGGGGCTACCCGTCCATGGTTTTTCGACCCCAAATTTTAACTATGTTTGCCTTGCCTAACCTAACTTAACATAACCTTACCAAGAATGGTCAGTGGGGCTATCCATGAATGGTTTTGCGCTAATTGTGATTACGAACTGATAAAAAACTTATTTTCGTAGCACTTTAATGGCAAACGTTCATCATCGAAGATGCCATTTTCGTATCCTGCAATTTTACGATCGATGTACTATTGCCAAACTTACCTGTAATCAAATCAGTCCACACTCCACATTTTCTTCTACATCGTGATTGTCACTGTCACATGTAAGTACCTTCTAGGGGCAATATACCGAAATCCATAAGTTTATTAATTAGCCCACGGCCATCCTCCTGCACAGTCCACCTAACAATATGTACAACATTAACAACATTTTTACTGTTCTCTTTCTTACACGATACATTCTCTCCAAGTATGAAATCAACAGTGTGGCAATGCTGTAGACATCATAACTAATTACAAACACCGTCAATTGTTCATATCAACAAATATGGCTACCATACTTGTATACTGAGAACCATTGCGAGAATTGAAAAGCTTATTTTACAACTTCTACACATTAATGAACAATTTTTTCACCTCACCCCAACATGTTAACTTGAGATAAATCATCACGACTAATTATTTTGTGAGTATAAGACGTAGCATATAAATTACAGAATGGTCCGGTATTGTAAATTTAAGACTTAATATGTAAGAGCTGGATATTGTCCCCCCCCCCAACCCTAAATAATATCCGTCCATTAGCAGCATGTGAAGTGATTCTTAAATGTTAACGAAGTTTAACTTCTGTCCAGTGCTATATTGTTTATTGAGTCAAAATTTCCATTACAAAAAAAAAAAAAAAAAAAAAAACAATGGTAAAAAATCACCCCTCCAAAAAAAAGTTGGGTGGGCAA